>NC_137456.1:286664200-287264200 GCF_964235325.1 Thermobia domestica | reverse complement strand
TTTCCTCCCACTTTCTTCACTTCATCATCTCTCATCATCACTTTCCCTCTCCACTAGTCTAGTAGACAACTATAGGACTAAAACTTATAGAGATTTCATTTCTTTTCTTCTCCCGTTCCACAGTTTTTATTCTATTATCATTACTTAAAGGTAAAGTGATTCGATGTTCCAGGGGCTCCCCCAAGCACATACTACAGGCACATGATTTAACATACAATTAAATGTATTGTACCTTTTATCATTCGTTTAGCAGGGCTGTAGGTCAGTCTGTTATCTAGTTGTAATACGAACCATCAAAACATTTGACAATGTTATCTTATCTGTTGCTCTTGAAACTAAACCATTTTAAGATGGAGTTCAATGTGCTAGCAAACAGAGAAAGAAAGAGACTAGCAAGACAGACATTCAAATATATGTATGTATGTGTCTGTTTTTTTTTAATGTTAGAACCTGAACGGAAGAATGAATGAACACACTTGTATTTTCAACTGCCTTTATAACTAAATGAAGAAAGAACATATATATTTTTTTACTTACCTATTTTAATAAGAACGACCGGTATCACAAAACACATACTACAGTTTTAGGCTGAAAACACAATCAATTGGAAGGCTTCAATCGTGATAACTGAAAGCACAAAACACACACTACAGTCTTAGGCTGAAAACACAATCGATTGGTAGACTTCAATAGGTATGGCCGGATCTCGGATCTGGATCCGGATCTCGGATTTCGGATCTGGATCCGGATCTCGGATCTGGATCCGGATCTCGAATCTGGACCCAGATCTCGAATCTCGGATCTGAATTCGGATCTCGGACCTTGGTTCGAAATTCGGATCTGGATCCGAAATCCGGATCTCGGATCTTGATTCTTATCCAAACCCACATCCCATCCAAATTATGATAAACTTGAATATCTAAAATTCGCTGAAAGTAATTTCCCGAAGTCCTGACAATAAAGAAGAGAACAGAAAATTAAGACGAATCTATTTATTTCCTTCATTCTACTCTAAAGATCAAATGTTTGGCTTACTTAAGAAAAAAAATGATCCGGATGAGAGTTCGAATGTCGAATCTAGTTCCACTCGGTTGCAGGACCGAGATGAATATTTAAAATTCCTCAATGCACCTATTTCATTATCAGTTAAGAAAACATAAAGAGTTAAGACAAGTATTGATTACTTTTTACGTATATTTATCTTGCTCAGTCTGCTCAAAATATCAAGAGTATACCCTACAATTAGATTCAATAATTATTTAGTAAATCACAATATGAGCACCGAGAATAAACTACGAATTTCGTGCCTCTTATCTAGATTTGAAATTTCGGATTCATACATAGAATCAGGCTGAAATATAAATATTTGAGATCTGGAAACCGAAACATGTGCTAGTACCAAGATTGTAGCCGTTTGTACAGTGGCGTATTTACGATTTTGTTTCGGGGGGAGGCTTTGCTAACTTTCGGAAGGAGGCTTTGCCTGAAAATGTGAAAATTCTGCAAGATATTTCATATAGTTTACTATAGTAAGTAAGTTTAAGCCCGGAAGCCTCTCCCCTAAATACGCCATTGCGTTTGTACCTAGGTAATGCGAGCGGAAGGCACTTGCACTAATTCCGCATGTAGTTTGAGGAACACGAGAAATTAAAAACAGATAAATATTCTTTTTCAGAAGTAAGTCGCGCTTTAACATGACTTTTCATGAGTGTTGTGTTCAAATATGAAAACTGTAATGACAACTATTTTAAAATAAAAACCTTTTCATTTTTAACAATAAAGTTAGGTACTTTCACATTGGAAAAAAATTAGCAAGGCACATACCACTGATTAGGGTGCTGATTCTTATGGAAGCTTTCACTTGAACCGGAAGATTTCCTCATGTTAGTATCGGATTGCCACAATTCACCTTGCTGAAAGACGTGTTTTATCAGGAGGTCGGACAAGATTCTTTGGAACGTAGCCTGTAGACTGCTTCTAGTCTCAATTATTCCCATATAAGAAGACTAGCCATATACATAGTTGGTTCGAAATAAGTTAAAATATCACTAATTGACCTTAAGGGAATAATCGTGATTTAAATATTCGTAAATCAGAAGAGATGTGAAAGTTAAGCGGTAAAATAAATCCGATAATTCCGGAAAAAAGAGTTTTATATGCAACCTAATGATAGCAATAAAACTCTTTATGTAACATTTTCAAAGCTAAAATTAACAGTTATCTTCTTGAAGAGAGTTTACGGCAACATAGAATATTAGAAATCCAATTATTATAAGTAGTACCTCTGACAGTCCTGCATTTCACATCACCATCGCCCTTCATCCTGACAAGTGGGCAATTTACTTACCCACAATGACTTTTCAGGCGTTCCAGTGACATCAATATCTCAGTTTGGGTGTGGGATCATGCTTCGATGAACCTTGACTATCATCATCAGCAGCTATTAGAGAATCAGAACTTATTTCTGTATTAGATAATGTGGGTAACTATAGCTTTTCGTCTATAGAAGTCGGAGGGTGTATGGTATTATCGCAGGAAATATTTGATACATAAAACTTAGGTTGTCAGTATTTAGGAGCAACTTTTAAAATAATCAGTTACTGTAAATGTGCTACAGATTAGCCGAGAAAACCCGACAGCCATAGTCGAGTGGTCTGCGGCATTAGGCTGTGGAACCTTTTACTGTAAATGTCTTGGATTCAAATCCCGCTTCAAATGAACGTAAGCCCGATGGTAGGAACCAAAGGACTGTCGTGCCAAGGATTTAATTTGTTTTAATTATCATAAATGCCTTCTTTATTCTTAAATTTTATCCAATATTTTTTTTTCAACCAGTTTGCGAAACTCAGAGCTAGCTACTTGTTTTCTTTTTAACTCATGTTCATAGTTAGCACAACTAATCACTAAGGAAAAACAATCATTTCAATAAAATTCGCCTCGCGTCTTTCGTAGCTCTAAGTTATTTTCAGCTTTTTTTAAAAGCTGAATGGCGTTTTATCACTTTCCCCTCGCTTTCCCTATTTTTTTCTAGTTTTACCTATGTTTCGTTGCACGGATATTGCGCCTATATGCACGCGCTTAATGTGTTCGTTTACAAAAGCGGGCCATTTTCCTGCCACTATAGAAAGTAGAGTGCCCTGTATCAGAGAAATATTAATTGACGTATGTAAGTGAATATATCTGTGATGAAGTCATAATTTCTCAGTTTTTGCATCGCACATAGTTTCCTCATCCTCATTAATCCCTTCACCCCCGCTTCCTGAATTCCAGTTCTGGTATTATTTCTTTAGCAAGGCCTATTTAATGGGAGACTGATGTCTCATGTAGGCTTATTAACTATATCATCAGCAATAAAGAAAGTAGGGTTTAATTTGCACTAAGTTTAGAACATTACGTTAATTAAATAATAATAATAATAATACGGAGTGAGCTCAGACTACTTGTTAGGATTCTTGCTTCGCAATTGGATTATACCGGGTTCGAATTCGGAGACCAGCTATCCTGACTGAGTATTTTCCAGGGTTGTTCCTCAGTTATACTGGGCAAATGCTAGGTTAGTACCTTGATCTAAGGCTCTGGAGACCTTCCTTCCATTTCTTTCCCAATGTTTTCATCTGTTGATTATTACAGTGTAAAGTGGCCTCTCAGGATGTATCTGGTAGCTTATAGGAAATAAACAATAACAACTTAATATATCTTCACGAAACGTGTGGGTTAATTTAACTATAGCCTTACAGTCCCAATAGATAGTTATTAATTTCCTGACTTTTAAATACTATTTTCATATTGTTTCAGCTTTCAATTTTCTCATGTATGTTCCACCGAGAATTGAACCTGAGATCACATGAACAAATGCGAATATGTTAAATATTTTTGAACACTTTAATATACAAAACACAAAACGCTTCAATGATAAGATGCATGGATATGTTTTGGTTACGTCCTGCAATGTATGATTAAAGAAACCTGAAGGGTGAAGAAGAAATAACAGAAATCACTCTTATATTTACTCCTTCAACAAACTCCTGACCTCATAAGGGCAAGCCATAAGTTAGGTTATAAAGTCGTACAACGAACAAATTTATTAATACTAATAATACTACACAACCATATCGCTCTCCTGAAATTCTCGTGTGTATGTTTAAAGATCTACTCTTGTTCCACGCCAGCCAGTCTATATTTTTTGTTGTACCTTCGAAGTGAAAGATTTGTTGATGGTTGGACTCTAGTGAGTCAGAAACTACTATTAATAAAGAGTTTGTTTTGTCCAGTATTCCTGTGATTAGAAGGGTCTTATCTAAAAGATATTTCATTTGTATATGAGAAAATAAGAAAGTTTATATAAGAAAGTAAATATTGCAAGGTTTAAATAACACAAAGAACAAAGGTAGCACAAACGTGTTATGGAAACATTTAAAAGCACAGCATCCTACTATATTAGTGAATCCGAAAAAAGTTTTAACGAATTTTAGATATTCAATTTTATCATCACAATTTCAGATGTAGGTTTGGATACGAATCAATATCTGAGATTTGGATCCAGATCCGAGATCCGGACCCAGATCCGAGATCCGAGTTTCGGATCCAGATCCGAGATCCGGACCCAGATCCGAGATCCGAGTTTCGGATCCAGATCCGAGATCCGGACCCAGATCCGAGATCCGAATTTCGGATCCAGATCCGAGATCCGGACCCCGATCCGAGATCCGAAAATTTTTGGCCATCCCTAGACTTCAATCGTGATAACTGAAAGGACTCTGATGAAGATCCGGTAGCCGTCCAAGAGTTTGCGGAAGGGGGCGAAGCTTGGGAATCCAAATTAGCTAACCAATACAAGACGATTAGAAAAGGCATGTTTTTTCATGAACCTATAGCTGATGGTAAGCCTAAAATGCCGAAAAAGGCATGTGTCATCTTGTTTCTAGCAACAGGCTGTTCTCACAAATCATCATTTTCCCACGTGCTCCTGTGGTATAGCCGTAAAAGGCTATGAACATAACAACTAAACAGGAAATGATATCGATTTACTTGTCATAACAGACATCATCATGTGAATATCCATATAACACATTTCACATCCTACGTTTTTAAACAATATGATATGCTATGAGAAGCTTCCGCTATTAGAATATGCTCAATAATTGGAATCCATTCGCAGGAGATCTGGGGGAGGAGTGTATAGGTATGTGTTTCGTTATGAGACTCATATATTGTTTCTTGTCTCACGTCTTAAAAAAATGTGAAATACAATATTTACCTTAGCAACTAAGTCAATTTCGTGAGAAGCTTTGATCATTTGAATATCACGTCTTCGGTTCATAATCTACAGACATTTTGTGGGAATAGGGACAAGGGGCTAAGCAACACGAATTTGCATGGGTATGTGTTTCGTTATGAGACTCATATATTGTGTCTAATCCCACGCTTTAAAAAAAATCATGAAATATAATATTTACCTTAGCAACTAAGACCAATTTCAGACAATCTGCTGAGAAGCTTCGAGCATTTGAATATCATGCTTTCAGTTCATAATCTACAGACATTTCGTGGGAATAGGACCAAGGGGCTAAATCGCTTATGCCCTTTGGCTTTCCAGGAGGAGTAGGGGGTGACGGGGGTTCAAATAAACCTAAATTTTCCCACGGGCTTCTGTGGTAGCCGTAAAAGGCTATGAACATAGCAACTAAAGGATTGTCGAAACTTGCCTCCCAATTCCAGAAAATGATATCGATTTCTAGGAAAACAAGATCAAATTTCGCTGACTCGGCCGTCTATACTCGGGGACATCTACTCCCCTGCTCCCGCCAAGTAAACTTTGTGGTGGACAAATGCCGTGTGCGTTTGTTTTCTCGGGGTTCTCCCGTTTCCTCTCACTTTCTTCATTCCACCATTTCATTCATTACTCATCATCACCGTCTCCTTTAGCCTAACCGGCATAATCGTGGGACGTAAAACTCAAAAATTTCATTTTTCATTTTTTTTAATTTGAGTGACCATCCACAGTATCTGTTGCCAGGTCTTACAGGGAGGAAAATGACTTTGTTTCATTGAATACTCATTTTCCGAAGGTAATGACGGAAATACTGATTTTTTTCAGAACGAAACTATCACTCAAAATATGATGAAGCAGCCGAACACAATTTAACAATGAATTTGAGCACAGTTAAACATATTTAATACGGTCATTTTCCTAACCTCTACACACAAATTGGCTAAACAGGCTGCGAGAAAAGTTTTTAAGTTTTGCTAAATGGAAGGTTAACTTACTGAAATATGAAGAACTCTGAAAATTATTTTAGTTAATCACTTGAAAATATATTTCACTCTTCCACTGCACTTCTCTTTCATATTGTCTGTATCTAGGATGGCAAATTTCAACAATCGTTGGGAATTTTAATTTGTACTTCTGCGTCGAAATTGTTATTCTTTTGGCCTCTTCCGTTTTATATTTCTGCTCACTATTTATTTTATATTATTCTGGCATGACTTTGCCTGTTGCTACTTGAATCTAGGGAATTTCCGTGAACCGTACTGCAGGAGACCGTAACACGACCTTCTACCTTTACGCTAAGATGATAAAGGTTCCAAAACAACCGAGGTTATGATCATTTATCAATGAAATGTTTAGATCTTTCAAGCTGGAGAAAGGAACTCGAACGAAAAATTGAAAATTCTGAATTAAACTTGTTTTAAGACAAAGGATAGGTATCTCATCGGGCTGAGGAGTGACGTGAATATCCTGTTTTACGCGACATTGGCTAATAGATTGATGTTGGCACCCAATTATTAAATTGTTATTTAACCTAAGAATAAAAACAGACAATGACTTCGTAAACTGAGATGCACATATTTGGAGACAACACAACATACAAAATGAAAATAAAAACTTCTTTTGACACTTTCTTTCTAACTCTGACTAACTTATTTTTCAACCCCATGTACCATAATAGATGACTACCACTTCCAAACATTATTTAACATAGCAGAGCTGATAAAAGAGTATAACACCTTTTTAACCCTTATGTAACAAAGCAAAAAAATTACGCATAGTAGAATTTACACGAAAAGCAACAAGTACTGTTGCTTACATAGCATAAAACACATAGCAGAAAGTAAAGACGGTGTACCTGTCCTCTGTTATGGCACGGTTTTGAACATCTATTTAACATAGCAGTGATTTCATAAAGCTATAGCATATAACAGAAATTTAAACCATAGCAGTGATATACCACAGCAGTGATAGACGAACACATATTCCAACATAGCAACATTTTAAGCCCTATTTAACATATAATGTTGTACTCGTTCTCTTTCATGGTATCTTTTCCGCAACCCCTGTTTAACATAAAAGATGATATGAACATACAATATATCTCATCCCCGTCATTGACCCCGTAGAACTATTCTTTATTCTATGGTTCCTTTCTTCAACACTTAATTAACAAATCGTAGATGTTAAAAGACTATGGCTACAACCACTGTTTTTAACATAGAAGTAGAGAATATTCCCACCCCATAGTAGAGCCTACACACGAAAGGCTATGACTATGGTTTTGCAATCCCTATTTAACATAACAAAAATTACACAAAATCTAGGCCATGGTTTAGATGTAGAGTTGAACACATATTTTTAACCCTATTTGTATAATAACGTAATAAAGACTATGGCCATTTTTGAATCATTTACACAGATTTTTAAACTCTTGTTTAAGTTAGCAATGATTACAAACACACATTACAACAAAAAAAAATCCTTTGCCACCTTTTTTCGACCTTATTTAATGTAGTAGAGATGTATTTGCCGTCCCCTGGTATGTAATCCTTATATAATGTAGCAGAGATTACACAAGTAAGGTTACGATCCGCTCTCTTCTATGGCATTTTCTAAACCCCTACTTAACTTACGAAACAAAATAAAAAACTATGACGTATATGAGACCTCGTTTTTTACACTATTTATTTTACACAGTTTTTCTAAACATGCCAATTACAAATATAATATCTGTTTATGTGGAAAACTTACATTTCAACGTATTTCTTTGAAACTCGTTATACAGGGGTATTCGAAAACGCTGATTGTGAGAATATTTATTTTAGCTAGATCTTATAATCTTTGTGTTAAATGCTCTTTTATAAATATTTTAAGCGATTCGGATTAAACTCGGTATATATAGGTTTTTCGAGCATGCTTATTACTGATATCATATTTATTTTGACGTATGTTTTATAATTTATGTGGAATATTCCTTTCTATAGGAATTTTAACCGATTTTCATGAAAATCGGTATATAAGAGTTTTTTAATATGCGAATTAAAAATATCAGATTTATTTTTTTTACCTAGAATTTACAGTTAATCGGTATATAAGAGTTTTTTAATATGCGAATTAAAAATATCAGATTTATTTTTTTTACCTAGAATTTATAGTTTAGTTCTGATACGCCTTTTTTTATAACAATATTAACCAATTTGCATAAAACACGGCATTCGGTTTGTGTGGAACGCACTTACGAATACTATATTTATTTTGACATAGATCTTACAGTTTAGATGGGATGCTCGGTTTTAACCGGAATTAATAAAGTTCGGTAATTTAGGGATTTGGAACATGTGAATTGCGAATATAATATTTATTTTTACGTAGCCCGAATAGTGTTTTGGGGATACATCGTTTTACCACTATTTCAATTGATTTGCATAAAACTTATAATCTATGTATTTTTGACCATCCTGCTTACAAATATGAAATTTACATTTACCGAGGTTTCATAATGAATCTGAGATACCCCCTTCTAAACAATTTGGGTGAAATAAAGTAGTAGTTTTCGAATATGCTGATTATGATTATAATATTTTTTTTACCTTGGTCTATTAGTTTATGTGGGATATTTTCCTTCAACCGATTTGTATGAAACACGGCATATAGGAGTTTTTGCACATACCGATGACAAGTATCATATATGTTTTACCTAGGTCTGATAGTTTATGTGGATACGGCCTTTAACCTACTTCTATATACTCTTTACATAAGGTTTTTGAACATGTTAATTACAAGTACTATACTTTTGACTCGGTTCTATAGTTCACGTGATAGAGGCAGGAGTGGATTAAGCCGTTTGGCGCCCTGGAAGTGATTATTTCAATGGAACTATATGTTACGAATGTTACGAACCTTTTTATTTGATAAGACATGAAACTCACCATAAAAGTACTTTATAATGGGTTTCGGGTGTGATCCTCGGTGAAAGAGACTTTGGAATTTTAACTGTCCCAAATGTTTCTTTGTTCATGTCCCTGTCGTTCCAGGTTAATCGTAAACGAACTAAGGTCACTGAGAAAAAAACGTTATCCAGACACCTGTATATTATAGATACGGGATCTTTATGTTTACTGCAGAAAGCAGTATTTAATATACGTTATCCATAAGTTACAAACGTACTGCCCTCTTTCCCGCTTAGATGTTACACTATGTAGTTGGATGTTGTACACCAGTCTGTCGTACCTTACATACGTATACGTACAGTATGTTGTACCATATATTAAAAGTTACATACGTCCATCTGTATGTGAGGTCCTGACCCCCTATATAAAGTTCATTAGTTCGCACGGAAAGCACGTTTATTGAGAACACTTTTACGGAAAGTACGTATAAAGTACACTTTTCAGTTATACGTTTAGTGTACGTTAAGTCCAAAAACTACAGGATTTACACATGTAATATACGTTTCCACGTACGTTACATACTTTTTTTCTCAAATTTGCGAGTAAAATAAGTGAAGCCTTGTAATAAGTAGTTGAGCAAGTTAATGAGGCACGTTCGGTAGATCACTTAACTTTAAAAAAATAACTGAGCTTATGCGCGTACATAATGCAGTAAATTTCGTGATTGAAACCCTCCACAAGGAAAGCCAATGTTTTTACTTTTTCGGTGAATATTTTTCCATTATTGTGGCCTTTGATATTAAATAGATATTGAAATTAAATTGATAAGTAAGAGAATGTAGAGGTGGGGATATTTAGAACTAATGATTTTTTTTCAAGAAATGAGAAATCCAATTGTACGAGTTTTATATGAGATATGTTGGTGCTAATATAATTAAGTTTACAAGAAATTTGAAAGGTGTGTATCATTGGAAGGAAAACCCTAGGCAATATGAAACTGAGCAATATGCGCGTCACATAATGAACTCTAATATACGATATTGATATGGTGCACTTCGAAATGAAGTGAAATCTGAACAAAAATTAGAGGTGGTAAAGTGCAGCCAAGTTCGTGAGTCTAAACCCGTTTGACCCCACTATCTTCTAATGAGGAGAGTCTACTAAAGTTACGATTTCATAAAATGTACTGCGTTTTTAAGTCTGTTATATACTTAATATGCTCAAAGAAGAGTCAAAGAGATTAAAATATTATATGCTTTCCGAAAATAAAGTTGTTTCATCTCAATGCAAAAATATATTTTGCCAGTTTAAAGTGCTCTCTACTGTATTAATTATAAATTTAATTTTATTTTGATCATGGTTCCCAAGCAACCAAGCTGTAATCTAACACAGTCTAGAGGAACTGTAATTTTCATTCGGAAACTTGGCTATTTTAATCATTTCATTTTTCCTGCCAGTCTTCAAATTAGTACAGTGAGTTTCTGAATGACATTTTCTCCTTAAATGCTAAAGTGCTTTCTCTACTGCTATTATATTGCGTTCTCATTTAATTTCTACATTGTCCTCAGCAGATGGCACTATATTTATTAGTTGATTATTAGTCTTGAGGAGATTTTAACTACTTTAACCCTTAGTATATCAAGCGGGTTCCTCTAGGGACCCCAGTGAATGTTTTTTTAGTGATTTTGCCGGAACTATAAGAACCAATTCATTCTTGATTTTTATATGTGTCCTTTATAACTTAGAGACTTATACTATATAATTAAACACACATTCCTTCCATCCTGGAAAAAGATAAAAAATAAAAAATTCACTGGGGTTCCGGCTGGACCCCGTTTGGTAAACTATGTTCCATATTTAATTACTTTATTTCTTGATTTTTACAGATTGTGAATGTTGAAGTTTTTTTTTTTTTTTTTTTTTTTTTTTTTTTTGAAAATGGCTCGTTGGCGGATCTGAAATGATGGTATTGCTTATATACTTAATGAATGTAATCTCAGTGACCCAGAAGATGTCCTGAGTGAATCTAGTGAGGACTTCATTACACAAGAAGGCGTGTCAGAATCAGACGACAAACTTGAAGTCAATTCTGAGGAATGTGACATTGCTAGTGAACCATCAGATTGTGATACTGATGAAGAGGAATTCATTGCAAAGACAGGATGAAAATGGACTTGTGCAGTGCCGCCAGTGTCTCGCCGTCCTCAACATAATATTGTGAAAGCGTCTCCCGTCCCAAAACAACCAGCTACGTTTGCAACCACAATGCCTGAAGTTTTCAATATGTTCCTTGATGACCATATTGTAGATACAATTTGCACCAACACTAATGCTGAAGCATCACGTGTTATTCAGGGTTTCAATGCAAAAAAAAATCTCCAAACTAAATGAAAGTGTGGTTCAAAGTACATTCTGTCGAAATGAGAGCATTTTTTGGTGTGCTACTGATCGCTGGAGCTCTTCGCTGCAGGAAGGAACGAATTTCTGAAATGTGAACGACAGATGGAAATATTCGTCGTGCTACTTTTATTGTTGCCATGACACAGAATAGATCTGCACATGTCCTAAAGTTTATCAGGTCTGATGATAAAGCAACACGTGCTGAAAGAAAGGAATAAGATAAACTTGCAGCCATAAACGAAATTTGGAATGGGTTTGTAGAAAGTTGTAAGGAGTTATTTGAACCTTTTGAGGAAATTACGGAGGATGAGCAGTTAGTCTCATTTCGGGGCAAAGGTTCAATGAAACAATACATGAAATCGGAACCAGGAAAATATGGGATCAAGGTCTGGGCAGCTGCAGACGTGAAGACGTCATATTTGTTCACACGCAAGTCTATACTGGGAAGGTTCCAGGAGGGGCACGAGAGAAAAATGTGGAGCACCGTGTAGTATATGAAATGATGGAAACACTGTTTCGGTCTGGAAGTGGGGTAACTATAGACAATTCCTTTACATCTGTGAATTTCTACTGAAGAACAATATTACCATGAGAGGAACTTTGAGAACAAAAAACACTGACATTCCCTCAAGATGGAAACTGCAAAATGAAGGGATCTGTGTTCATCAAAATTCATATTTTCAGACTATATAGCAGTGATGAGCTATGTGCCAAAGAAAAACAAAACAGTCCATGTACTTTCCAGTCAGTTTGTAGATGATTCAGTTTCTGAAGAAAGTCAGGAAACGCTTACTAAAATATATAATCACATTTATAAATACAGAAATAAAAGTTATAATGAATAAATAAGTACTGTTGAAATAAACACGTCACTTCATGTCATTTATTTACCTTAAATATATTTTTAGACACCCATAGAACTTAACTTGAGTCAACTTAAACACTAAAATATTGAGAAATATAAAAGAAAGCTTGGGATCCTTAAAGGACTCCAGCTTGGTAATCTACGTTGGTAATTTGGGCTTGATATATTAAAGGTTAAATTACTTATCACTTAAATAAAGAAAAATAAATTCCTGTTTATTTGTAATGTGGAAGTTTAAAACAAAATCAATAGAAACTGATTTTGTTGGATGTATACAAAAGTCTAGTAAAGTTATTTTGATCCCTGTCATATTATTGATAATTGTGCTACGAAGGGATACTTTCCGAAAGCTTGTTCTGAAGCGTTATCAAGTGCATGATAACGAGTTTTGAACTATTTTTCACGCTGTACATCCTGAGCTTCTTGTCTGTCTTTTTCTTGGGATCCGCTCGTCAGACTTATCTATTCAAGAGCGGTCGGATCTACGCATCGAGCTAGAGGGGCTCTTCCACCTGGACAGCTATCCAAACGGGTTATCCTACCTTCATCATCTAATTCATCAGAACCTCATCGGCGAGAATCACGGCTTATTAATCTCCCGGTCTGCAGGATGGCAATGCTTCGGGTGGACCCATAGTGGATGGCCGACACGCTAATCTACCACCTGTTTTCTTTCCTCTTCTTCGACCACGAAGGTGGTCAAGCGTAAGGATACAGGTAACAGAAAACGCACCCAGTCGGACAGTTCAACTGCTTCTACAACATCAAAGATTTTCACGCGGTCCAGATCACCACGTACAGAGCAGCTATTTTCTGATACTCTAACGAGCCTCGCAATCAGGCGAAAAAGCAGCATCAAGATAAACCGTCAGACTCTTCAGATATGGATGCAACCGATGAGAATGAAACCAATCATACTCAGTTATCTCTCACGGACAATCACATCTCTCCGGATAAACCCTCTTTTCAGTCATTTCTCCTTCCGCAATACGATAAAAGGTTCAGTTATGAAATTTTCACAACAATTCAAATTCGGAAATATCAACCTAGTATACCTTTATCATAGGTCATTAAAACCAAAAAGGGGTACATCATCAAATCGCCAGACCCACAGTTCGCCACTACAATCCGGAATAATGCTTCATTTGAATTCTTCGGCAAACAGATTACCATCACATCACTCAACTCTAGTCGACGCAAACAAGCACCCCCGAAACGACATCCAATACTTTCCGTAGTGATTCGAGGAGTCGCCCCAACTTACAGTAATGAGGGGATTCATGAAGAAGTTCAATACGAAGGACATACCATCAGCAAAGACATACGTATTCCAAATAATGCTGGTCCCACTTACTTGGTATGTGTACTCACCTCATCTCAAGACAACATCGATAAGCTCCTCAGTGCAGGGACACTTATCTATAAATGAAAACCTCGTGTCGTACCATCGCGTTCTTCTCCACCTTTGCCTATCCGGTGTCAGAAGTGCCAGGTATACAACTCTCATCATTCCTCTCACTGCAAAAACTCTACTGTGTGCGGTTACTGTTCTGGGCCACATCAAACTCGTATATTCTCAAACATGAAACAACCTCCAAAATTCTCCACTGCCATAATCAACACCCCGTATATAGTTATAAATGTAATGGCAAGCCAACCGCCAAAGAACCTCATCCGGAGCTTGTTCCTTTGGGGGCTGCAGAACTGACAGTTTCTACCAACCGCACAGTTGACGATTCGGTTACTGTTAGCAAACTACTCGAATTCACTGCTCTCAAATTACAAGATATACATCCTTTCCAACATCAACATCTTCTTCAATATATTATTGCTTCTGCCAAATCTACTTTTCATGTGTCATCATACGCTACATACTACAACAACTATGTCCACTTCCACACCACGAAACTCGAAACAGCAGTATAAATTTATCTACTATGTATATCATTTTCTTATTTCTCAATATCCGTTCTCTTCTTAAAAACAAACTACTCTTTCAGACTCTTACTGGAAGAAAATTTTACAGCATTTCTGTTAAGCGAAACCTTTTTCAAGCACACTACTTCATGCACTATTCCTCGATACAATTTACTCCGTCATGATAGCCATATCCCAGCACTTAGAGTCAGCTAAGGTGCTGCGATAGGTTTCCGTCATTTAATTCCATTCCAATCACAACAGTGTCCCCTATTACATATCCTTGAACACGGCATCATTACCTTATATTTCAAATGTATCGTTTTTGCTCTTGCAACGATCTACATTTGCCCCGACCTTCACATTCCTCAGGACTTTTCTTCCCACTTCTCTCAATCATATAAATACTTCATTATTCTCGCTGACATCAACATTCGGGAGCGAGATGACTTTACGGAGTTCATTACGATCCATATAACCGGTACTCTGCTTGCACTACCGTCCTCAACTCGCACTATTAGTAATACTACACCCGATATAGCATTGGTCTCCAAAACTATCATCAGCCGTTGTACGGTAGCTCTTCTGAACTTAATTCGGAGCGATCATGCGCCCATTAAACTCACTTATCATCCCTGTCTTACTTCTCCTAGATCACCTTCCCAACTCATATCACCACTTACGATAAAGCAAATTGGCCATCATATCGCTCCTATATATGAAACGCACTGGCAGGTTAGGAATCTCCAACTATACAAGACGAACTAACGCACCAGGTCGATACCATCACCACTGGAATTCAACAGATTACTTCTCTATATATTTCATAGACTAAATCCATGCTGTACAGGCCGAAACTCCCACCACAATATCTGGCTATTGCCTGTCATTCACGCCAGTCATATCGGGAATTCCTTGTGAACCCGGAATCCTGAAGCACTCTGCCTTCATCGCCAAATCCAAAAAACAGTTCATAATTACATTTCGGCTTATAAATTACGCCAGTGGGTGAAAATCTGCAATCATCTTTCCGACACTAATCATTCTTCCCTGTAGTGGAAGCTCTTCAATGTACTCTGTAGAAAAACGCACCAGGACCTCATAGCCCCTTCTACTACGTGATACTCCACTTCCTTCAGACACAGATAAAGCAAACGATTTTGCTGACTATCTGCAGATGATTTTCACCCCATCCAGCCGATCAAGTCAATCTTAACTCAACAAAATATCACTTATGGACTACACGACTATGTTCTCACGAGCTCTATCACTGTTTCATCCTTCAGAGAAAAAACACTGCTTCTGGTTTCGATTCTATTACTTACACACACACATTAAAGAAAATCCTATCGCACTACTTACCCGTTTGGCATTTATATTACGATTATACTCCGAACCGGATATTTTCCTACTTATTTGAAAGAGTCTAAAACACACATGTTCCCCAAACCTAATAAGCCTCCATCGAAGGTCTCGTCCTGTAGTCCCGTAAAGTTATCTTCTACATTCAGCAAAATATTCGAACGAGTACTTGTAAAATATGTACATCCTTATTCACTCGACCTCCAACAACTGCCAACACACCAAGCCGGTTTTCGACCAAGATTTTCAATTAACGATCAATTACTTAGTCTCACAAATCTGAACACCAATAATTACAACTTTACTCAACCCTCCTGCCTTTTCCTCTTCGATCTTGAGAAGGCATTGGACCAGGTTTGGGACATTGCACTCATATAAAAGCTCATCAAATTTAAGTTCCCGATAACCTATATTCGCATAATTTATCACTTCTTAGCATGTCGCATCTCATACATTGCCATTTATGAACAGCTTTCACATACAATTTTTGTTATGTGTGGGGTATCACAAGGTTCTTCCCTTTCTGCTCTATTATACATCCTGTTTTTTGCATACCTGCCGCAGCTGCCACCTGGCGTTCACCTCTTTCAATATGATGACGACACTGCTTTCCTTGCTTTTGGCAAAACCATCCAAGCTATAAATATTTCATTCCAAGCATCTATAAATAGTTTCACCCACTGGTGTTCTAAATTGAAACTCAAAATTAATGCGGGGGGCACGGTGGCTCAGTGGTAGAGCGTTCACCTCTTGTGCTTGGTGTCCCGGGTTCGATCCCAGCCCCCGCCAAGTGAACTTTGTGGTGGACAAACATCGCGCTCGTGGGTTTTCTCGGGGTTCTCCCGTTTTCTCCCACTTTCTTCATTCCACCATTTGACTCATCTCTCATAATCACCGTCTCCTTTAGCCTAACCGGCATAACCGTGGGACGTAAAACTTAAAGATTTCATTTTCTCAAAATTAATGCCTCCAAACTCTAACCATCGTTTTCGTACCACCTAGTAAACGTACCAAAGTTCGTCGCAACCAACCAGCGATGGGACCAACCGGTACTACTGAGGGCATATGCTTTTCGCAGTGGCTTCCAAATCACTCTGCCAAGTGCGACAAATTATCTGTATTCCTTTATCTCATTTCCTACCCTCCGCTATCATTTTGAAACACTTTGTTTAAAGTTTATCACTTAGCGTTACACACACCATCGACCTTTCCTCTTTGGGACAATGCATCATCTTCTACCTCACTCCTCTCCCGCACGATATCATTATACTCCAGCTTCTGTTTACATTATACTGCTATACCGTACCAGAACACACCGATTGTCAACTCCTCGAAAAATATCATCTGCATATTCATCTCCTTCAGATTTTTCCATCATTTTCTGCACAATAATTCCCTACTTTACTAACAGGGCCCCACGTCCTCATTAGCTAGAGGAGCCTTTAGGCAGAAGATATTCGAATTTGTCCTTCTAACAGTCTTCATGATGTGTTGTGGCGTCAAGTGTACCTCACTTCAGGTCACATCTCCATCAGTGATTATGATTTCAAATTGTACGTTAGTTTGTATTTTAATTTGGTTAGTTTTCCCTTTACTGTTTCTTGTTATCAGCTCATTCATTCACTATATTATTCCATTGTTCTGTACTCTTAAATCGATAGTTTGTTATTTGTTTTTGTTTTCTTTTGTATTCTTTCATTTACAATATTATTTTTCGTTATGTTCATACTTATGTAAAATGTACAGTTCCTTCTACCTTGTTGTATTTATGTTCGCAAAGATCATAAAGACCTCAAAATAAATTATGATTAAATAAAGATATCAATGAAACAGCCCAGAGCCCATCCATTAATTCCTCACTCCTCCTATACCTTTCCCTAAAAAAGGGTGTAGCCCTCTATAAGGTTGCCAGCCGATGGCTTGACTTAAAAAAAGCTTCCGAGGTATAAAGTAAAAAGGTGTCACGCTATATTATGCCCAGTAGCTGTGACTGCAGACAATTTAGGATATCGTTATCAGAAGAGCGTAACAGTGGATATTGCTGACGATTTAAGGTGTAGCTCGAATTGATTCAGTAGAAACCATAACCGTTGTTGTTGTCACTATTCTCCCGCCAAGTGCCGCATGTGATATTACAGACGAAGACGAAGGAAATGACGAGGAAAGTGGTGAAGTGGATATTGTAGATATTCCGGGAGAACTCGAGTTGGAGTGCACTGTTGTTGATCATCTATGCGCTGATAACCAAGACGATAATCTGACCACGAATAACAAATGTACTTTTGAGTATGAAACGCCTATATGGCTGAAGAAGTATCCGTATTATTCGAACTTTATGAATAGTGACTGTGATGCTGCTGCAGTAGCATCTCAGAATCTCAAGGACAAACTATAGAACCATAGTCCCCTCCAAATTTTTGAAGAGTTCATAACGTTTAAAGTGGTAGAGTATATTAGAGAACAAGGGAAATGATGTTGACGAGCCTTAGGGATGGATCTTGCGAGCGTGGTGGATTTTGAGGTCACCACCAGCTTTGGGCCGTGTCAAATGTCTCGGCCGTGTAACTAGGGACATACATCTTTGTATACATGAATATGTTAGACACTTCACGTGAAATTCCAGTGTTCGTTTCAGAAGTAATGGCCAAGGATTCTTGGTTTATCCGTCCTCATCTCAACACTTTTCGAAGCTGACGAACTTGGCTGCACTTTTTTTACCTCTGGTGTTTTTCTTCAGATAGTATTATATCTGTGATTACGTTCTTCTTTATAGGTACGCTCTATATCACTGATCCAACACAACATAAAACTAGGTGAAATACAAATTGATAACTAATAATTCTCTTCACATTTAAAACGACTAAAGTAAGATGAAATTCCGTTAGCGATTACATCTCCTGAGCTAGCATAAATGGTTGTCGCTATAACCCTGAAGTACCATCGCACATAGAAGAGCACAGGGAAGTTTCAGATATATGTTGACCAATACAAATGAAGGTGACGAAGGATGAAATTAAAGATAACTTAAATTATAAACAATGTATCTTTTGCCATTCAAATGACAAGACCAATTCCAACTATTATATGGAAAATGGGAAATAAACATTCGATTATTCATTCTCGCCATGCAAAATCTGTTTGACAATTAAGTTAATAATAGAGGCCGTCACTGTGCTATCATTTTCACTTTATTTTCTACGTTCTTTCAGTCAAAGAATGTCACCAAAAATCATATATAGCTAAAACAAAAACTTGGTCACTGTTGTATGCATTATATTTATTTTTGCAATAACATATCAACCAATCAAAAATATATAAGCAATAACTACCATGAACGTATTTATTGTTCTTTGATCTAGATTGCACACAATGAAATAATGAAGTTTACGTTTTTGCGTTGGATATAATGAGTTTACGTATGACACTTATCAATACAGTCACTTGTATGTCTTATTTTCCTGTAATTCTACATACATCGTAGCTGAGATTCTTACAATTAATGTCCTTCCCACAACAATAATGTATGAAACAAACATTCAACATTGTGCCATGTTACATATAACAACGTCAACGGATGCTCAGCTTTTATTATAAGACACCTTGGAGATCTTCTATCAGTACAAACGATGTTAGGTCCATCTGAAATTGAAAGCAGATCTTTCATATTCATATTACGAGCCACAGTGAAAGATTTTGTGTCTTTGAATACCATTTTATTCACCTTTAACATGTTTTTGCGAAGTAGTTGTACCGGGAATCAAAGAAGTCTCTGGTATTCACATGACAAAATAGTAAGTACTTTCAGGACTCTCCTTTGTTTATACGCATTAATGTCCATTCTGGCAGTTTTTACAAATGATCTGAACCATTTAACAATAGAACTACCAGGAAATTTAGCGTTCCTTTGGCAACCAAGACTTGATGTGACTTTACATAAAATTAATTATGCTTTAGAATTCACACTAGCTTTAACCAGGTATCAAACCATAAACTACCACGCCCAAAATGTTGTACAATACGTGAATAAATGTACAGTTCGCACAGCTTATTAATCTTAATTCTCAACCCACTACTCCTTGGTGATAAGGTGGGGAACGTTTTCAACACAGACGTACTAAACAGCTCGGAATGGCACACCCGAATTATGCTTGTGGGTGACACAGAGCAGCGACCAAGAAGGTTCCAGCTTCTTTACAACTACACGCGCGAATGAATGTTTTCTTGGCCAGTTTTGGTAAGTATAAGTGTGAACAGGAAATTCCCGATTAACACTCATTACTTCGAGACGAGAATTGTGGCTAAAATTATCGATGAGTATTTCCTGTAAAGAGTGCTCTCAGTAATTTTCTTTCTTTTTTCCCCATATAAGATGTCCTGGGCGATTTGATCGAAGCCACACACACATAGACAAATATATATGTATGTGATTGTGACTGAGTTTTCTACCAGGCTTGTTTAAAAAGTTGAAAGTTAACATGAACTGTCTATCTTTTTTTCATTGACGCAACTAATGAGCCTTAAACAACTGTGACATTCTTTATGGTGCACACAGTGCTTAAAGTAAATTGATTCAGTTTACGAACAGCATCCTGGCCCTCGAAGGGTTAATGACATGGAGTCCGAAGCAGTACACAAAGGATCATTGAACTTTGGAACACCCTGCATATGGAATTAAGTTACTCAAAGTTCACTATGGAGTAATGCTACATTGGGACCATACTCTATACAGTATGACACATTTTCCTTGTTGTTGTGTTAAACGTAAGGGTATTCATCCTATATAACTTTAAAGGCATCATTGTTTCAAAAGCCACCATTAATTATGTTCATCCTTATTTTATTTATTTGTCCATTTTATAGTTTTTACTTTTACTGTTAGGTTTATTTACCGTTTGATTTTTTCAATGATTGTTTTCTCACCATGTGTTCAAATTTCAATAGGTTTCTCAATCTCTTTCATTGAGCATACTGACATCCATATACATCCAAAATGATAAAAAAAATAGTAATCAATAAATATCAAAAAAAGTAAACACTAATCGATAATATAAAATATGTGTATATTAATCTCGGTAGTGCATTAACTTTAAACTTTAAAGTCGAAATTACTAACGTGCGTAAATTGTAATGTGATATTATGTGTGTATATCTTTTTTACAATAATGTTGAACCAGAAGCCAAACTTCCTATTCAAATTGAAATTATTCCATTGATATTTAACTGCTCAATGTAAATATCTAAATGTAAAACAGCATATATAATCAGATACAAAAATAATAATAACACAAAACAATTTTTGAAACAAGCATTTTGTAAAATAATTATTGAATTAATGATATATCAGCTAAAATTACTATAATTGCAAACTATAATTACCATGTGTGAAGGAAATACTAAAATAACATAAAATGTTTCAAAATCTCAAATTTTAGCATTGTCTTGGTCAAAAGACAAAGTGTAAAACATATTGAAGCATTTCAGATAAATTTAGAATCAGAGGTCAAATCACAAAATAATTTCTCTGAGCTTACTATTACACTAGTATACAACATTTTGCATATTTTTATTTCTTGATGACTTTTTATGTATTTTTACCCCCTGAACATTAATGCATGACTTATTTTTATGTAGTGTCAATATTTTCAGTGACATAAGCATGTTTTGTTTCTACCTATACTGGTTTATTCTGAGCAATTTGCGTGCATTTATTTCGATACTCGCTAGATGGGGGCTTTTGTTGTTAAAGATAATTGTTGGGAGTAGAAAAGAGAGAATGTAGATTGTTAAAATTCATAGCAGAATAGTAAACTGATTAAGTGGAGTTCAAGCAATAATTCAGCTATAGTCAATTCTGGTAGTAATGAAATGGTGCCAAAGTGCAGCTTCCACATTTCCAAAGTTATTTTAAACTATCGTGTAAGTCTATCTGAGCGTACATGCCTCTAAAATGTCAATGGGTGTCAGTGTGCAGTTAACCCTTCAGTACACCGGTGAAATTGTTGTTACGTGAGTGCACGGGTTGTCACTGAGGCATCACAAAATTTATTGACGTTAAACATATATAAAAGACTTTTCAAATAAAATCCATTACCAAAATAACTTTGTTTCAAAGGATACAAACAGTATGTTACTTGTTAATTTGTAATGTTCAAACTCAATATTTTTGTGTTATTTTAAGAAATTTATTAAACATGTTTGTTTTACCTCATAATAACAGATGCAATCAAATCTAACGACTTCAAATTACGACTTCTGATTGCACGCCTGATATATTAAGAATAATGTGTGTTAACTAGAGATGTAAAAAAGCCGGCTTTATTGAATTGATGTTTTTTTGCACATAAACAGCCGGCTTTTTTGGGGAAAAAAACGAGAATTTTGGGAACATTGGCTTTTTTCATTTTCATGATTTTTCTATTTGAATAGCTTTCTTATAGAATACTCTAAAGTTAAATAAGATTTCATGACGTAAATACCATATTTCGCTCTGGAATTCACCATCATGATGGATGGAGCATATGTTTTATCAATTAAAGTAAAAATACAGTAAGTAGTATTTGAGAGCAATTGTAGAGAATATTTAACTTTATTTTAACTTTTGAGTTATCGACATTTTCTCTTCTCTACGACATTTCTTTTCAGTCATCCGTGTTTCATTTCTTAGATATTAGTAGGTTTACTCTAGCTTCTAGCACATAAGTTAAACTTAGGTTTTTCAATATATCCGTCAGAGCGTACTTTTGTCAGTATATGTGTCACTGCGCACTTCCACATTTTTTTTATACTCTAGCTGTGCAATGATTTAGCAACAATCTTCCGGATACAACCTTGTAGAAATAACCAGATGCAATACAGTTTTGTAGAAATAATCACTAGCGGATTCAGAAAAGTATTTTGAGAGTGTTTCTCTGCTTAAGGTTTGTTTTATCAAAAATTTCCTAATTTTTATTTGGAAGGATCTTGAAGTATATGAGTATAGGCATAACTAATATTTCGTTTTGTTTGTATTCAGCAATAATCATCCGGATAAAACTTTGAAGACCATTTTATATTGATAATAAGAGGTGGACTTAGAAAAGTATTTTGGGAGGGTTTTTCCATATTAAAGGTTAGCTTTTTCTAAAAATACGTGGCTCAGAGGCAGAGCGTTTATCTTCGGTGCTTGAAGTCGCTGGTTCGATCCCACCGTGTGGACTTTGTGGTGAACAAACACTGTGTTCGTGGGTTTTCTCGGGGTTCTCCCACTTTCTTTATTCCACCATTTCACTCATTTCTCATTATCACAGTCTCCTTTACTCTAACCAGCATAATCGTAGGACGTAAAACTTTAAAATATCATTTCTAAAAATACCTAATTCTTATTTGAGGAGAGCTTGAGGTTTATGTGTAAAGGCATAAGAAATATTTCGATAGTTTTAAAAATTCCGTAATTTCGGAACACATACTTCAATCTGTAAGACATCCCCACCCTAACCCTCTTCGCAAATCCGTTACTGCTAATAATTAGTGATAACAACGATTTACAAACTATAAAGGAAGCCTGCTAGGATTCACAGTACACGCATTCTCTCTACATTTACAGATGGAATTTTAAAAAAAAGCTTTTGTTAAAATGCCCGAATTCGGGGTTGAATCCCGGACTTCCCGATACAAGTGCAAAAACTAACCACTCACTCATGGTTGTTGTGTAGTTGTGCTTAAGTTAAATATATTCTCTCTCTATGGCTTATCGAATCCGAAGGGTCAATGCCGCGTTCACAAAAGTTCTCCATTGATTTCTATCCTTAGCCAACTGGATCCAGTTTTTACTTTGTGTTCCTATTTCTGCGAAATCCATCTCAATATTGTCCTCCCATCTGCCCCTAGGTTTTCCTAATGGACGTTTTCCGAATGGATTTCCATTTAAAACTTTAAAAGCGTTCCTACCTTCTTCCATTCAGGCTACATGACTTGCCTACCTGAGCCTCCTAGACTTGATGACCGCAATGATGTTTAGTAAACAGTATAAATGATGCAGATTTTTGTTATGAAGTTTCCATCATTTTCGTTCCTCTTGTGTCCGAATATTCGTCTCAGGATTTTATTTTCAAATACTTTTAGTCCGCGTTCTTCCCTCATCGCAAATGACCATGTTTGACAACCATACAGAACAACAGGTATGATTATCGTTTTATGTATTTTAAGCTTTAAATTCCTCGAGAGAATTCGCGACGACGAAATATTTTGAACTGAATAATAACAGGAATTTCCTGATTTCAGTCGACATTTAATTTCTTTG
Source organism: Thermobia domestica (assembly GCF_964235325.1). Classification (NCBI taxonomy): domain Eukaryota; kingdom Metazoa; phylum Arthropoda; class Insecta; order Zygentoma; family Lepismatidae; genus Thermobia; species Thermobia domestica. Next base: position 287,240,216 of record NC_137456.1, on the reverse strand, counting down.
TGGATATGATTTTGGTCTATTAATAATGACATATCTTAGATATTGAAAATACACCTATCCATTTTGTCGAAATTATTATTTGATATTTTAACGCATCCACAATTTGCCGTATTACGATCCCGGTGAACTTCCATGTATTTAGTTTTCTCTACATTTACTTCTAAACCAATGTCGCTGCAAGCGTTTAGTAAGGCCTATGCATTCTTTCTATTGTTCTCTTATCATCCTCTATTAAAGCTACATCATCAGCATACGTCAGAACCTGGTCAATACATTCAATTCTAGGGCCTGGCTGCTATCTTTAATTTTCATTTAGCGTACTCTGGAACAATTTTGAATAATAATGGTGATAACACAGCTCCTTGTTTCAGACCATTCTCGACGTTGATGCTCATGGACAACACTTTTTCTACTCGGATTTTACTCTGGGATTAATTTAAACACAATTTAGTTAATCTAACTAGCTTTTTCGGTATTCCGAGTTTTATAAGAATTGTCCGTCCAATTCGAGTCGTAAACCTTTTTAAAATCAATAAACGTCTGATGTACTGGGTAATATATTCCTATTTTTTTCGAGTATTTAGCGAATAGTAAATATGTAAAGATAGTTGGTCGATTTCCCTAAATCCACACTGATAATCTCCAATAATTTCATCTGCGTGTGGAATCAGTCTTGTTAATATAATGTTAAGAGAAATACCTCGCTAATTATTACAATAAGTTTTGTCGTGTTTCTTTTGAATTTGAACAGTGATTGATTCTTTCCACTCTTGTATTTCATAGTTCATTAAAAAAGTTGAATTACTGTCGTTAAAAGTTCAGAAACCTTCAGGACTGGGTAAGCAGCGATGGTGGTTATAAGCTTAGGAAACTACACGATCAGATGAACGGTCTATTACGCATATGATCCATTAACAGAAAATTCGGTACTTGCCCAATTCTAAACAAGCTTAAGGAACAGTCAGTGCATTATAGAAATATACCGATTTTACAGATCCGAAGCATCTAATAGGTGTTAAAAGATTATTACGTATGTGATCAAAGAATGAAAAATTTTTCGCAATATCCATTCAATATATTTGAAATTTAACACTTAAAAGTTCCAAGAATGTGCAGAACCAGGCGAAATCAAGCTCTTGATGTGCAACCTTTAAGAGTATCATATAAATATACTTCTCTCATGTTTAATGTACTATGTTTCGAAAAGAGGATGTGTGATATTTTAAATACACACACCATATAAATTTTTTTCTACTTATTTGTGCATCATTTTTTTAAAATAAAAGAACTTTTGTGTATGAGGTGAAAAAAAATATTACATCCTTAGGAATTCATAATGTAAATATGTTAAAAATTTTCAAAAAATCTTTTCGAAATTCATTGTTTTATTTTAGGTTTTATATTATTACTTACATCAACCATTCATTAAGTGATTTTTTGTGCTATAGAGAAGCAAAAAAAAGTCTGCTTTATCAATTTAAAATTTTGAAAAAAGCCCAAAATTTCCCAAGCAAAAAAAGAAGCAGAAAAACCCGGATGTTTTTCAAAAAAGCCGGTTTTTATCAAGCCCTTGCATTTCTAGTGTTAACATAAACATACGTATTGAGGTTTCTATGTGTGCGGTGTATTGTCTGACCAAAGGTTCAAAGCGAGCCGTTTTCACCTTTACAAATTGTCCTCAATTCGTTCCGTGCGTAACATTACACAGTGACTGAAGCATGGCCACTTTTGCAAAATTTACCAAAAATGTTCCGCTCTTTTAGCATTTCATCCTCTCCTTCGTTTTCCTTTCAGTGGGTCTTCCTTTTGTTCTGGTGTAAAATCTGATAGTCTTACAGCGGGTTCTTGATGTGTGGCGACATATAACATAGCTGAGCCCGTTCCCTCATTTATTCGGTAACTAAGTTTTACGTTCTTAAGAAACTTTATTCTTGATATAAAGTTCTCTTGATCAGTACTTGATAAAAAAAACAATATAAGCGTTTATACCAGAAATGCTTATCAGTATATAGAACAAACCACAGTGGCAATCCGCGTACATTTCTACATACGTCATATTCTGCGCACATTGCATCTGTCGCATCTAACCATCCTTTCATCCTGTCGTAAACTCTTATAAATCAAGATTTTCTAGTATCACAGGTTTCACTGTCAATATTGTTATGGTGGTGCATTGCCGAAAGTAACAGTTCTCCCTTTCGGAACATAAGAAACTTGGAAGCTTTCAAGCTCAGTTTCACTGTTATGAGGTCTAGCATTCTGAAGAGTGGCTCCAGAGTCCGAATCATTGTACTAAAAATCCAATTCCGACCGGTCACTGTTTTCGGTCAAATTTATCGTTTCTTCTACAGTCAATTCCTTGAACATTGTCTCAAAACACATTACGAGTGTTCCAATGAAAATTTCAATCAATGTTTCTATGTTACGCGAGTACCGGGGTGGTGCCTGACAGGGACACAACAGAAATAATATCTTCCGGCTGACAGACAACCCAAGCATGAACAATACAAATATGAACAATTGACTGTCGGCAATCGCAAAGGAAGGTATACTGACTGACACAATGGTATCTATCTGTCATCTATTGAAAAAACATAAAAAATACATTCTTACTGCTTGCTGTGTTCCCCTCAGGCCCAACACGAGTACTGAAGGGTTAATGTATTTGAGCAAGATGTCTTCGGGTCGGAAGTGCAAGTTACATGAGGATTCATTTTGTTATGTGTGTGGATACTATATTGGTCGGAAGCAGGGGAAGCATAGGGTTGTGCCTGGAACAAAATTTTGTGCAGCCTGTAAAGCTTATTCGGAATGACGGAGTGGGGATCTTGACAAGCCATGGGCCTCACATGTGTCTTGTGGTAATTGCAAGTCAACGTTAGAACATTGGTTGCGTGGGAATAGGAAAAACATGCCGTTCGCTATTCTAAGAATGTTGTGAGAACCTATCAACCATCATCATGATTTGTATTTTTGCACGATCGACTTGACGCACTACAAGAAAGGCAACAACAGGCGTCAGCTACAATACCCAAACATACCATTCTCCCGAGCACCTGTTCCGCATAGTGAAGAACTCGGTATTCCCCCCACCTCCGCCCCAAACGGTTTTCAGTGAAGCAGCACTTACTGAACCAAAAAGAATTAGATGATCTGATTAGAGATGTACAATTATCGAAAAATAAGTCCGAATTGCTACCATGAAACTTCCTATTTCCTTCGTGCAAAATATCTTAAGAACAAAAGCAGACACCAACGTTTTTCCGTTTATTTTGCTGCTGATGATTCATTATGCTGCTGTACAGATGTCATTGGTGTTTTTTGGACAATTGGCTTTCAATATGAACCAAAGGAATGGCGACAGTTCATGGGCACTTCGTGTACTAGTTTGGAGGCTGTTATTTTGCCCACCGAACGCGCATTATACTTCAATCCCTGTTGCATATTCCATTCACATGAAGGAAAGTTAATCAAGTGTGAAGCTGATATTGGAGAAAATTAAATATGAAGAACATCATCATGGGCCGTGTGTGGGGTTTTCAAAATTATTTGTTTTATTCTTGGGTTCAAAGTGGTTATACTAAATATTCATGCTTGGTATGCCAACGGGACAGTCGGGCAACTAACCAGCATTATGGTCAAACCGTGTGACCTGAAAGAACGAAGATTATTCCTGGAACACATAAAGTGATAAATGAAGCATTAGTACCCAGGGAGAAGATTCTCATGCCAACGTTACATATTAAGCTGGGATTTGCAAAACAATTTGTTAAAGCTCTGGATCGCAATTCACCTGCCCTACAATCTATCAAACAAAAATTTTCAGCTTTTTCAGAGGCAAAAGTTCTGGCTGGCATTTTCACAGGATCTCACATTCGAGTCATGTTTAATAGTGCTACACATAAACAAAAGAAGGAGTTGGAGAGAAACGCTTGGGAGGCCTTTCATAAGATGGTGAAGGAATTTCTTGAGCGCAACCGAAGTGAAGCATTTGATTAAGAAGTTAAGACACTCATTGATCAATATCGAGCATTGGGATATAAAATGTCTAAAATTACATATGCTTCATTCACACTTGGATTTCTTTAGGGGGAATTTAGGAGATGTTAGCGAAGAGCACGGGAACAGTTCTGTAAGGACATTCAGATAATGGAAAGTAGGTACCAAGGAAGTTGGGACTGTGCAATGATGGGTGAATATATTTGGGTGTTGGTCCGTGACGCAGTGAACGTTTCCCACAAAAGAAAAAGAACCACTAACCTTCACTTTTGATTAAGGAATCCCAGGACTTGATGAACACTTTCCTCCAATCTCACGTACATTTGTATATTTTTATAAGAAATGTAATATTCATATATTTTGGTATTTATTTATTATTATGTAGTTTTTGGTTACCCAGAAAGTTGAAGTCCAAAATGTGTGTTTTATGTTTGGAGTTCAATCTTCCTATAAGATACTATTGTATAATATGTTACTGTTTCAATAAAGTCGGATATGCTTCTATTATCACAAATTATGAGACTATTGGAAAATAACTGCCATACTCGTGTTCATCGGGTGGAAATCATTAAGAAACTGATGAAAAAAAAACTTAAGCACGATCTTGATCAAAATGTGTATAACAGTGTTATTTAAAACCAATATGACAAAAACATTTTCCTTTTTCTTTCTTCTTTAAGTTACTAGTTGCTATAACAACGTGAATTTGTATTCTCTCTAAATCAGAAATATTGACCGAAATGGTAGGCTGCCACTAACAATAGTGCACGGATTTCCATAATATTGGAGAACATGCAATTATTAACCAAAACAAACACTCATAACATTGTATTCACCATGGCGTCTTACTGGCAATGGTAAGTAAATCCTTATTCACACTGAAACATTTACGGGCTTTAATCGCAAACAAACTTTACATGAGGAATACACTATCCACCTCTAGAAATGATCAAATAATTACAATAAACGTTTTCTAATAATCTAGCATCAACAAACTAGAAATTCGAGTAGTAACGAGGAGTAAACCATCCTCGAACTCGTGCGTTTTTGTGTCACGTTAACATACACATATTACAATAAATCTACCTAAAGATTCTGCTCTTTAGTAGCCTTTTTGCATATAAAATCGTTCTAAGTTACTACTTCTGCTCAATTGCTATCCAATTAAACTTCATCGCACACAGTATGAAATTTCTTCCAAATATGATCATTTTTCACTCGATGAGCACTATCAATATTCACATGCCTAATTATTTCACGTCTGATTCCGTTAACATACTCTTATTGGATGGAACAACTATGACGCAATCAGATCTTAAACTCATGCAGCATACATTGTTATAGTAATCAAATTCAATCAAAATATTTCCCCCTTTTCTTTCCTAATATCAACAGTCCTTAAACTACTTAAACAGCAGATTTAAATTTTTAATTTTGTTGTCGTCTGATTTGATTGACAAGTGATAACTGAAATAATGGTATCTCTTCCAACCTAATAAACATAATTGCCATTGCTTAAGCAACAAAATAATTTGTTGGTTGCGAGCGTTGCATTTATAAAATAACGTAGCTAAAGTTTCAACTATTACAGCTTTTGTATTGAAAGAAGTAAAAATTGAAGTAAAATTGATTTAATATATTTTTTGACCTGAGGAATATTCGAAATAAAATTTAGGTTTTGCTCTCCATCATGTGTGAGTTGCTGAGCAATAGACGAACTAATTAAAAACCATAAAAACAAAATGAAAAACTGAAGTAAAATTGATTTATTACTTTTATTCAGCTGAAGGAATATTCGAATTAAATTTACGTTTTTCTCTCCATCCTGTGTAAGTCGTTTAGCAATAGACGAACTAACTAAAAAAATCATAAAAACTAAATTATGTTATCTAACTGTTTCTAATAGATATTAATACAAGTTTAGACAGTTATTTCGTTTTACCTATACATTATTCAATAAAAATCAATAAGTATACAAAAACAAAATATTTAGAAATATATAAAAAAAAGTTTGCATTACTATTAATGAAGTACTAATTATCCTCTCGTTACTAAATATGAAAGGTTTGCTAAAGAATTAATGAAAATTCAATAACCACGCAAAATTCTGCAGATTTGCAATTAATATCATAAAACAAAATTCTACTTAATATTTACATGCTTCAAATTAATACACATAAAATGCTTAAATCAAGATATGCATATGGAAACACTGATTAAAAATATTGTCAAATTACATTAGAAAAATCGTATCTAAACAGAACTGCACAATTTGTAATAAGCATTATTATTTTCTCTAGCTATGTTATTAATTACAATTAAACTTTAGTCAATAAAATGTTAATTCTATAGACGTATAATTAAGAAATTGACGTTTCTTTAACAAATGCAGTATATTTAGAATTTTCAGAATATGTAGACAACTTGCTCCATAAATTTGTCTTGGAGAATAATCTGAATAAAACATGTAAAATAACGTATTAAGTAATTTTGTCCATGCCCTCAATGCCAATGAAAGGGACGCTTCTTTTTCCTTAGTTCAACAAGATCGAAGGCAGTATTGTAAATAAAATTATTACCTTTATCTGAAGCACAAGATATTTCCTCTCTCTGAAGTTAGCATTATGGAAGCATTTATAGATTATGTATTCATTTAATATTTTACTGAAGCAACAACATGAAATATTCATGAAGAATACACCACCAATGCGAGTTACTGTATTCCAGTTCACATTCATTTCATGCAGATAATGACATATTTTTAAAAAAAAAAAATATGTATGAGAACTAGTCTACATCCTAAAACGTTTCCACAAGTTCAAGCATTCAAAATTATACTGTAATATTTTACTTAAATAAGTGTATAAAAGGAAACTTCAGTTCTAAAGCTCAGAATATAATTTTCAGAAAAAAGGGAAACACGTTGTGGAAGTCTAGAACTATGAGAGTATGTAAAGTATTATCCCAAGCAATTGGAGAAGGTATGGAAGAAACTACATTACATGGATTGAAATATATCATTACAACTCCACATGCTGTAGTAAAGTAAGTAATTATATGGTTTCCTTTGCTTTCTATAATATGCATTAGTTGCTGCTAAGATCAGAAAACAAAAAAATAGTGAATGCAATCTTCACACTTATTAGAAACAAATTAAGATTTCAATAATGGTATAATTTATTGATTAGCAAACATTCAAAATCTTTGAATTATACTAATACTGAAGAAGGAAATAACTATATAAGGTGGAAGGTGGGAATTGGGAGGTATGTTCTTTCAACCTCTTTCTCCTTAAAGGTTATAGGTGTTTTTCTAGTTTTTAAAAACCGATTTGCATGTTGCAGGTTCTTCTTCGCCTACTGTGGTAGTGGTAAGCTTTAGGCATCTTTACGCTTCATGCAGCAACATTTTTATTCTTTGTCTGATTTCCACCCAATTACCCCTTTGGGGGTAATTGTTTACAAATTGATTAAGAACCATTGCCGGTGCAGATAAACCGTGGAACCATGAACCCTCAAGCATTTATTTGGTTTATACAACTTGTATTACACTTAGAAAACTAATAGTTTCATGTGACTTAGAACAATATACGTTTCTTTACGTGAAATAATGAGTAACTTATTTCTAAATCTCAAAGAAATTTGAATGCCTATTCAAGCCTTCCAGTTATTGTTTATACCATAGTACATAGCAATGTGACTCAATGCAAAGTATATCACATACGAAAAACTGTATGCGGCCAAACCTTTGGCCGAAAACAGAAAAAATAATGAAGTGAACAGGCCCTGTCATTCAAATAAACATAGGAGAAGGTACTAACGCTAAATAATTATAAACTATTAGAATAAACATGTGTTGGAACTCTGGATTGATAGGCAGATCCTATTTACAGCACAAGCACTATTGGCATACGAAATGGCCATTTCAGGCCTAAGTTGAAATAATTAGCTTAATAAACACAATGCACTATGTAACAAAAGTGCATCACAAAAACAAAGACAGTACACTATTTAAATGAATTCTAAGCAAAATATATTACTTAAGACATTCCATAAATTTACGCTCACTTCATGCGCCCCATTATTCCGTGGAGGTACTTATGAGGCACAAATTTTAACAATTTTTTAACTGCCTAACTGACGATCAAGAAGGATGCTACTTTTCATGGGCCCCGTTATGATGATATTTTTTAAGAACCAGTACAAAATCACGATCAAACCATTAATGTCACAATAAATGATCTGTAATTTATTGTGACTCAAACAAAAATACCCACAAACCTGAAACTCGGTTTCAAATATGTTCTTTCTCAATCAAATATCTTTTTGTCATTATTACACCCTCTCAATGTTCATGTAAGCTTTTTTCTGATCAACATCTAGTCGTCTAAAGGATAGGTGTATATAGACATAGAGTCAAACAGTAGGTTATGTAATTCTTATTTTAGCTTTCAAAACAATTGGTACGTTATTTAGTAGATTACCATGGAAGAGAAATTAATTTTCATCATGCCTGTATATTATTTTATCATAATTTACAAAGCAACAGGGACATTGGATATGGATTTTTGGTACTTTTTAGGCTGTGTAAGTAAGCACCGAATATGTGTAATTAGGATCCTGGATCATTTTATATCAGGATCATTTTATATCTTTCCACAAAATGTAGGGCTAAAGATTCGTTGCATTGTTTGTTGAGTTCTGCCATTCATAGTAATAGGTGTCAGCAACATTTGAGAAACAAAAAATAACCAAATAAATACATAAATAAATTAATTAATAAAAATCACATCTGTGTTTTCGAAACCTCTAATAAGTGTTTGATACATTAGACAAAATACATGATTACATTTGACAATTTGAAAGGTATATTTCAGAGAAAAAGGAATACATACAATTCTAACTATTTTACACATTTTGAATATAAAAAAATATTTTGATTGATTCAGGTTTAATGGAGACATCATCGTCTAAATTATATATATTGTGAGCAAATATTTCATATATTTCATAATTGAATAAGCAGTTTTGAAAATATAATAAGTCGGAAGAATAAATTTAATAGAAAATGTTTATTTTTTAGAAATTTTGATTGATATTAAATGGATATCCTCTGTTAGGGAACGTTAATTTTGTTCTTCATTGTATCAACTTGATCTGAGGAATTTGTGTTGCAAAATCAATAAATAAAGATTGGACTCGACTAAAATAGACTATTTTAAATCTCCTGATTGAATTATTTCTCGTTCCATGTTATATGAGAGTGTACTGATTTGGAAATTATAAAATTTCCATCCAGCACACACGAAACTTTACATTAAAATTTAAGTCGGGAGAGATATTTACTTTTGATCAGGATTTAAACCCACTTCATATCTGCCTTTGCTTATGAATAACACATTGTACTATTGATCAATTACACCTACATTACAATAATTAAAAAGTTATGCTTCTCTTCATGTAGTTGCGTCATGTTTGACTACAGATATTTAAAATAATATATCCTCTATACTTAGAAATAAGAGTCCCCTTGCTCTACAAGGGCAAAATAATTATTTCTATTATTAAACACGTTTTATTATCATGTTTATAATCATAAGTATACAGATAAAAGAAACTGTTTATTTTATGTTAATTATATAATTAAATTACATGCTCTCACAGATATTGCTTTACTTGCTTTTGTGCTATACTTCTAGATATCATAAATCTAAGTAAGTTTGGGAAGAGAACTATGTCAAAATTGAATACAAAAATAATGTTTTCGATATACGTTTATGAACCCTGTATCAGATAGTTGAAAAGAAGAACTGATCCTTTTGCTTGAGATAGGGCGTTTTAGTCCAGCAATGACTCAAGCCTAAACTATTCAATCTCTGTAGGTTGAAACTAAGAAATTTGAAAGAGGAAGGTTTAACTGCTTATAGCGAAGATAGAATGAACTACGGCGTACAACATGTGAAGTAATTCGAAAATGGTGGTAAGGTGTGTTTGCTTAAAATACGGACTATTGATGAAACCTAGTTTATTTAGTTCCTTGATGATGCACATGAAAAGGAAGAGTCACAAAGTAAACAATAAACAAAGTGCAATACAAATTTGCACTCATAGCAGTTTCACCACGAAATGTCTGCTGATATGGTCGATCCTTTTCTTCGTACTTTTGGAAAGTTTCTGTACAACACTGTTGTCCGGTTTTCTCAAGCAGAAGTTAATGCGATTTGCAAATTCTCTTCTGTTTTTTGCTTCCCAATCGTTTGCATAGACATGTCCTTTTAAAACAGACCAAAGGTTTTCAATAAATAATGCTTGTGGCAAATTAAAAGGGTTGTCTTGTTTAGGAACAATGTTGACTTTCTGTGCATGTAGATAATCAACGACAACTTTGGCATTATGGGACCTGGCTTTACCAGGGCAAAAGACGTAATTGTCGTTATAGTTTCGTCAATATACGGAATAAGTCGTTTTTTTTTATCACACCCCTTCAGATAAATATCAGCATTAATGGCGCGATTGGGGTCTTTGATGAAGGGCGAATTCATTCCACTCGGCCCAAATGCAATCCACACAAGAATCTTCCTTTCAAACTTCTCTTTGGTTGAAAATTTGACAGTAGCAGGCGTAGAGGACACATTGGATGAATAAGAGTTCTATTGCATTGGACAGAGTAGTTGGTCAGGGTAAAATACGATTCGTCATTTAAGATCCACCTATGTTTCGAAAAGGCTCGGTAATGTCATGCTCACAACTTTTTCGCTTCGCGTTTTTTGTTCTTCAATAAGTCTGGAATGGTCTTTTTTTTTTTTTTGCAACATGCAATATACAGTTTCCTTTAATGTCTTTCTAAACGGTGGAACACTTTTGCAGCGTAGCGTTGCGAAATTACGCTGTTGTGGTAACAGTTTCGTCGTAAAACATCGGCCGTTATTGGAATCATTAATTTTGGTGTTCCATCAAATTCAGAGATGCGTGAAGTAGGGAAATTTTTTTCAAAACGCCTTAAAATATCAGAAACAGTACTCTTGGATACTACTTCTTTGCGAAAATGGTTCAGCATATGACTTATTCCAGCTTTTCTGTTCTGTCCAATAAGTAGAAATAAATAAAATTAATATCAAAAACTAGATAATATATACTAAAAAACAACACTATCAGTTTGTTTCACAGTGCAACTTTGCATACTGTTGACATATGTTGAAATTTGTCCATACTTTTAGTAAACGCTCGTTAGATTTTACAACTTAATGTATGTAAGGACCGAAACATTGTGCAGACCTCGAAAGCATAGATACACAATTTTAATGTCAATAGTAAGCGCGATTGAATTTAGCAAGCCATAAGAAACGAACGTAATTCGTCAACAATAGTCAACATATACCACGTTGACAAAATTGACCATGTACATTTTATAGTATCCTCAAGCTTCAAGATCATTTGACTGGGAAGTGTTAACTCAATAGTTCTATAACTAGGATCATATACCATACAATTGTTACTTGCTTGTGTCTCCGCATTGATCCTTGAATATTTCTTGTCTCAGGAAAAAATTATAAAAAAATCCATGTAACATCTTCTGCCGGAAGCTACAAAAAGTTCTATAGTGACAATATTACAATGCTGGCCGAAAAGTGACAGAAGGTCATGAAAATAAATGGCACTCATGTGGATATATAAAACTTTTTTTCAAATTACAATTGTATCCTCAATCTTGATTTACAACTTTCAATACCTTTTAGATCATCTTGTAACTGTACCTAGATATTTAACTTTTTTATATGTATGGGGTATGGCTGAGAGGTAACGTTAGTGTTAAGGGTGTGTTGTATACGGATAGTAGTATATGCGGAGAACAACTTTGAACCGTTGAGAAAATATTGATATACATGAATTGCTATTCTCAGTCCAGTTTGCGTGTGAGCATCGATCCAAGAGAATGGCGTGGAATTTTGATGCGTTCAGAATTTCAAATTTTAACAATGAGCAGCTCTAAATAGTGCAATTAAAGAAACTCCCAGTTGAATTATAGAAATCAGCGTGTGCGTGCGTGTATGTGTGTATGTGTGTGAAAATGTTTAGGTTATGAATGATAACATTTCGATGTCACGTAATTCAGTATTTCAGTGAAAGACACGCTTAACCGAGGAAAGCTATAACGTGTGTGATTATGAAAGACCTGGTAGTGCTGTCTTACCAATAACAGAGAAAATGTTGCCAAAGTGAAGTACCACAGACTCACCGTCAAGTTAGAGCCCACACAGAGGACAATGATAAAAAGTCTGCTCTTGCAATTCTGCAATATTTGTACATGTCCAAAGTATGGCATAAAATTGTACCATAGAACTTCACTGGGATAAGAACATACGGAATCACGTGCGCAGTGACACAATGAAATGCTCAGAACCAAACCTAACCTGTTAACGGGAATAACCACGGATGACGAGCTTTTTCATTATGCTCCTCAAAGCAATAGTGCAGGATAATTAGCATTTGACCCAGAACAAATTGAAATATAGAGACTAGTACTGTATATTAACTATAACATGCTAAATTGCAAGATACTAAAAATGCGCCGAAATCAATTCACGGGAACGTACTTATTTTCGCCATTTAAAAAATGGCTGCAGCGGAAGGTAGCGAGATTTTTTGTGGTTTCATTACAATTTTCTAGGGTAAAGAAACCCGGTTGAAAACTAATTTTCCATTCTTGTTTTGTATCTTATATAGTGTGATACATAATGTTGAGTTTCATTTAAATAAAGTCTTTATAATTGATTTTTAATGCTTTGTTGGGTGTTTGAGGCATCGTTAAGAATGAGTAAAACCTAGATCACTGTAAAAGCCGAACTGCTAAATTATTCTAAATCAGTTAATAAATGTAGTCTATTAGAAACGTTTGTATTGTATGTGAAAGTGAAGAACAAACGTACAAACTAATCCAATTAGCAAGGTGCAGAAGGAATTAATAAAGCTGCAAAATTGCGAGAACTTAATGTCAGTGCCTCAGATAATACTTGTGTCTACGCTTCCTACCGAAAACGTTTTACGGATAACGGCGACATTGATAGATGCATAAGAAAGGTTCTGATGATGTAGAACCTGCAGTTTGAAAACGATGTCATACAGTTGGGGAGACATTAAGAGCAAAACTCATTGTATGTACTTTGGACAAGTTCCTGACTTTTAACGAATAACTAAATCAGAGCACTTTAGTTTGAAAACACACAATTTCTCTAACCTAATAAGTGATATTTGTGTTAAAAGGAAGGGTTATTGGTGCCATCTAGTACAAGGACGCTGAACAACTAGCTAAGCTACAAGAAAAAAACCTTGAAAATACTCGAGAGAGTAAAAGCAATCAGTTGTCATAAATCATCATTTACACTATCTTGATCATTTCTAGACTTAAGCCTTTTATTTCAAACGCTCATATTTTATCTTCAGTAAAGGGGTAGGTCGTGTATGGGGAACGTTCCGCTCGCATCAAGCTACTGGGGATCAAGAAAGGATCAGGATCGTAGGTATGATGATTTAGGACCACCAATTGTTTTTACTCACTCAGGTTGGTCCAGTTTTATTTTGGAGTCCTTTCCAGATACTTCCTCTTCGACTATCATAGATATGTCACCAAATAATATGAATTGTAGTCTGTTGACTTTGACATACATTGGAAATTTATGTAGAGTTCATAAGGACACCCCAGTATACGTTAACTAGCCATTGTTCTTAAAAGCGTCGATATTCTAAGTGATGTGAGTTACAAAACTGAATTTCCAAACACAGTGTTGATGTTGAAGTCGTTTCAGTTCTTAGTGAATACTATAGGTGTGGTTGACACATTAATGTATGGTTATGGTCGAAATTAATTACATTGCATGTTGTTAGTGGTTAAAATACTGTGAGACGTATGAGGACTGGCAACGCTGTCTGAAAAGCTTTCCGAGATCACGTTAGTTGACTGTACTTTGACCACTTTGTTGCTTGAAGAAGTGTTGGATAGAAAATCTGAAGAATCAAAAAAGAATCAAATTCTAATATTGCTGCAAGTATTTTGTATTTGCATGAAGATTGTGCATAAAATAGAAGGCCTATACATGAAATCGAAAAGTACAAAACTCTATCTAGTCTCCAGAACTTCCTGAAATACAAAGAGTGTGATTTATGTAAATCCTCAATAACATGCAAGTAGTGGATAGAATATCAGTCTATGATAAGTACATAACAATTCGAAAGCTCGTACAAGCAGTCAGAACTGGCCCGTGGTTCATGTGTAAATTATTTATGATTCCTCAAACTCATATCCAATAAGTTGATTAAAAGAGGTTGTTCAGTTATCCTAGTGGACGGTGATGGTGATGTGGCTATTGCAAAGGAAGAAGTTGAATTCTCAACGAATCAAATATAATAGTTGTAATTGAAGATTCAGATTTGTTCGTTTTTTTAATTATGCATCTAAAGTGTCTCCTCATTAGAATTTCGGAAAATCGCAAAAGGAGTGAAACTCAAATGTATTATGTATATTCCATTCAGGAGGTGCTAGGGAAAGCAGAATATGAGTACCTACTTTCTTACATTCTTTTACATGCTGTGGCAGTACATGACGGAACTATGAACTTGACAAAAAAAATAACTTTTAATACGTTTCAGGAGTGTAGTGATTTAAGAGAAATTTTTCAAAACTTTATGCACAATGGAAAAGACGCAGAAGGAAATAAAAAATGGGGGGCAGGAGGCAGTATTGACGTGCATGCGTGGCAAGAAATTTGAAACAGTACAAATATTTAAACCTCGTAATTTAAAGGAAAAAGTTTCACCATCTGAGTGTTCTGTAAAATCATAGTCCCTACCTCCATTAACTTCAGCACTTATATAACATTCATTTAGATTTTATTATCAGATACTTGTGTGGAAAGAAGAGCATACAGGGAAAAGCATGTTCTTGGGAATATAAGTAGAATGATAACAAAACTACCACTTCTTAGTGATTTCCCTTCATCACCGAGTTCTTTGTTATTTATTATCCGCTGTAAATGAACTAAAATTGTGTAAGCTTGCATTGTGGCCAATGCCATATTACCTTCCGAGTCTTCAGAAAGTGATATGGAACACTCAGACCTTGAATAGAGTCGCAAATACCAATTAACGTTCTGTTAATTTCTTTGTGAATTATTTTTATTTTTTCTTTGGTGATCAGTTAAGTTGTGTATATTACGTATAGAAACAAGCTCTGTTCAGTAAAAGATCAGCTTAAGACTTGAGACTACACCAGTAATTTAGTGGTAAGTAAACGACAATACATTTTGTAAATATACTTATTCGGTTATGTACATTTAAATACAAGCAGGCAGACTAAACAATTTTGCTTTGAAAGAGCTAAATCTAAGTACTGATTCATTAGGTGAACAATATTTACAAATTTGTAGCAATATAAATGCTGTAAAAGTCAAATAATAGCAATGATGTAATTATATCTGAGGAAATTAAGGAGCATATCGACGATTTTATTCGATCGACATTTTTGGACATTTCAAATGAACAGATTTTGGGGGATTTTGTTAGTGTTATAGGGTAAGCATATTAGTATACTCTGCTCAAATATCTCTTCTGTTAAAATTTGTTCTTGGTATTACCTTATATCTTCTTATTTCTCGTACAATAAATAGAATATCCATAGGCTGGAAGACTCACTCTGACCGCGAATATATCACGCAAAAAAGGAACAAATTATTAGTGAAGGTCATACTCATTGGGGTATCGAAGAATGATCTGATCGATACCACTGACTTGATCTTGATTGAATGTGTAATATCAAATCACACAGTAAATGCGCTTATTACCAGCAAGGTTTTGTTGAAGCTTCGTAAGAAATAAGAAGCCAATTTTTTGATGAACAATTAATGGATTGTGCATCATAAGAACTCTATTTCGCATAATGCTTTCACTGATAAGCATTTCTAGTCAGCTATGAAGACTCCGCTGTTCAAAAACCCATGTAATTCGCCTGAATTTTCATAGTGTATTTTTTCGTTTTTAAAGTAAAATCTGTCTTGTTATATATTGAACATACGTCACGGAATTTGTTACCTAGTATAATTATTTAAACATTTTCGGTATATAGTACTTAATTGAAGGGCTAGGTGGAAGAAGGGCCAATCTTCGGTAAAACGTAAGTTTCGTGGCTGAAGTGTAACTTAGTGTTCTTTATTATACTAAATCCATTGTGGGATATGAATTAATGTTGTATATTTACTACTACACACTAAAATATCTACTTTACGTTGTTTTTCTACATTAACACATCATTTCTCTCCAAATCACATAATTGTGGGATAAGCCCTATTTCCACTGATCCCTTAAATTATTTGTAAGAATGTTATGTTTTGTACTAAAGGTTACGTGACCCATGCTATCTATATCTTCGCCGCCTACAAGAATTTGCTACATTATATCTACTATCGCTGGTATCTATATGCTGTTTCGGGTAACAATTTCTACATCGTCATTGTGTCCAGAAAAGTACTTGTGAGGTTTTCCTACGATTGTAATGTATCGTTTTTTTTCTGTTTAATGGAAATGAAATCAAGCGTTGATAATGACAGAAATCTTTAGCGAATTTTCTGTTAAGTGTATACTAGAAACTCATCTGTAACGTGACAATCACCATTGTTGCACCCATTACATTTCGTAGGATTGTGGCAACCAGTAGAAGACGTTAAATATACTGATTTGAAAGTGCGAATATTGTCAAAGTCACATATTGTCAAAATAGAAGTACGGAGTGTGTCCGTCATGATACCTGTGGTATTAAAGCGTGCCATAAGTACCAAAATGAGTTGGTGGGACGGTTCTACATGATTTGGATGATGCCTGTGATACTCTACTGCTGCTTCCAGTTCAAACATTTCAGCTGGATGAAGGAGCACCATTTCAGTTATTTCTTGCATTTCGCGTCCTCAATACACACGTATCATAGGTGAAATCGAAAACACAGAACTACTTTCAATTCACCCAGAGCGGTCGCATTAGACACCCAACGAACAAATAGCCGCGTGGCACAGATAGCTCCGATTACTATATACTAATTCCACCACTGCATTCTAGTGAATACGATCAAATTCACTCAGACGAATGATCTGTTCACGTACAGGTTCTGACCTTGCCAACTTTGTTCAAGTGTATCACAGACCACCAGTTAATTGGATTTGCTGACACGTTGTTTCTTCTTGGGTAAACAACACTGATATACTGCTCTGACAGAGCTTAGCGCGTAGAGTCAATAGCAGCAACGCATAAGCCAATGGCTAGACACGAATCATACTACTACTACTATTAATACCAATACCAGTAATAATAATAATAATAATAATAATAATAATAATAATAACCATATAGAATAGAAATATACACAAGCAAACACCAGTGATAGAGAATTACAAGGAATGCTACGATCCAGTCATCCCAACAGCGGTTTTCTATGGTTTTCCGTAGTCCCGCCAAGCGAATGCAGGGATGCAGGAGTCTCTATACTGCCCAGGGCTGCTGCCTAGCCCACTCATCATGTTACCGAAGAGAACACGGCGTTTTCCGTTCGAACTATTCCATTAGCCCTCTCCTTACACACATACCTAAATCAATAAATCAAGGGTAAGAACCGGTCATAGAAACAGGCGACTTCAGTTGGAATATTGGCTTGCACACGCTTACCTCTCACAGTAAACCTGTAAGAAAACGACATGATTTATTTTCATTTGTTTGTCTTCCTCATATATAATCTCTCTCCTACCCTTCCCCCATGTGGTGCTGACTCCACTGTCGTGGGTACTGCAAATATGTCTACTCTATTGTTCTTTAATTTGCTCATCTTGTTATTCTCTTTGGTCCAGAGCATCTTACGCTCCTGATTATTTCAATCCATCTTCTCCTCCGCGGACGTGGCAACGTTGCATTTTTCTTTATTATTGGGTGCTATACCAGTATAGAACTAAAACGGTTGGTCCGATTACGAAAATTCCACCATTTTAGGTTGACAAACCACACTTGGCAATCAAAATGCTCTCTTCTTATGTTCCCATATCTTTAATAGTTACAGAGCTGGTTTATGGGAAAACAAACAAAAAAAAAAAAAAAAACACGTATTTAGTAATATTAAAAAAAGACTATCTGATGAAACCAAACTCGACCCTCTAGACCCGCCTGGGGGCTGGGGTGGTGTCAACTTTGAAATTTCAAATGAAAACCCCAACTTTTGAAAGCAGATTTTGATTCTACGGCCAAACTATGTAAGGTATCATCAACACTTTTCCGTCGATGCATAATATGGCGCTATAATCAGCGAAAGTAAATTAACTGTTTGGGGTGAAAAAGAAAGACATTTTGCTGTTAGCCCGAGAATCGTTAACAAAATATCCGTCACCGTTAAAGACCTGCCACTTATAAACAAATCGTTCAGGTGAACGACGCTTTAACATGTGAAAGAACGAACGAGCAATCCCATCCCAATGTTGGAAACCCATGTCATGTATCACTAAAAGTCTTATAATTCACACATCCATATATTGCATGTGAGAAGAGAAAACAATAATGAAACGAATAACACACACACACACACAGGTGTCACTTTTTTTACAAATTCTCCACTATAATGTCGAAATTACAGGTTACGCCTATAAACTCCCTCATGTTTATCGTGAACGAAAGTTCGATCAACGTACTTAAGAGGCCTCCATGCCACGAAATTAAGGTTGTGCCATACGTACTAATTAAAATGTGCACTCTGTTCACACAATGATCTTTAGTGGTAACTTCTTTAGTTCTGAAATTATATTGGAACGACAGAATCAAATCTTATCTACGGTCCGATGTGATCAATTTGTTGATGACACATTACAGACATTTAAAAATTAAAGGATGAAAGGATTAAAAATAAAAATAAAAAAATATAGATATGTGAACAATAAATCTGTTTCAAGAGCTTTTCGTTAATATCTCAATAATTTTTGTTTATCTTCGGACTTTTAAAATATTGAAATGAAAAATCAACTATTACCTGTTGTAGACAGGACAAGAAGAAGAAGAAAAGAAAGAGTTCCATAATAATTTCAACAATCTAAAACTATGCGAGACCGCGAGCAGTCTCATGAGACTACTCGCGCGAGACTTACTGATGTCTCGTCTTGAGTCTCGTCTCGCACAAGTCAGGCGAAACGATGGCAAAAATTTTCATGATGCCGTCGTTTCGAGGGACAACGTTGTGCCACTGCTGGGCCGAAGACAACCGCCTCTCTCACAGCTGCCGTTCCTGAACAGCGGCGGGGCTGTCACGGTGTCCGCTGCCAAGCCGACAAATAGGCAGCTGCCTTTGAACCAGCACTAACTCACCCTTTTTACTGCTGCCACCCTATAACCGACGATGGTCCGACGGACTTCACGGCAATTGTTCATAGAGAACGTCTCGGATTCAAAATCGTTCCGATCCCACTTTCAACTGTAGGTCCCGTCTGTCGCGTCCCGCTGCGGAAAAGAAACAATAAATACCCTCACAAACTCAATAGTCAGACTTTTTCCTTTGTTGTTTGATCACATGTATCGGTTTGATCACATGTTGTTTGATCGCATGTATAGAGCATTTGCACACGTTCCCGGCAATGCCGGATCCTGCACCGACAATGCTGGAACCGGAACCGGGGCTGCTTTGCACACGCAACCGGCAATGCCGGATCCTGCACCGACAATGCTGGAACCGGAACCGGGGCTGCTTTGCACACGCAACCGGCAATACTGGTGCCGCCCCGGCAATGTCGGTCCGGCGTTCTTTGCACACACATCCCGGTAATGCCGGTGCCGAAAAGTAGTTTAAGTTTGAACGTGAAGGAGAGAATAGAGTCCATCAATAAATAAATAATATCTCCTTGCCTTGATATACTTACGGCGAAGAAAGAGGAAACAAAGCAACATTAGAAAAATTTGGATCCATACATTGTTGACAGTGCGTCATGTGGAAGATTCGTTTTATAAATTATATGAAAAACTGCGGAAATTTGATTCGAAATTTTAAATTACTTTCGCATGTCTAAACAAACGTTCGATTTCTTAGTACAACGAACTAGTAATCATAATCATGTTCATAATCATGTTTTTTTCCAGATCCGTGTAATATTACAGACTGACGTGAATAAATGGAACGGTCGTTCAATATCTGAGAAACAGCTCAATGCAAAGAACAAGGTTAATTATATTACGTCATTTAAGTAACGTAGGAGAATTAACGTCTAAATTCCCAAATATCTTTTGTTTATACACAAAGGTATATTGTAAATTGGTCCGTATATAGGCCAAATCAAAAGCATTCGCAGAAAAACATGGCTAAATTAATAATTTTGACAAGTCACAATAAGTAGTAATCCTATACTTAAACCCACAACCCAACAGTGTCGAATTGTCAAGAATTTGCGAAAACTGGTGCAAATTGTCCTCTTTGTCGAAGTTTGGTGGCAAATTGACCGCTGGTAAATTGTCCGTACCCCGAAGAAAACATCGAAGTGGCCCATTTCTATCTTTGATTTTACATTTTGTTTTCATTTACATATAATCTACATTTTATCTATGAACTGTACGTAAACAGAAAGCGTTTGAATCACTATTGTTTTATATTATTCTATACATACCTGTCGCTTCTCGTTTCTTTCTGTCCATAGTGTCCATAGTCTTGTGCAAGGTTTGTATACACTTCTTTCCAGGCAGAGGCGTAAATAAGGGCCCCGCGGACCCCGCGGTGCGGGACCTCAATACATCATGGGGCCCCAAATCGTGAAGTGGGGCATAGAGAAGGGGCACCACTCCACACTGTGTGTGGGGAGGCCCCGAAGCCTTTAGTTACGCCACTGTTTCCAGGCTTTCTGATTTTCGATTTTGTCTTTATATGAATCTGTGTCTCGTTCATAGACAAGGTCTCATTTCCACTAATTCAATGAACGATGAACGATGAACGATGAAATGAATTGTCACTGAAGCAAGACTTCAGTACACTGCAAAAATCAATCCATTAAATCAAAAAGCTACTTCAAGCGGAAATAAGTAACATAGCTACTTTCACGCAGAAAGTATGGTTTCCACTCCAGAATGGTTTCATATGAATGATAAACGTCAGTTTAATCCACTCCCTGTCAACTTGACCTACTTCTGTTCTTGATCCGCTGCGAGCTTGCATAGTTGCATATAGATAGACGAATCGAGTACATTCCTGCAATCGAACGGAGGAAACGGAACTAAATTGTAATTTTCTTCAGCATACGATGATTTTTTCCAGGGAAGGTTTTGTTCTAGATAGTAGCTGCGTTGCCACACTTGGTACAATTGTACCAAATTCAGCCTTTTTTGTCATTCATCGGCCCGTTGGTACCACGCTGGCATTTTCAGCCCCTTTTGTGAAAAAGTTGGTACAATTCTACCCAATTCAGAACCATTTAACAAATACTTGTGACATTTACAAAATGTCAGTATATCTCACGTTACTCATACCTACATCTCACGTTACTCATACCGTGTGTTGGACTCTTAAAAATGCTCTTGAAAACTTGTTCTGTGACGTTGCACCGCATAACGCTACTAACTTTGTGTGGAAAATTCGTAATTCGAACTATACCTGGAAACAAATTATGCTACATAGGCGCATTCACGCCGCGCATGAAGGAGACGAGAAAGAAGTAGTGTGATAGAAATTTTAGCTTGAAATCTCAACTAAAACACACACACATACGTTGAATCAAGTGCTGAATATTCTGAAAAAGAACAGTGTGAGCTAAATTAAATCTGTAATTTATGTATTGTTGCAAATATTCTACACCAAAACGATAATAGTACGAAAAGATACTTTCCTCCATTCCTAAATAAATAAATAAATGTGTGTTTTTAAAAAGTAATTTTTGAAAAAGCACTTTCTTAATTTGGACTCTTGGAAGAGGAAGGGGAGTGTTCCAGAAATTTATCTCTTTTAGTTTTGTGTTATACAACCACGTATTACACTGGTATAAAAATAATGAATTCAGCCGTTTTTGTTTCAATTTGGTACTATTTTTCAGCCCACTCCAGAGCTAGGATTGTGGCAACAATGGATAGTAGTATATCCGATATAACATTCATAAATAGCGTTTTGCAATCCATCTTCCATCTTGTAAAACAAAAACATAGACTATTTCAGCTGCAATCTGTTTTGTTCGTAATCATTAAATCAAATCATACTGCTATACAAGATACTCTTCTTTATGCATTCCTTTCCCTTTTTCAACAAACACCCCCTTCCAAATTACGTACTATGATCTTGCAGGAGCCAAGAAAGACAATCCATACAAAAGGAAAATCCTTAGGAGAAACTTCATCGCTATCAATGATTGATGCAAGGAGTCCTGCAAGCAATTATTTTTCTATATTTTGTCCTCGCGGAGGACTAAACAGAAGATCGAAAAAACAATGTTATTTGCTCTTTGTGTGTGTGGTAATAATAATAATAATAATAATAATAATAATATTAATAATAATAATAGTAATAATAATAATAATAATAGGTTCTGGAAAAGCAACATTGCAGCTGCCTACTCACTCAGTCCACAATCGTTCTATGGAACAAATGCCAGACAAGACAGAGTACATTAATATTTTTCTTATGATCTATAGCAGAGTTTCCCAACCGGTGTGCCGCGAGGAAATCGAAACAAAATTCTTAATTCTATAGGAATCAAATTGAAAGACATAGTGAAAAAATGTATATTTGCATTTCCCATTAATATGAATCTCTACTATAAATATACAAAAGTTTCATACTGCGTTACTTTTCTGTACATTTTTAATGTTAAGAAAAGTATTTGTTATCATTGTCATGACCGTTATTGCTTCATTGTTGTTGCAGTTTATTTCGTGACTTGTAATTGTAAAATATTTATTCGTTCAATTCGTTATTCGTTATTGTAAAATATTACCTACATTTATGTTTTAAAAGCACAAGAGATTTGTTTATTCGTTCATTATTTAGTGATCTTCCTTTTCAGTGAAAGGTTGGATAAATTTCCGAAAGAGAAAGTGGATTTGTAAAAAAAAATAAAATAAAATAAAACAAAATCCTATATATCACTGGAATTGTTTACTATTTTTAAATTAGAATGAACGATAAGCATAATGATTTACCAGAAAGAAAAACCAGTCATCGAGCTTCCTTCTATGTGAGAAGATCAGTAGGCCTAATCAGAGAAAAAAAATCACGGTATTTCATATATACAAATAATAATAATAATAATAATAATAATAATAATAATAATAATAATAATAATAATAATAATAATATATGAATGTGCCGCGGGAATTCATGTTACACCTGTAGTGTGCCGCAAGTTGAAAAAGGTTGGGAAACACTGATCTATAGGGTAAAACAGCATGCAACCACAAGAATGGAAATTTTCTTCTTCTGTTTGTGGTTTTTCAGTTCGTTGTATAGTTTTGTTATAGTTTTCATTTACTTTTATTTTCTTTACAACCTTTGTCATGCTTGGAAATGCCTACTTCTTCGATTATGATGGATATTTAAACTCTTGTTTTCTTATTATGAAAGTTATTCATACCCTACACACTGGGTTGCATAATTAGCAGGATAAGCACTGAACAACTATCCTAGATTCATAATTTCTTCGTATCCATTTTCTCTCTTCTCCATTTTGTTCATTTCCGTCATGTCGATTTTTTAAATTATGACTTCATATATGCTAAGACATATTCTCTATCAAAATGAATCCAACAACCCCTTTGTTTAAATCGTTTAAGTAAGTTTCAGCTATAGAATATAACGAATTAATATACATGCATACATCTGTGAAACTCACTTTCCGCGTTGCCGTAGTTGGATAATTTAAACAAGATCCGAATTTCCCTTGCTGAGAATTTATGTAAATAGCAAGCCGCTATATTTGTGGTACATCACAGCCATTCTGATGATTTGATTTTTCCTTATATATTCATATGATGTGAAAAAAGAAAAGAACAAAAATCTGAAGTGAACAAAAAAAATCCAAATACAGGAAAAGAAACAAGGATACACAACGCCTTGCCACTCACTCACTATAGCTATATTGAAGAAACCTGTCAACGAGCCGGATCCGTCTTTACCGGTTGCGTGTGCATCCACCCAAAAGAAAACATTGCCGCCGACAAAACAGGAGCCGGAGCCGACACCGACATTTTGGCGGCTAGTCCGGCTGAATTTGCCGGTGCAGGAAGTTCCACCGGCTACAGCGCAACGTCACACAGCGATAACGATGTTTCGACTAAATCTTATACAGGTT
Source organism: Thermobia domestica (assembly GCF_964235325.1). NCBI lineage: Eukaryota > Metazoa > Arthropoda > Insecta > Zygentoma > Lepismatidae > Thermobia > Thermobia domestica. Next base: position 287,215,897 of record NC_137456.1, on the reverse strand, counting down.
TGTGCGCAGATCTGACTCTGTAATAAGAAATAAAAGCTTCAATTTGAAATGTTTCAGCTAACCCAACCTAGAGGTAGGGTGCCGGATCGAGTTCGGTACCATTGAATAACTTTCTTGATCCAACGCGTATTTCTCAAAATACTGCACCGTGTACAGACGTTCGCAGCTAATACCAAGCTCATGAACGAAGAGGGGAGCATTTAATTTCGCCAATTACAGTACGATATCACACATCGACAAAAACGTTTTGATTATACCTTACATTATTTGAGATTTACTCTCCGAATCTTCAATAAAACATTGGAGTTTCCATTTGAAAAATCAAGCCCCCCTCCCACGCTCGTTTCCAGAAGGTGGGACTAGAGTGTTGCGTTTGATATTATCGGACAGCTTCTTGAAACATATTAAAGACCTTTTTTGCGCTTTTCTGATCGTAAGTGTATTTCTCCAGTTACTCCACAGTAGCCACACTTTTGGGTCACCCGTTATTTCAATCATAAATTAGCTTGAAAGTTTAGATAATTTCACCCCATTCGAAAATTTGCACGTTATAGGGCCAATTCTAAACTTTCCAGATATATTTTAATCGTCAGATAAGATAACACTGATAGCGGTATCCATGCGTTATTTGGATAAGATGAGATCTACTACCGTGACAAGCTTGGATCATTCCGATAATTTATCTTTATCAGAGAAAGGTCCAATCGAACGTAATGAATGTCATATTTTAACGGTTAGAAAACAGTTATATCAATACTTTTCATCTCTGACACACAAGTCAAAAAACACCACAATGCAATAAGCAGATGCTTCAATAGTTTTACTTTTCTTTAATTTTCCTTTTAATTTTAATTGTTTTACTTTTTGTCCTCTACTCGCCGCTTTTGGATTTTTTGGTTTGCAACACTGATACTGTCTGAAGAACGAATGAAGAATGTCCGTTTCAAACTTTTAGATACTTTAATAAACAGTAGTGAAAATAACCAGATGAGATAATATCATATAAAAATAAAATAATATAGTTTCAATATGAATGCAGACCTTCTCCATTAAAGTATTTTAGATAGTTTGACTGAGTGTTTCAATATAAACGTATTTTGCTATATGCAGTGAAGACGATTTGGAAATTCAAATTAAACATTGTTATAGTTCATCAAAAATCATAATATTAACCTTAGTTATGACGCCAACATCTTTCGCAATAACTTATTTGAATACAAATTCTTTAAATTATTGGGATTGTATTTTCGTTTTGGAAAATTACATCCAATTTTTTGATCGCTTGACTCAGTACTGGTTAGAGGAGTCGGTATGTCCAACACCAAATATACACACTTGTGCAAAACGTAAATGTTATTGTAAAAGTCTCTTAAAATTATCAGTTTGCCAACAATGCATTTGGGCTAATAGGAGGAGATGTAATAAATAAACAAGGGTTACGAACACAGGTCGCAGTTTGCTTTTAAGATACGTACTCAGTTTGCCTTGTATTTCTTCGCATAATGCTAATTTTTCCACAAAATAATAACTCGCCAAGTACAGAAAACTTTGTTAAAAATACATACACGCTTTTGGACAATGAAAAGGATCGTGAAAAAAAAGGCACACTAAGGGATTCATTATATATCAATACAACTGGAGGAGTGTTCTGCTACTTTCTCGATAGACATGCGTTTAAAATAGTAAAGTTTTGTGAGGACGCAATGCTTTTGTACCTAGTCGGAATCCCACTGGTTAATTTTATTTCTTCTTAAACTTTTCTGTAATTCATGTAACATACGTTCTCATTATATATTTTATGCGGGTTGCCTATGTTACAACTTAATCAAAAATAAGAATTCGTACAGAAAATGAAAATACTTTTCTATATTTGCTCAGGTAATTCCTTATGTGAAATCATTTTTTGCAACAATCAATAATATTTGCATCAATATGAAGAGAAAATCACGCATTCTAGTGGTCAGGAATCAACTATCAACCATAAGAATATCTTGATCGATAAAAGTTCATAGTTCATTGTCGGTAATATAGAATATTATCTCCTTTATTACTCTATTCAAACATAACACAATATACATTTTTATTCTCTGCACATAGTCATGAAAAAATACGACGACAGACAGAAGTAGTGTCTTTATTTCGATTGAGTATGGTAGGAATAATTTCGGATTTCCATCTTTACTTTTATAGAAACATTGGAAGATATAGAAAACGATATAACTACAAGTTATAATCTCATGTCCTTGAGACAATACTTGTTTTTATATATGAAGGGAATGCTGTCATATAGATTCTGAATCTGCAGAGAAGTTTCCTTCTTAGATCTTGCCAGTCTACTGCAACCGAAACTTTCTGTTTCCGATGTTCATACCGAACCACTAATTCGGAAATCTACTATTGGGTGACAATACGCAACGCAGATTACTTGTATCCTCATCCGCAATAAATTGTTCGCATATACGGTAACTTCCACATTTTCATTAATAACTCAGTTTTCTTAATATATTATCGCTTCTTTGTGCTTTCCTTAACAAAGCAGTGTAGTAATGAATAATTATTTATGATTTTTGTGAAAAAATAAAGCAAAATAAGAAATTTATAAGCAAAAAACTGTGATTGTTATGAAACTTTAGTCTGTTAGATAATTTCGCAAAGAATATCCCGAGGGAAATTCACTCCATACAGTGCACAGGTATTAGGAGCACTCACAAATATGTAAAATTGAAGGAACATAAAATAATGTATTTTTGAGATGAACATACAATTCACACTTCACGTGAAGTTCCAATATGGGAAATCAATCAATATCTTCAGTTGAAATTACTGAAAAAAAAAAACAGAAAATGGCTATTTAAAACTCCAAGTGTAAACCTGCGCTTGGAGCGATTCTATTTCTAATATCAGAACGCGTTATTTCGTAACATGGCTGCGTGGCTAAGCGGGTTTAGCAATGCTGTTGAAATTCTAGAACCGAAGGGTGGCAGTTCGAGCCTGAGTGCGGAACGCTTTTTTTATTCAATATAGTGAAATATTTTTTAAAATATAAATGTCTAGTTTGAAGTGCTTAAAAACAAAAGACCAAATGAACAATCACTTTTCAAAGCTCAGTCACATTTATTCACTATGTTCATCAATTAGGCTATATACGAAGACACTAAAATATGGAACGTTAACGACCCTTATTAACGTTAATACCACATCCGTTATAATGAGAACAGATTTGTGATCTGAATACCAACCTTAAACCAAACGTCTAAAATGAAAATTATTCATGTTCTTGATACACATTGCAACACTCAGTTGTAATATAGAGAGTGAGAGTGCGAAAGAGAGAGATAAAATACTGTATACAGGGTGCGGAAAAATTCCCGGTTGGTCCAATATCTCGCGAAGTATAAATATCACCAAAACAAAAATAACACATGTTAAATAGTTTTGAAGAAGCTATCCAATGATAGAAAACGCAATCACCTATCCCTACCTCCTTGGGGACTACGAGGGATAACTTTAAAATTTTAAGTGGGAACCCCTATTTCTTATTTCATATTGGGATTCTCCAGAAAAAGTGATAGTGATTTGATCAAAAATTGAAAACAGTGCGTGCGAAGATGAAGTTACATGGAATACAATATCGATAATTGTTTTGCAAAGTAGCTTTATGAAGTAGTTCTTAGTAGTAGGGTTATTTACAACAAAAATAAGCCATTTTCTTCACCATTTGTATTTTCTCACAAATTAATAAATATGGACAAATGCATTATTTTATGGAAGTTAAAATGTATGAATTCGTTATGTGGGTAACAAAAATCACATAAAAATCTTACTCTGCGTGGGAATCGAACTCACGACCTTTCATGCCGCAGTCCCGTACGCTAACCGCATGGCCCAGAGCTCGACACTGAGAGGCTACATTTTCATAAAGATTTGCCGCCTCCATTTTTCTATGTGTCGATTCAAGTGCTATCCGTGAAGACACTGTTTTCAATTTTGGGTCAAATCACTGTTACTTGTTCTGAAGAATCCAAATGTGCAACCAAATATGGGGATTTTCATTTAAAATTTTAGTTACCCCTGTGTGGGAATGGAGTTTTGCGTTTGGTATCATTGGGTAAATTTTTCAAAACTGTTTAACAGGTGTTATTTTTGTTTTGCTGATCTGTATATTTCGCGAGATATTGGACCGTTCCGGGACTTTCCCCGCACCCTGTATATGCTTGTATTTTTAATTAAAACAGTTAGTGTAAATCATATTCTGGATTTTTATAAAGTAAATTAAACAATCATATAGAAAATGTATACAGTTTAAAATTGAATTAAATTGCAATTCCAGAATCTGTAACATTATACATTTCTTATTTATTTACATCGAATGTTAACTTATTGTATAGTTTATAGCATGAATATCAGCTGATATGTAACACAAAATTATCTATAAATTGAATTTAAATAGGAAATGATATAGTTGCTATAAGAACAAGTTTATGAAAATGAACTGTATAATAATGGTTGTATTTGAAACAGAGTTTGCGTAATGGAGTAAATATTTACACCGCCAGCTTTGCAATACTGTGCGGTTTAAATTGTCAATCTCATCAATTTTACTTATTTCGCTTGAATGTTTATGGAATTTAGTATAGCATTATGAAACATTCAACAACTGATCTAGCAGTGAAACATATTTAATAAGATCACAGCACATTACGGTAGATTCCGAGATCGCTCCCAGCTTTGCGAGCACTTGATAATATTTTATTATTATATTAGATAAAATATTCAGTGGAAGAGCTAAATTAAATTAGAAAATGAAATGAAATATTTAACATCCCACTATTACGCCCTTTAGGCGGGAAAGTTCTAGATTGCTGATTCTCACATAGAGGAGAATTTGGATTAGTAACCAGTTTCATTCTTTTCTTTATCAAATCTCAATACACAATTCATATAGTAATGTCGAGCAAGCGATAGCGAGTGAAGGCAAGTTAACCAGGTTGATTGCTTTCTTCATCACCACTCAATTCGTATACGGACCAGTGTTCAAGAATCCTGCTATTTTAGGCTAAGGGAGAAGATAATTAAAGTAAGAAAAATGATATAAGAATTGGTGGAATGAGAAAGTGGAACGAAAAGGAATGCTTTGAGAAAAGTCACGTACATAATGTTGTCCACCACAAGCTTACTTGGACGGAATAAAACCAGAGACCGCATGCACCAAAGGTAAGCGCTATACCAGTGAACCATCGCGCCCCATAAATTAAATAACAAAGATAAGTAGTAGGCATTCTATAATTGAATATTGTAAGTAAGAAACTTATTGTCCATAAAGATTCTTTCTCTTCAAGCTTTTGTAATTGATGTTGCAAACTGTCCGATGCTTTTCAATGCGGGTCAAAGGAATAAATGCATTTTTTCGGGATAGTATCGTCTGACCCTTGCTGCTATTGGTGGTATAAAAGTAGTGTTGAGTTGATTTTTAGTTTCTTGTTCCTTTTGTTATGTGAATATAGACTAGACCAAAACTTTTTACTGGTGTCCATTTCAGGATCACTCGGTAGCATGTTTTTAGTGGAGGAATGTTACGTGAATATAGATTACACCAAGTCACAAATATTTTGACGAAGATATACATTTTTATTACACAAATAGTTTCTGCTTTTCCTTTTACTGCAAATGTTTGTTTCTAATAGTGATTTTTATTCTTATTGCATCCGTGAATACACATTCAAGACTTGTTTTAAAAAACAAGTTGTTTAATAAGGCACTGGAAAGTGTTGGATTTTGTAACACTCTAACACTTAAAAACATAATACTGAGTGATCCTGAAATGGACACCAATAATTAATTTTGGTCTGGCCTATATTCACGTAACACTTTCAACAGCGAGGCTATATGAAACGTGGGCTTGCTAACTAACGTGGAATAAAAATTAAAAAGTCTAGTGGCTAGCGCGAGTGTTTTAGGTTCTTGTAGTCTCAGGTTAGATTCCCGGTAAAGGTCGATTCAGGTTAAATTTTCAGGGGAGTTTCTGGGAAAAACGTTAAAAATATAATTGCAAAAGACTTATGCCAGTGTTTTGTAAGCTATTGACGAAATAATAGAAAGACAGGAAAGAAATTCTCTTGAGAACTGAAAGTGAACAATGTTTTCGCATTTACGCTTAATTTGCTACTAGCGTGACACATTAAATTGAATATAATATAAATATTAGACACAAAATTCGCTACTTCACGGTTGATAACATGGTAAATCCTAGGTATTGTTAAACATTAAACGTAACACCTCAATTTTATATCAATAAATAAATTAAATAAATAAATAACAAGACAGAACAATACAATTAACCTATATTTGCATAGTCTATAAATTAAAAACACGTTGTTTATCATAACGAAAAATAACTGAACCGTTTGAAATTAATTTTATTAACATAGTTAACACCTACCTCGGACTGGGTTGTTGTCACGCCATTTTTATTGAAATGCGTATGCAAACAGAAGAGAGGGGGTTAAAATGTATGCCAAAAATAGAATCTCTCACGTTTGTGAGATGAAATATGATACATAAATTCCTTATTAAAACGAGTGTGCACGTGTCCGACCGTGTTTAGAAATTTCGGTACTAAATGGAGAAGAGGGGCAATTTGTATCATTTTTGCTCAATATTTAAGAATGATGACTTCGAGATTGTGTCTTGTCTTCACAGCAAAACGGATGAAGCACTTGAAGTTATCTTTTAAATATACGGTATTTAGCATTTGGTCCAGTCGGATTCATTAACACATATGTCGTAAGAGGAACAGATGGATATAAACACCTTATTTTAAAATATGTGAGCCCATCTTCCGTTGTCCTTAAAAATCCACTTTTGAAAGGGGAAATGGGGCAAGTTCCAAATAAGGCGGTCAATATGTAAAAGTGACGTCGTGTTTGTCTGTCCGATCATCACGGGAAACGAAATCAGCCGTTTGAAATAAATATTTGAATACATTTAGTACTTGGAAGAAAATGGTTAGCTGACGTTCACAAGAAACTTGACAAAACGTCGATACAAATTAGAGGATAGTCAATTATGCCTAAATCTAATATTGTAGGTGGAAGTGAAAACGACGAACGAAGTAACAGCGGATTAAAATTTAGCATTAGAAGTCATTGAAAAACAGAATGTGATGCGCGAAAACGAGAAAAAAAGAAAAGGAAAAACGTAACGTTGCCGACGACAACACACTGGATGGTGCTTATCGAAAGACCCATAAACGCTATTCATTAGCTCATTATTCACGGTTTGGATTGCAAGAAATGAAACTATTTCTTCGTGCTAATACGCCTCTCAAAACGAAATATTATATTTCTGCAAAATTTGTTTTTCTCACATGACTGGATATTTTTTAAAAAATTCTATTTTGCTGAAGAAAACAAAAACCATATGACAAGCTGTACTTGATCTGAAGTCCCCATGATCTTTACTACATGTTGTTATTCATTACATCAGCGAGACGTTGTTTGCAATGACACTGATACCTTGAGTGGTTTGTTCGAGAAAGTTGATTGTCTCGATTTTGTTTACTCTTTAGGTTTTTCGTAGAATACATGAAAAAGAGATACAATTCTCGCTTAGATATCCAGGAATCCTGTTTTAACTGATCAGAAAACAGCAATCTACTGGTAAAATGATATGGGGTAATGTGTAGCATTTTGTTTTCACGCCATCGATAGCAGCAAGGGGCACATGAATTACATAAAAAGGGAGTGTGTTGTTATGAACTACTATCTTTTTCAAAAAAATCTACGTGTTACTTCGTATCGCAGGGGATAAGTGAGAGATTACAATACACAAGTTCGCACGATCGAGTCTTGTCCACTGCTATTATGTGTTTTTTTTCATTTTCAATGTTTAACGGTGAAAGTGACGTAGATACATTTTCATTGGCATTCAAAAAAAAGAATGGAAGGGAATACGTAGCCCTGAAAATGGCTGTTTATATATGTGTCTAATAGGAGTTCCAATGATCTTCTACATCGATGACTGCCTGGAGCCTTCTGGGCATGCTTTCGGTAAGTCTGCGGAGAAAGCGTTCACTACGGGAGACTTCCTCCCAGCTGTTTTCAACGATTTCCCATAGTTGTTTTTTTCTGGATGGAGGCGGGTTAGGCCAGTTCTCCTTCATCACCCTTTTGACCTCTTCCCATACTGTCTCAATTATATTCATATCGGCTCCACGCGGTGGCCAATCTTGGACCTCTAAATCAGCCTGCTACGAGAGCCAATTCTGAACTAATTGACACATATGAACCGGGGACCTATCGTTCTGAAACTGGATTACTCCATCGGGGTAGATAAAACGCACAGATGGCAACATAACATCCCGAAGGATATGTAAATATTACTCACCTGTAAGACGCCCCTCTACCCTATGGAGTACTCCAAGACACTGTGATGTCATGAATCCCCAAGCAGATACAGATACGCGTCCACAGTGACGTTTGTGGAAAAAGGTATCTGGGATCATGTCTGGAGCCTCTCGGACGATACACGACTACTGGCCCATTATTTGAGGAAGAAAATGTGCATTAGTCTGTGAAGACAACATTTCTCCAACCACGGTTCACATTTTCTTCCGCAAATTGAAGCCGTCGTCTTATATGCTCTTCCGAGAGGACTTCTTTCACCGCAGCACGACGGGCGTGAAGATTAGCTTCCCTAAGACGCCGTACACAGTATCTCGAGAGCCTGGAAAAGCTGATGCGTGCCGAACTTGTCTGGCGGTCATGTTGTGATTAAGTCGCGCAGCAGCAACAAGCTGCGCATCCTGCTCAGGTGTCGTCACACGACGCCTACCACTACCTCGGCGCAGCATAGTTTCTTCAGTCTCTCGAAAACGCTTTATCCAATTCTGTGCTGTTCTTGGTAAGACGCCACAAATTTCAGCGGCTTGTGAAGCGCAATAGCCTTCTTGCACTAAAGCAAGAACACGCTCTTTTCTATTCTCAGCCATTTCTGACTTCTACCCTTTTCACGAGTTGCACGTTAAATGAGCACCCCTTTTAGTTGAAGCTATTAAACGACATGCGCAGTTTGTTACTCCAAGAGCTAGTAAGATAGTAGTTCTTATTTGCTAAGAGCCAGAAAACACGTTATTTCGATATATGTTGTTTGACTACAAGGGAGCACTTCACAACTGATTACTGAGTGATAAGATCTCTGGTATTCTGTTCAACTTTCCTTTAGGCAATTTTAAACATAATAGACAATATTTGTCTGACCTTGTCAGTGCCTGAGGCAGAAGACAAAATCAATGAAAATGTTTTCAACTTAACATTTTCGATTTATGTTTATCTCCTATCCGTTTCTGTTACGATTGCCTCTTTTAGAAATATCAGCTCTCTTTTTTTGGCCCGTATAAGGAAATGCTATTACGGTTTTCCAACGTTCAATATTTTTGGCAAAATTAACACTTTCAAATAAAGCTAAACAAACATATGTTTCACAGACAAAACAATATGTAAAGTTCTACTTTCCAGTTAGGCAACACTCCTTCAAAAAATTGCAACTATAGTTTGCATCTCAAGTAATAGGGCAAATGTGCCAGTAGTCGACCATTTAAGGAGATTTTCAACTTTGTTAAAGTATAAAAAAATCATTTTTACTAATAACTTTTACTGCATATGTCATTAGAAAGAACAGTGTTTAAATTTTACATTTGTGTAGCTCGCATAGGAAATATTTTATAAATAATTACACAGGAAAAAGAAAATACCAGAAACCCTGAAAAAAAAACAGTAGTCGGCCTATGAAAACCAAAGGTAAGTCATTACTTTAACCAGTACTCAGCCACACTATAGAATTGACTTTTTTAATGAAATTTTAGAGATCAATTCCACAGTAGCAAATTAAGGGACAAATATATTGCACTCAGAGTTCCTACAAAGAGAAACTAGGTGGAAAACAGGCCCGCAACTAGAGGGAGCTAGGTGGCCTGTCCCTCCTAAACTTTTCGTGGCCCCTCCAGACCTCAACACAAAAAACACAATTTAGATATGTGTAAGAGATTTTTAATGACTTGCCCCCCTAACATATCTATGCCCCCCCAAATCTCTCTGGCTAGAAGCAGGCCTGGTGGAAAATATATTACGATACAGGAAAAAAAGACCTCTTGTATGATATTTACCATAAACTAAGAAAAATGTGCCTCGGCATAGATTAGCCTATTTAAAACTAATATATAGGCCTATTTATATTTACATTTATATTTACATTGATATTTATATTTAGCTATGACATTAACCCTTTAATATGAAGTTCATTAAGCACATTTAGGACACATAAGCACTTGTTTAGCAGGTTCCTCGTACGATAATTCACTGAGGCACGTGCATTTTAAGTGGTACCAGTTATCACAAAAGTGACACCCAATATATTTAAGTGTATCGTTCTGAATATCACTTATGAATTCTTCTTCAGGCCTTAGACGGCATTTCAACAACTTCTTGCGTCTCGTCTTTTTAACTACTAGTGCTACTTGGCTTGACAGTCCTTTTCTTTTTGTTTGCCTTAAAATTTTTCCTTTCTTTTGTATTCTCTCCCTTTTTCATTTTAGACGTTCCTCTTCTAGTTTTCTTTTCTTTTCATTCTTTACCATCTGATAATTTCTCGATGCTTGGGAGGATACTGCACTTTGAACTTTTTCTCTGGGCACATGTTTGGTAGTTTTGTTTTTGATTGGAGCTAGCCAGAAAAGATGCTAATCAAAGCCAGATGATATGGAAGTATTTTACGAAGGTTTTCTATGAATTTCTTCTGAGGTCATATGGAGTTATTTCTGGCTCTACTGACTCTACTGACGGATATGTTGCTTTCCTGGTTTGAGTCAACCGTAACGTCTATTTCTGATATCGAATATATATTTGTAGGCTCTAGACGGCCAATTGCTAAAATTTGGTATGTTCCAGGACTAAGACATCGAACATTTCACTAGCAAGTATCTACTGATACCAGATCGATCCTCTTCGGACAGAACAATAGCCTTATCTGTGTTCATTAGTGTAGAATAAGAAGACTCTTTGGATAGAGTATCCTCAACGCACCTGATTGCAAAAACATCTGAGACTGAGTCTATTCCAGTAGATGTCTTTGGACTGGTTGAAAGAAACGATAAATCACGCGTTCTTAAACTGTTAGACATATTTTCCTCACGCTCACAGTGAGTTAGAATGTAAATATTTATGATTATTCTGTATTGTTTCGGCAATCAGGCAACTCTAGGAACAGAGCAGATAGGAACAGATAATAATAATAATAGTAATAATAATAATAATAATAATAATAATAATAATAATAATAATAATAATAATAATAATAACAAGTTGAAGAGCAATTGCAGCCTTGGAATTAAAAACGTGCAGAAACGCGACATTGTGCGCAGTAATTTAAAAAAATAAATCAATTAGATATTGATAACCCTTACTTCCTCATAGCTACATTAGATTAAAAGACTAAGCTATGATCAGGGTCAAGGGCGTCGATACTGCTAGGGCCGGGGGGCCCGGGCCTCTAAAAGCTTATGTGGGCCCCTATTCTATTTATGAATATACAATATTTGGCATAATTTGAATGCAATTTGTCTTAAAATCCTAATCTTCCGCATCCGAATGACCCCTAAATTTACAGGGAAATCGGCGCCCTTGATTAGGGTAAAATAAATACTCATTACCTGTTATTTTTAAATTTTAGAGAAATAATTCAGACCAGCCATAAATCCTTAACCTTTTTTCCCTCAGTTCTAGAAAAATACAAGAATTGAAATGGTTACAATACCAGACTGATATTAAAGTACGGGACAAAAATAAACGACCAACATCGTCATAAGTTTTAATGGCATTTTCGATCGTTTAATTTTGTCCCGTACTTTATAACTGTATTATACTTGTATGATGCAATTAGTGACATCATAACAGTTACTTTTTCATTAAATCGTTAGAAAAGTCTTCTACGTATTAGTTAAGTGTCTTAGTTGTATGTCGTGTGTCATTTAAATTGAATGACTGATAAGTGGATGACTACTGGAGTATATGTATCCAGTAGTCGTCCGTTGAAAGTAATGGGGGGCTGACCATTGGAAATTGAAGTGAAGAGTCATTTCCAGTAGTCAGCCCCTAATAGCTGACTACCGCAAAACGTTATCAAAAATGCAACTTGTAGTCAGCCCCCCTTCTTGTTTTGTATCATAAACCACGAATTGTTAATAAGCTACGATACATTCATGCATAGAAGAAAGCAATAACTCGTACTCTTTTACAATAATATAATTTTAACTTAACTTTGAAGTAAAGCTTCTTCCTTGTTTTTTTATTAACAAAATGCGTACTTTGCGCACTTGCATCAGCAGACCTCAAATGATAATTTTTCTTTTCTGCCACGAGGAGTCACACCAGGCCAGAATAAATGAGGTTGAATACTGGAGCTCTGATTTAAGTTGTAGTTGATTATTTGTTTGATAACAACCTACTGTATGTCTATTTAATTTGCTTTTAACTGAAAAATGGCTGACTACTGGAGACGGCTGACTTTAGGCACACTTACCCTCCTAACTAACTAACTAATTCTATGGCCTATGGAATACGGAGGTTCAATGCCGCATTCACAGAAGCTCTCCACTGACTTCTATCCTTAGCTAACTGGATCCAGTTTCTACTTTGTATTCCTATTTCTGCGAGATCCATCTTAATATTGTCCTCCCATCTGCGCCTAGGTCTTCCTAATTATAAGCTCAAGTAATATGTAACATAATAATAATAATAATAATAATAATAATAATAATAATAATAATAATAATAATAATAATAATAATATCTTAGTATCAAAGTTTAAGCGATTCTTATATGATGCATATATTCATGAAAATAGTCACTACTTGTTATGTACTCATTTGGTGTTCCCCTTGGGTTACTAGGAATTGAAATCAGGATCTCTGACTGTGCAGTCCAGTATGCTAACTGTATGACTACAGAGCACGGATCTGACAAAAAACATATTCATAACGTTTTGCTACCCCTCCTTTTCCCGTGTCGATTACAGTACCATCCGTGAAGGAATTGTTTTCAATTCTGGGTGAAATCAGTCACTTTTTTCTGGAGAATTGAAATGTTCAATAAGAAATGGGGGTCCCACTTTAAAATTTTAAAGTTACCTCTTCCGCCAAAGGGAAGCGGATTTTGTGGGGATAGCGGATTTTGTTTGGTATAATTGAACTATACATATAAAGCAGAAACACATATTCTCATTTTGGGCGTGTGTTTTGAATTTGATATTAACTTAGAAATCTATTTGAACTTTGGTAGTGTCCATAGCGTCATCTTCGTATACAAACAGATGGTGAATAAAAGTGACAGAGGTTTGAAAGCTGACAGTTTATCAGATTTTCTTTTTATAACCAATTCAAATGTTAAAAATGAAACGTTGTATTTGGAAAAAATAAAATATACTTATAGTGAAAGAAAACCGGACTGGGAACCGAACCGTCAATCATTACTGTAATTTCAAGCGCCTCGCTAAACCCACTTATTTTCTTCTTAATTTACGTCGCGAAAGGCGGCCCCGAAGTTCACTTACCAAAGTCTACTTTCCCCTCATCAGTAATTTCTGTATATTTCCTACTCGGTTATACACGTTTTACAGTAACATTGAATGATAGGGACACAAACACAGACACGTCGAGAACATTTAAAATTCCAAAAGTTCTCCCACCGGGAATCAAACCCGGTATCCTGTACATCACAGACACAAATGCTAGCCACTAGACCACACAGCCAAGTTATAAAGCCAGCGCGTTTTAATAATTCTACTGGAAATGCACGAGATATGCACTTGTAATACATTGAGTGATTTATTCGAGAGAGGCAAAGCACTTTACTTTGAATTCATTTCTTGGTTTCGTTTCTACTGTGTTTATTCTTTGTATTTTTCGTACACTACTTGAAAAAGCAAATACTTTTTCACTACGGTATCCAGAAATACTATTTTAACTGATCATAAAACAGAAATCTTTCGGTGAAATAATATGGGGTAATGTGTGCTATTCTAGTTTCATACCGAGTTCCTTCGTAGCTAAGCGGTTAGCATACGACCCGGTTCGATTCCCGGTGTGAGCTCATGTGGTTCGGATTTCACGCTAATCAGTAGGTAAACGTCTCATATAGCCTCGATGCTGAAAGGGATGTTAAAATCAACTCAACATTATTTTATACCATCAATTGAAGCAAAAGGTAGACGATACTATCCTGTTAAAAACATGCATTTATTTCTTTGGCACATATTACAAAGCATCGGACTATTTGCTACACTTCAAGAAAAAGATGCTTTATGAATATTAAGTCGCTTCAAGCGTTCAAATCGCTTTGTAAAAATCCAGATTATGAATTGCAACAACTTTTTACGTTGTAATTAAAATAACAGCTTATATTGTTTTCTATGTCTCTCACATACTTTCTCTCTCTTTCTTTCTCTATATATGCAAACCTGTATATTACAATAGGTATCAGAACATTAATAATTTTCATCTTGGACGTGTGATTTAAGGTTGGTATTCAAGTCAGAAAGTTGTTCCCATTATAACAATGTTAACGTTCCTCATTTTAGCGTCTTCGTATAGAAATGATGACAGGGTGAACAAATGTAACAGGCTTTGAAACGTGATAGTTCATCTGATTTTTTTCAAGCACTTCAAAGCAGAACTTTATATTTAAAGAAATGTTTCCATATGTTGAAAAACATCAAAACTGCCGGGAGGCAGATTCGAACTGTCGCCCTCCGATGCTAGACTTTCAAGAACACTACTAAACACGCTTGACCACCGAGACAATTCATGAAAGAATATGTTGTAATAATGCTCATATATCGCTCCAAGCGCACGTTCACACCTGAAGTTTTAAATAGTCATTTTCTCCCTATATCAGTAATTTCAACTGAAGATATTGACTGATTTTGCATATTGGAACTGTGCATGAAGTGTGAATTGCATATTAAACGCAGAAATACGTAGTTGACTCTTCAGTTCATGTTTCTGTTCAATAGCTACACATGTTAGTGAGTGTTTCCTAATACCTGTGTCATTTTCCCTGTTTTTTCCCACGGAATATTCTTTTTCTAATTAATTGACACACTAAGGTTTCATAAGATTAAAGGTTTTTTTGCTTATAATTTTCTTATTTTGCTTTATTTTTTCTCTAAAATATTAGATAATTATGCATTATTACACTGCTTTGTTAAGGAAAGCACAAAGAAGCGATAATATAGTCAGAAAAGCGAGTTATTAATGAAAATGTGGAAGTTACAGTATATGCGAATAATTTATTGCGGATGAGGATACATTCAAGAAGAAAATGTTCAATTGAGTAGTAGTTAAAGTTGCCAATTAATATCATTGATAGAACGAGAAATTATTTTATAATCTTTAACTGATTTCTAAGTAATGCATTTAATTATTACCATTACAAGTGCCGTCATATACCACTGAAATACCCGAATTCATAAACTTATAAGGCTATCTTTCAGTTGTATTGAAGCTACAAACATTAAATCATCTTCGTTTTCAATATTTTCTTTGGTCTAGTAATGTGTAATACTTTCAAATAAGCAGCGTGTGCCGTGTCTCCTTCGGAATGAGGTCGACAGAGGAATGAGGCCGACGAGTATGGACACGACACAAGGAGAATTTAATCCAAAGAAGGATAAAAACCATGTAAATTAGATTGAGTTAATTAATTGCCATTGTAAGAGTCACTATGGATTGTGTTAGATTCATTGGTATGGTCATATTATGTTTTTTTTTAAAAAAAAGAAAAAGAAAAAAATGTTGGAAGGAAGGAAGAAAAAATATTGAAACTGTTAAAAGTGTAAGGAGAGTTGGTAAGACTGTTAGAGGAAAGATTGCGGTCGCGAATAGTGGGCGTGGTCTTAAAAATCAGAATCTACAAGATAAAGTGGGTCCCATGCCTACTTCACTTGTGTTCGTAATTACTTAGCCGGAAGGTTACTCTGTCGTATTTACTTAACCGGAAGGTTGCCCTTCTGTTTTCGTAGTGGTATTGCCGGATGATTACTCTGTTCGTATTGTATAGCTGGAATAGTGTCAAAACGGAGTATTGGTTTAACGAGAGGATTGTGCAGTCAATGGAATTTTGTTTCGATTCGGCAGGGTTTCTCTTTTGAGAACTTGTTCACCGTTGTTTTTCCTGTTTGTGTGATGAGAGTATTATCGTCGACTGTCGATGAAATCATATTGGTGTTATATCAGTTAAATAACGAAGTGATCAGTGGAAAAAGGAATGTTTTATTCCTCGTCTATTCTATTCTCGCAAGCAAACTTAGTGGCAAGTCAAACGGGCTCTTTTTGTTTCCTCATTTTGTGGCCGCTAAGTAATGAAAGTGAATAGCAGAGTGAAAGTTTTCTTTCTTAGTGAATTATATGCTTGTGAATTAATAGCACAGAGAGTTATTTGCTTTGTAAGCTTATTCTTTCTTTTTTTGTTACTTCTGTGCAGAGGAATAGTGAGTTCCAAAGGGCAGTTCTTGTGGGGCCTATTGTGCCGAGTAAAAGCCCGCTTAGATCACATTATTAGTAATTCCAATCGGGCTCAAGCTGGTGTGGTTAGCTTAAATACCAGAAATAATTCTTTCTTGCTTTATTTTTTTTATTCGGAAATTAAGGCATAGAAAGATTATTGTAAGGAATTATTTTATATTCAAAAACTGAAGTTTTTTCACCAATCTGATTTCAATCGAATATCAGAAAGCTCAGACAGAAGCCTGACTACCGAAAGAGAGCGAGAGTTACACATAGAAGGTAATCCATACTATATACAAGTCAAGGTGAGTGTAATTTTTGATTTATTACAAGTAGTTGCTGTGACTTGTCTTATTCTGTGTATAGTGAGGTTGTCAGAATTGAAATCCATTTCAGGTTGTATTGCTAAGGCAATTCCATCATTTTTAAGCTATTACGAAAATATCTAGAATTTTATGGAATTTTCCATTTTTTTCGGAGTTAAGTAGTACGGGCGACAAAAGTGACCAATTATTAAAAATCCTTTATTCCAATATTTCCAGTTTAATTTGGTTTCTTTTACAGTATTTGGTTAAGATTCATTGTATATGAGAAGTTCCGAGTATTTTGCCGGTAGAAAACTAGAATGCAAATATTTTTTCCTCTAACATTCTCATTCCACTTGATTGAAAAGAGTAATGAAAGATATTAAAAAGATATTGATTAAGAATTGTGTGAAATGTTGAATAATATATATATTTACGTCAAGAATTGAGATTCAACATTTTCATTCCACTTTTATAAAAATTGAGACTGAGAGTTCCTATAATTGATGCATTGTTTAATATATCATATAACTATATTGTATAGACTTATTTGTTTGAAATTAAATATTTCCGTAATATTATTAGAATTCTTAAAGAAAGAGAAATAGATGCGCGCTTGTAAATTGTTAGTTTGATTATCTTTATGAATTCAGATAATAAGTAACGTTTCTAGAATCATTGAGAATCATTGATATATAGAGGAATTTAACTATTGCATTTGTAGTTTCTTGCATAATAGAAGATTCAGTTAAAAATTATTTTTTGATATTATTATTATTATTATTTAGAATTCAAGTTTATTAAATAACTTTTTTGCCTATAGATTCACTCAGGTATTTTTTGGATAATATATTTTTTTTAATATAAATATTTTTGGTTGTATTTTTTTCAATAGTATATTTACACTATTCTAACGCAATAGTGCAAATATACAACCCAATATTGTTAATAAAATTGTTATTGAAAATTGAATTGTTGTTGTAGTCATTTATTTAATATTAATAATTTGTTTCCTAATTATTTTGAATTTAATTTTGTGTGGAAATATTGGAATGATAATTCTTTTCACACTGACTAGATGTACGATAGAGAACTAAATCTTCTGGTTCAAAGTCCCATCGACTAGGCGTTAATCGGTTTGCATTCGGTCTGACGATTATTGTTATTATTATTATTATTATTATTATTATTATTATTATTATTATTATTATTATTATTATTATTATATCTTTGAATAATAATAGTTGTTTGACTGAGAGCTTTCTGTGTATGCTAGGTGGAAGGGGCGTTACAAGTTACGAACACAAGCTGATGACTAAATTTACCTTTCATAAATCTTTAACATATTTAGAGAATAAACTGTCAGAAATTAAGAACATTATTGGAAATAATAGCATTCAGACTTGTGAGATGTTATTTAAAATCCAAGAAATATTAATGGATACTAGTTATTCATTTAATATGATTCTTTCAGTACTTCTCTCTCTAGATGTGATGGTAGTATATTGAAGGAAGTTACTTCAGCTTTAAATAATAACATTGATTGGGTTTATTTTAGGAATAATATATTGCATAGATATATTACACCCACAGTTTTGCATTCACTAGTAGGTGAAAAGGTTTATAGAAAACAGGGGTTGACAGAATTAATTAACGATTATGTCAAATCAGTAATGATATCTATGGATATTTTACAACTCGGGTTGAATGAAGGACAACTAGTTGGTATAATCTTAAATGGTATGAATCCAAATCAACGATTTCGGATGCTAAATTATTACTGTCCAGCAAATAGACAAGAATTGTTAGAAATATCAGAACAATATGTTTCGCAAAATAGGGAACAAATGGAGTATGTTAAATTATTGAGGAGTAACAAAGGCAAAGAGAAAATGTCTTGTTCGAATTTAGGTTCTTCAGTAAATAAGAAAGAATATGGTCATAATAATCCGAATTCTACATTACCTATTGTAAAATCGAACCTCATGAAGAATAGTTTTAGGGTTTCGGATTCTTCAAGATTTTCTGGGAACCTTAATAGGAATCGATTTGTTCCTCCAGTTCATAAGAATAATAGTGTCCCATCAGAGATGAACGTATAAGTGGCAACGTTCGTCATTGGAAAAATTAATAATATTTTAACAAATATTTGTGTTGATGGGGGCTCTAGTTTTAATTTAGTGAATCGAGATCTAGTGAAAAGATGCAATGTGGAAGAACATGTTCGTAAGGTGGAAGAACGAACCATCAATGCGCCTTCTGGCCTTAACTTTGTTACGGACGAAGAGGTGACTTTGGTGATAAACTTATCCGGATTTTTTCAATCTGTGGTATTCAGAATAACTGATAATCTTCCTTGCGACTGTTTGTTGGGAATTCCATATCTGCGTTCAACGTCGGCGTTAGTGGATTACGAGAAACATTTGTTGGTTCTGTGTAATGGAAAGAAACGTGTGCGACTTAATTATCGCAGGGATTTTGTGGAATCGTTCCGAAAGGGAGTTGGATCTGGAGAACAGCCTTGTCAACGAGAAGGGACTGGTGTGAAGTTTCGAAAGAAGAACTTATCTGACAAATCTTCTGGAATATCTTCAATGTTTATTAGGGCAGATTCGTATTCAATCCGTCCAAACGAAAAGGGAGTACAGTGCGACCTCGATCTTCAACATCTAGAGAAACATTTATTAACTATAAATGCTCCTGATGCTTCGCAGCTTCTTGGGCTACGAAATTTAATAGAAGGAGAGTTATCGAGAGACAGCATTAGTGTGGACCAGCAGATTCGGAGGTTGGATACTGATCAGGGTTGTCCAGAAACCTCTTCCATCACGCATAAGTCATTGGATAGTGATCAAGATGGCTTACATCGTAGATCTTCAGTGGACTTAGCGATGATTTCGACGAATGTTGGTGACATTGAAGATAAGAACAATTTGAAAGAAGATATGAATTGTGACACCGGTTATCAGACTGTTCCGGATTTAAACCTTTCAGAGAAGGATCCCAGGATTAAGAAACAGAAACCATCGAAGAAGAAGAATAAGCCAAAGAAAAAGAAGACAACAAACATTATGGATTGTGCAAATGATCAACAGATTAAGCACGATCGTAGTGTTAAGTGTAACGAGGAAAATAAGAACGTTGTTGTAGTTCCTACAGCGACTTCGAAAGTTAAACACAATGAACCATCTAGTTCTTCGGAATCTTCTGACGTGGACGTCGAGCAGTCAGAGAAATTCCACGACTTATTGAAGAAGAATATGAAATATATTAGGGAGGAAATTAATCGTGATCTAGTTAATAGTTCTGATCGATTCCCGCAGGTGAAAAACCCAGAAAACATACAGGTGAAAAACTCAAATCGAGAATCGTGGAGTTTTCGGAATCCTGATATAGATTCTTTCATGGGTTCGATAAGAGCTGAATACTCTGACGTTATTACGAATAGAATCGGATGTATTAAGGGTTGTATAGGCAAATTATATCTGTCCGACAACAAACCTTTTAAGCAAAATCCATTCCCTGTGCCTAAGAATAAAGAAAAGGAATTTGATGCTCAAATTTCAGAATTAGTTAGGCAGGGTATATTAATTGAAGTAGACCATTCGAACTACGCCAGTAGTTGTTTCTTGGTGAAGAATAAGGACAACAGTTATCGTATTGTAGGGAACTTTGTTAAAGCAAATGAGCTTATAGTGAATGATCCTTTCCCGTCTCCGAACATAGAAGAATGTTTAGCTGGCCTATCAGGTAAGCAATTCTATTCAAAGATTGATCTTAAGAAAGCATATTTTCAAGTTGTACTTGATTCTAGCTCACGTGACATCACTACAATAGTTACGCCAAAGGGTCTTTATCAATTTACGAGAGTCCCAGTAGGAATTAAAACTGGTAGTAACATTCTTAATAGAGTGATGCATAAAATACTTGGAGATTTGGAAGGGGAAGGAGTACGATCTTATTTTGATGATGTTCTCATATTTTCAGATACGATAGAACAACATAAGAAGACTATAATTAAGGTATTAGAAAGATTTCGAGAATATAACGTTACTATATCTCCGGATAAATGTTTGTTTTTTCAGACTACGATAAATTATCTAGGTTATATTATTACCGGCGATCAGATGGAAATCGATCCGGCTAGGGTTTCAGCAATTAGAAATATACCACCTCCACGAAATAGGAGAGGTCTTATGAAGATCTTGGGGCTTTTCAGTTATTATGCGAAATTCGCTCCTGAGTTCCAGGAACTGATGGGACCTCTCAGGGAACTTAAATCTCATAAGAATAAATTTGTCTGGAGTCCTGAACACCAAAGGATTCTAGACAAATTAAAAGATATAATGGTGGATAATATTGTGTTGAAGACCCCAGATCTAAATAAAAGATTTGTATTAAATGTAGACGGATCAGGAAAGAGCATAGCTGCTTGTTTGTCTCAGGAGAACAATAACGGGGAACTTCAACCTGTTTGTTTCTTCAGCAAAAAATTATCAGAAGCAGACAGACATAGAAGCATATACGAGATAGAGTTTATAAGCCTAGTAAAAGCTATGTCCCGATTTAAACACTATTTGGTGAAAGAATTTGACGTCCTGACAGATAACAAGGCCTTGACTTGGATATTAAGTAACTCAAAGCGTCTATTAAAGTATGGCCCTCTTGTTGAGACATTATGTCAGTTTTCATTTAAGATCAAACACGTTAGGTCTGCAGATAACGTGATAGCTGACACTCTCACAAGAGTTTACGATCCATTTGAGTTTAGTTTAGTAGACGGTCCTTTGGGGTTAGCTGCCTTTGATAGCAACTTAAGGTTAGCTCATAGTTGGAAGTTGCCTCTGATTCAGGAACCAATAGAAGATCTTCAAAGAGAAGACCCAGAATTGAAAGCGATAATTGAGAGATTAGAAAATGGCGACATCATTTCTGGTTTTGTTTTAAACAAAAATATACTTATGAAGAAAACCAATTCAGTTCATAACCCTTTTAAAATTTTTATCCCTAAGGCTCTTCGTAGAGTTCTGATAGAGTACTATCATGACGACAAGCTTGTAGGAGGTCATTCTGGTACCTATCGGACTCTGAAAAAGCTAATGAAAAGATTTACGTGGGGAAATATGAAAGAGGAAGTGGCTGAATATGTTAGATGTTGTCATAGGTGTCAGCTTTCAAAGGAAGAGAATAAAAGAAAGATGGGGTTACTGATATCAGAATATAGTAAGAGGATTGGATCCCATTGGTACTTTGACATTATTGGTGTATTGCCTAACTCTAAAGGGTATAGGTATATATTAATTGGGGTTGATAACGCTAGCAGATTTGTAGTGCTAGAGAAATTGAGATCGTTATCGTCAGCCTCAATAATGGACAAAATGTCTAATATCTTCAGTCGTTTAGGGTATCCAGAAGCTATTTCGACAGATAACCCTTCTGTGTTTATTTCTGAGTTCTTTAAGAAATTCTTATTCGGACTGGGGATAAAACATATTACATTAAGTCCATACCACCCTGAAGCGAACGCAGCGGAGCGTTTCATAAAAACGCTTAAGTCTTCTATTCGTGCTTATTTTGCAGATAAGCAACATCTTTGGTCGACTCTAATACCAGATTTACAGTATACGCTAAATATTAGCGAGCATTCCGGTCTTAAGATGTGCCCTATCGAAATATTTTTAGGACGTCCTACTTACACCCCACTAGAAAATCGATGGGACATCTCAGAAGCAGATATAGCCGGAAAGTCAGTTAAAGCTTTATGGATGGATGCCATAAAGAATATGGAAAAAAGCTGGATTAGAAGGAAAAGACTTATGCTGCAAAGAAGAAGAGAAGTAGCGTTCCAGGTAGGCGACAAAGTACTAATTAGAGCGCATGTTAAATCTTCCTTAAAAGATAAAGTTGCTAAATCACTCAGTGATAAATGGAATGGACCATTTATAGTCAGAAGGTTCTTGACACCAAATACTGTTCTAATTTCGGACGAGAACGATAATCCTGATTCGTATAAGCGGAGTCACGTCTCCGAAATTAAGATTTATCGGGTCCAGAGACATTGAAATAAAATGAAAAGCTGGAAGCGAAAATTGGAAATGAAAATTGGAGAATGGTATAGATAATACTAAAAATGTGTATATAATAAAATGTCAAATAAAAACTACTATTAATAAATTGTATATAATTATATATATATTTTAATCACGGTCGTGATTATCGAAATTTTTTGTATATGGAGTATTGTATATAATAATTAAATTTTATCTTCTGTATATAGTATATAATGTAGTAGTTAGACATATATTTTTGTGTGAATGAAAGAAATATTTATGAAATTATATTTTATATATTAATAATAACTTTCTATATTTATAGATACCATTATTGTCAAAAATTCTGGAGCAGATTTTTTTTGTAAAGGCCTGGTGAATGTGCCGTGTCTCCTTCGGAATGAGGTCGACAGAGGAATGAGGCCGACGAGTATGGACACGACACAAGGAGAATTTAATCCAAAGAAGGATAAAAACCATGTAAATTAGATTGAGTTAATTAATTGCCATTGTAAGAGTCACTATGGATTGTGTTAGATTCATTGGTATGGTCATATTATGTTTTTTTAAAAAAAAAGAAAAAGAAAAAAATGTTGGAAGGAAGGAAGAAAAAATATTGAAACTGTTAAAAGTGTAAGGAGAGTTGGTAAGACTGTTAGAGGAAAGATTGCGGTCGCGAATAGTGGGCGTGGTCTTAAAAATCAGAATCTACAAGATAAAGTGGGTCCCATGCCTACTTCACTTGTGTTCGTAATTACTTAGCCGGAAGGTTACTCTGTCGTATTTACTTAACCGGAAGGTTGCCCTTCTGTTTTCGTAGTGGTATTGCCGGATGATTACTCTGTTCGTATTGTATAGCTGGAATAGTGTCAAAACGGAGTATTGGTTTAACGAGAGGATTGTGCAGTCAATGGAATTTTGTTTCGATTCGGCAGGGTTTCTCTTTTGAGAACTTGTTCACCGTTGTTTTTCCTGTTTGTGTGATGAGAGTATTATCGTCGACTGTCGATGAAATCATATTGGTGTTATATCAGTTAAATAACGAAGTGATCAGTGGAAAAAGGAATGTTTTATTCCTCGTCTATTCTATTCTCGCAAGCAAACTTAGTGGCAAGTCAAACGGGCTCTTTTTGTTTCCTCGTTTTGTGGCCGCTAAGTAATGAAAGTGAATAGCAGAGTGAAAGTTTTCTTTCTTAGTGAATTATATGCTTGTGAATTAATAGCACAGAGAGTTATTTGCTTTGTAAGCTTATTCTTTCTTTTTTTGTTACTTCTGTGCAGAGGAATAGTGAGTTCAAAAGGGCAGTTCTTGTGGGGCCTATTGTGCCGAGTAAAAGCCCGCTTAGATCACATTATTAGTAATTCCAATCGGGCTCAAGCTGGTGTGGTTAGCTTAAATACCAGAAATAATTCTTTCTTGCTTTATTTTTTTTATTCGGAAATTAAGGCATAGAAAGATTATTGTAAGGAATTATTTTATATTCAAAAACTGAAGTTTTTTTCACCAATCTGATTTCAATCGAATATCAGAAAGCTCAGACAGAAGCCTGACTACCGAAAGAGAGCGAGAGTTACACATAGAAGGTAATCCATACTATATACAAGTCAAGGTGAGTGTAATTTTTGATTTATTACAAGTAGTTGCTGTGACTTGTCTTATTCTGTGTATAGTGAGGTTGTCAGAATTGAAATCCATTTCAGGTTGTATTGCTAAGGCAATTCCATCATTTTTAAGCTATTACGAAAATATCTAGAATTTTATGGAATTTTCCATTTTTTTCGGAGTTAAGTAGTACGGGCGACAAAAGTGACCAATTATTAAAAATCCTTTATTCCAATATTTCCAGTTTAATTTGGTTTCTTTTACAGTATTTGGTTAAGATTCATTGTATATGAGAAGTTCCGAGTATTTTGCCGGTAGAAAACTAGAATGCAAATATTTTTTCCTCTAACATTCTCATTCCACTTGATTGAAAAGAGTAATGAAAGATATTAAAAAGGTATTGATTAAGAATTGTGTGAAATGTTGAATAATATATATATTTACGTCAAGAATTGAGATTCAACATTTTCATTCCACTTTCATAAAAATTGAGACTGAGAGTTCCTATAATTGATGCATTGTTTAATATATCATATAACTATATTGTATAGACTTATTTGTTTGAAATTGAATATTTCCGTAATATGATTAGAATTCTTAAAGAAAGAGAAATAGATGCGCGCTTGTAAATTGTTAGTTTGATTATCTTTATGAATTCAGATAATAAGTAACGTTTCTAGAATCATTGAGAATCATTGATATATAGAGGAATTTAACGTATTGCATTTGTAGTTTCTTGCATAATAGAAGATTCAGTTAAAAATTATTTTTTGATATTATTATTATTATTATTTAGAATTCAAGTTTATTAAATAACTTTTTTGCCTATAGATTCACTCAGGTTTTTTTGGATAATATATTTTTTTTTAATATAAATATTTTTGGTTGTATTTTTTTCAATAGTATATTTACACTATTCTAACGCAATAGTGCAAATATACAACCCAATATTGTTAATAAAATTGTTATTGAAAATTGAATTGTTGTTGTCGTCATTTATTTAATATTAATAATTTGTTTCCTAATTATTTTGAATTTAATTTTGTGTGGAAATATTGGAATGATAATTCTTTTCACACTGACTAGATGTACGATAGAGAACTAAATCTTCTGGTTCAAAGTCCCATCGACTAGGCGTTAATCGGTTTGCATTCGGTCTGACGATTATTATTATTATTATTATTATTATTATTATTATTATTATTATTATTATTATTATTATTATTATTATTATTATTATTATATCTTTGAATAATAATAGTTGTTTGACTGAGAGCTTTCTGTGTATGCTAGGTGGAAGGGGCGTTACAAGCGCTATCTGCATTTGCGGAGCATTTTTTTGCTCTGAACCTAACTTAGCATTAAATAATGTAACAGAGGACTTGCATATCTCAAGAATAAACAACAAAGTGTGGTCGAAAGGCTGGACAAGTCATTTTCTTTAATTATGCGTAATCTCCTATTACTTCGGATGCGTTGTTGCTAACCTCTCCATTTTAACGGTCTAACAAAAATTCAGACACACAAAAAAATTTGGATAGTGTAATTTCTTGAAATCGTGTAATTACGTATTTGGATGGTTGTATATACTTATACGCATTCCTTACCAAATAAGTGTAGTTTATATCTTATCTGTTTGAAGTACCTTTATCCTCTGTTGTCCTTCTTGGATGCAAGGCACTTAATTTTAAAACCTGAAAGAATACTAACTAACGTCACTGAAAATCTGACGCATCTTATGAACATTATAGTGGATGAAACCACAAGTGACATTTTTAAGACTAAAAATAATAATATCACTAATACTAATGATAATCCCTAAATAAAAGTCGCGCACATCAAGATATTGGTAGACACCTCACGACGACTAGTAATATCAATTCAACAGAGCGAGGTACGAGTCACAATGCGCTTTGAAACAGATAAACACTTCCCGTATATTGTTAATAGAAATGACGCAGTACCCAGGTATGTCGGAGTTTACACGCATGAACTCCTGTCACAACATTCGCCGTTATACTATTCAAAATAGCTCTAGTTGTTCCAATAAGTTACTCCCTTTTGATCCGTGTACAGCTTCAAATTTATTGGCATATTGAAGTTTACAGTTCTTAGTTTGATTGGGTCACAAATTAAAAGTATGTCTATTTAAAATAAAAAATGAAATGAAATCTTTTAATTTTACGTCTCTCCGTTATGTCGGTTAGGCTAAAGGAGACGGTGATGACGAGATATCAATGAAATAGTGGAATGAGGGAAGTGGGAAGAAAAGGAACAACCCCGAGAAAACCCAAGAGCAAGGTGTTTGTCCAGCACAAAGTTCCCACGGCGTGAGCTGGGATCGAAGCAGGAACCCAAGCACCGAAGGTGAAAACTCTACCACTGAGCCACCTCGACCCTGTCCCTATTTAAAGCGGGCAGTCGTAGTGATCAAAGAAAATCTGTGTTTCTTGAAATGTTATCATACCTGAAAATGGATCACAGAAATTGCATTCTATTTCGGATATATGGGGTGAACACCATTTTCTGAAAATAAATACCGTAATTTTCCCACTGCAAAGGTAAAAACTTCTTGAATGAGCACAAGTGACAACCAGTGCATTGTCATTGTTATCTTCGACAAAGTACAGTTCAGTGATTCTCTGGAATGTAACACCACATCATCGTACTCATAAGATAAACTTTACAGCGTGATAAAACTGTTGTATAATAACCTGTGCATTCTCGGTGTTTGCTAGTGTGTTTATTTACGTATCCATAAAGGTGGAAAACTACTGTTTCACCCGCAATCAAGTTATGAAGAAAATTTGTGTCATTTTCGGACCAACTCATCAATGCGATGCCGCATCTTACATGTTACCAATAAACGGTTTGCTGAAGCGCGAATATCGATTCGTGTGGACACAGGTGAAAATCATGTTATATAATTGTTTTGTGTCTTGTGATTCACTCTCATGTGACCAGTACGACTTCTTGTGGGAACCTCCAGTGGACTTCCGACACTTTCTAAAACTCCTTTAATTGTTTAAAATTTTCCTGTTGACAGTATTCTCGCCGATTATAGTAAGTGAGCTACCGAACAATGTTCTCTGAAACGTCCAACCAAGCGAAGAATCTATAAGTCAGAAGTTGCATACCTTACAAGCAGCTTGGGTCGATATACCTTAAGTGTTAAGTAATTGACCTCTGATTATAAAGTACTGTTCAATAATTCTCACAGCTACTGTTGACTTTAAATCTCACACTTTCTAGCATTTTAATTCGTGGAATCTGCAAAATGAACGAAATGGTTGTTAGTATATTTTCGACGTCACAAATAATCACCTTTATCTAATCATCATGGAAGATATTACATGTTACAATCTCTTGGTGAATTATGCCTACCTCATATTTGATATAGTAATATATATTATCACACCACGTTCATAATTTCACTATATATGAAATGTTCTTACTGAATATGTTATCAACATACGCTCAAAATGGATACTGAGTTCAACGGTGGAAGTCGGAGCGAGTTGTACTATTTTATGCAATTTTATGGAGCAAACATACACTAACGTATTTAGTCTCATTTGTTATCTACATCTTCACTTCATCCATCAGGTTCATATGGTTTCATTCCGGTTTGGAAAAATCAGGGGACGTCACTTGGGTTTGAAGAGTGAGCCATAATCTCTTGGAGAATATACGAGCACCAAAATCTCGCGCAAGGAATATATTGCGTCGTTACATGTGTGTCATGTTATGCTATCATGCTGGAACCAAAAATCAAGTTCATACACGTCAAGAATCTCAATGAAATGCGCAATAATATACTGATACAAATGACAGTTCAAAGTGGCTTCGAAGAAAATGAAATGCACTATACAACCACTTTCTGTGGTACATTTTGTAACGTACCGATACACTTTAAAAAAACATAATTTTCTTTGTCGCCATTTGTATTATGTATTTAAAAACAGTGATAAGGTTACAAAAAAATCAAGCATTTTGTATCAAGGTTAAAAGAAATATAGGATGTAAAAAGATTTCCTTTCCCCCGTACGACTTTATGGTCGAGTTAATTTCCCCCGTGCGAACTTACGATCCAGTTAGGATTGCTAGTTGTGACCTTTGGTTCTTTGCGCATGACCGCAGCTGACTTCTCCAAGCACCCACCTGCGTATGGTAACTTGGAAGGAAGCTGCTCTGTGGCTCGGATCATGGTTAAGGATTACTATTCTTGTTATGAATTCGTACTTGCTAGGATTGCTTGTGACCTGGCGTTGTGTATTTGAATGTTTCAATGTGGTCGCGTTTTCCATGCTTGTCAAAATGGAGTTGGAGTGAAATGGAATCCGGTCGATTGGAAGATATTATTGGATTTTTCGATGAAATATTATTTTTAAAAGGAAAGAAGAGTGCAAATTAAGAATAATTTGTGTTATAAGGAGTGAAGTGTTGTTCGAGTTAATATGTTACGTATTTAAATTCGTTTCGTTCTTGGGAAATTTAGTGGATTCGATTTTGGAATACATGGTCCCGGACCATGTGATTTCTTTTCACGTTATTTTCCTCCTCATAAATGAAAATTATTCTTGTTTGCATGGAATAGTCCAGAAGTCATTAGAAGCCAGGAAGCATTCCAAAGAGGTAAAATATTACTGAAGAATAAATGAGGTGAGTTTTAAAACTTTTTTTACTAAGTTTGTTCTATTTTTTGTTCAATGTTTGTGGCGTCTGATCTTGGCCGTGTTATTGCCTCTAAAAATAGATTAATTGGCTTCTATTTTTCTCGAAAGAAAAAGGATGCATTGCTGTTTGGCCCTGTTTCAACTGAGAATCCAGGGGAAGTTAGGTGGCGGGTTTGGGCCCAAAACCTCAGTTATATGAATGTTGCCTTTTTCAGCTTTCGTTGCCAGAATTTGCGATTAGAAGTTAAAGATAGATTTAATCGCTAATTATTTCATAATAAAAACAAAAGAGAGAGAGAAAATAATTTACTCAGAATTAGTATTCGAGTCTTAGGTGACGGAATCTTTTTAATATAGCTATTAAAATAAACTTATTTTTTGCTGAAAGAAAGTAATTTATTTATTAGTTAGAATATTAACCTTTATATTAATTACTTTGGCTTTATCGGAGAGAAGGAAACATTTACTAAAAGGTAGAAAACAAATTAGACTTGAAAGTTCTGAAGCTTTAACAGTTGAAGATTTAGTCTGATGATGGTGAGATTCTAGGCTGCCCTCCGACGTCTGTGAAAGAAATCTGGAATCTTGTTGCCTTTAATGGGAGAGGTTCTGGATTGGCCTTTGTTTGCATTGGACCTAATCTTAATTGAATTTTCATCCAAGAAAGAATTGAAATAACTATTTCGTACATTTCTATTGTATCAAAACTTTACCATGAAGATGAAGAATATTTTGACTCTATATTATTAATTGTAAATTAGCATATGAATCTGAGTTGTTGTTTTTTTTACTGAATTTTTACTGCTTTTGTTTGTATTTTGTAATATTACCAATCCTCTGGATTTTCATTCCATCAGTAATTCTTGAGCGTGTATCTTGGCCTCGTAAAACCCTTTCTGTTGGCTAGATCGTTCGACATGTTTCGCACGTTGTAGTGGTTGGGCCTAGAGAGGGGCGTTACAACTTCCATATGAAATCCCAAGGTACACTGATAGGCTTCTGGAGTAGTTTGAGAAGAACCGCTCCCACATTTCAAACTCCAGCCAGTTTAACATTAGTCAAAATAGCGATCTCCAGTTTCTGTTTTTCCCTCGAAAAGATCAGCGTTCTCTAACACGGACATCACATAATATATGAAGTGTTGGATATTGGCGAATAGGATATTCCTTTTCAAATTCGTCTTCCACACTTGCAGAAGATTATCAAATGACAAAATAATTATTAACACTGAAAAAGCTCCTTTGTACATGGAACACAAACATTCATAAAGGTATAAAGCACTAATGTACGCGTTCTGTACTAAAACATATATGAATTCTGTTTTGGTATTTTTGCTTTAATATATACATGGTTCCGCCTTACAGCATCCGGTGGAGCCCTCCAAGTTTAAGACTAAATATAATTAACTTTGGACTTCCGGAGAGTATAGAGTCACAAAAAGATACATTCTACATTAGTTTAAAATTGTACTACTCTTTGTAAAAGTAGGTTAGACTTCATATTAAAGAGTTTATATTTAATGCAAGAGAACTTATGTTTTGGAAGATAATTTATAGGCATGAAGAATGTGTTCAAAAGTCCAGACTTCTTGTATATTTGTTGATACTTTAAGTGATTGAGGTGAATGGAACTTTGTATATATAATATTTCTGGTATTAAATAAGGCGTATTTTTTAAATACCTAACGCAAATGGATTTGTGAATTCTTTTTTCGTATTTAGATTGTCTAATTATTGATATCAACATTTATCACGTGTCACTTTAAATTCAATACTTTCAAAATTGTTAAATCAAACTCGTAAAAGGCGTGATCAAATAGCTCCTCAATCTCGATTGCACGTAGTGGGGTTTTATTACTGGCCAATATCACAAGATATATAAATTTCGGATGTGCGTATTTGAATCAAGACCTGCATGGCTTATTTTGAATGCATATAAGAAACCATTGCTTAGATTCCAATTTAGGCGTTGTACTTGGTATATGAAATATACTCAAATTACTTACAAGTCTACCATATCGAAGTGTATAACAAGAAAAAGGTGTGGATTGATACGAATTGCAAGTTAAAATATAATTTGTGTATGAAAACTCATATTTAGTTGGTATAGAATATAAAATAAATAAATATTTAACTATATGTTGACACTTATGATTATACAAAGTCAGCAGTAAAAGTTATTCAATCATATAGAATATTTACTATACTTTGACAGTACAGAAAGTTGACTGTCCATTGTATTTGTTGTTCATATAAAACTTTGAAAACCTCAAATCTTATACTGTATAATAGAATTACAAGTTCGAGAATACTATGTTCCCTTATTAATGAAACATTTTATTTAATAAGCATACATCAAGCGTAAATTATTACATTCATAAATAATAGCAGTCAATCGCCGGTTCATTTCCTGATATAGAAGTACAAAATACTTTCTGAGTTTCAATGCTAACGTTTATCCCTATTCTAGAGGGAGATCCTAAGGTGTTCAAACGAGCATTTTAAATATGAGAGAAAGCAGAAAGAAATATAGAAGCTTTATTCAAAGTTGTTTGTCTCAAACAAGTGATATTGAATATTCATCATAGAAAATTATAACGTATATAAAATTAATGTAATATATTCATGGCATAATAGACTACATGCAAGGAACAAACTTCTGTTAATTTCAGAATAAAGGCCGAAGATTTTTTCAAGTGTAAACAGCTTAAATATTACGTTTTTCTAGTTATTCGATTCCATATCTCATGTTGGAAGGATATTAATTAGTTTCTGAAGTTTGTTGTGCATCAGTACATATCTGTTAAGAAAACGTAACGTTGTGTTTTAAGAAATACTGATTATGAACTAGTTTCAGAACATAATTAGGGTATATTTCTGTTGTTGGAATAGATAAATGCAATTCTTTTTCATTCAAAATCTCTAAACTTCAAGAGCGTAATATATTCAACTAAGCCTCTCAATACTGTCTATTGAGATGAATTTTGACGTAATGTCATACTACATTATACGATTATACCTTTCTCACGAGCTTGTTTGCTCGAAGTACCTGAATATATACCTAAAGCCTATATTATTCTTTTGAATGTATATGACAAGACATCAATGCGCCTTCGTACATATTCCCCGCACACAATTTAACAATATCTAATTATATAAACTCCTTAAAAAGTCAATGTTATTTTTGTTGTAAATATATGCATTACTTCGAGAAGCAACAATTACCTAACACATACAACATCGCCAATAATTTCGAATATAAATAAGTGTTTACAGTAAATCTAAATCGATATTGCTAAGAATGACATGGGATTTTACGTGATAATTTGTAATGATTCTAAGATAGAAATATGCCTTATGTTCAGTCTAGTTTACGTATACTGCATTAAGTAAAAACCATTTTTATTTTACAATGTAGAAATATGTAAGAAATAATACACTTATTTTCTCTTAACTGTAAGAGTATCAATAGAATTGGCAACATTACTAATTTACATTACGTTTGTATGATTAGGAACTTTAGTTTGACATTTACTGGTATGTTAGAGTTTAGAAAAAATGTTATGAAATAATGCATTATGTGTTTTTACTGGTGTCGATTCATTGAGAATTATACATTTATTTACTGAATTTATAGAAAACAATGAAGACTATTTAAAATGTGATTCTTAAATAATATGTCATTTCTTCCGATATTGTTATTAGTTTTGTTTATAAAAACATATTTTACTTAACAGGATTGTGTATTCAGTCGTTTGGATCGCTATTGTAGTGTGTACCTTTCTCATTTCGATTATGTTGTGGTACATTTACTTGGATGACTCAATAGCGTATGGAATCAAAGAGTCGTCGTACCCTTTTGCAAATATATCCCTTCCAGTTGCTGTTGGAATGTATTTACGGAAATACGAGGAACAATCCGTGTAAGTCAGTTAAGTATGTTACACCAGTAAGGGAATTTCTAGTTTTGTTTATTTGATAATATTTTAACCTAAAGCCAAATGTGTTACTAGGATTTGTTTGTCTGATTGACCTTATTTAGTTGTCTGTATGCCTACTTGCTAGGTTTGCAGTAGTGTTTCACTACCATACTATGGAATGAATACATTATTGCTAGGAAGTGAACACGTTTAGGAAATGATATATATTTTGACACATTTTACCCAAGTGTTCTGAATCTATAATCTCCTTTAAAGTGTTTTCAAATGAAATAAAGTTCTATAGAACAAACTACAGTAGAACTTTAACTACCTGTAATGAAAACTAAATATTTCCAGCTTCATCCACCCATAAAGTGATGACGGATATGACTGTGGAATGTAGGGATTACAAATGTTAGTCCAGGTGCTCCCGGTACAAAACGTGATTTATCCACTGCCTCATGAATGCTTTTCCTCTTATTCCGCAACATACTAGGTTCCCGGAAAGTGATCAAACTGAGACCTAACTTTGCTTAAAAGGAATTTAAAAAGGTAAATCAATATAAAGCGATACATATGTAGGGTTAATTGGACGTACGTTGCAGTGTCGGATACTACTTGCATTTATTTGTTCGGGTTTAATAAGTTTAGCTCAAAAATGCTAATTAAACCGAATAAAGACATAGATCGGAAATAATAGAATTATTTTTAAACTTTCTATAAAAAAGTTGTTATCCCGATATACATTTATAAATTCTTAATTTTCAGGTACCTGAAACAGTCAAATCAACAAAACTATCATTGAATTTATTGGATCAGGTATTATTGCTTTAAATCACTATTTACATAGGCTGATTGCCATATGTTATAGAACGTGTCAATGATATTACACAAAATATATACTATTCATATTATTGTAAAAACGACTATTTTTACAACATCTTTGAGGTGACAGAGAAACATGACAAAATGTGGTTTCCTTGAAAGCATTATTAAGATACATCATTCACCCACACAGCATTTTCTTTCTCACAAAGTAGAAAAATATAATTTCACAAGAATTACATTTACAACTTAGCAGAACCTAGATCAGTTTGTAAGTATTCCTCCACACTATAAAAGCTGTCGTTTAATAACAGAGTGCGTACTGACTTTTTGAAACTTACATGTTTGGAAAGAGATTTGATTTGATTAGGCAAATAGTTAAAGAGTTTTACACCTTTGTATGCAGTTGTTTTCGAGAAAAAAGTTGTGTTATGAAGAGGAATTTGGATATGTGACTTCTTTCTCGTATTATATCCATGTATATATGAATTATTTTTGTGCAATTCTTATTTCTTGTGGACCAAAAGTAAAGTTTCATTAGTATACAAGAAGGAAGTGGAAGAATATTTAGGTCTTTTAATAGCATTCTGCAAGAAGTATAATATGACGTATTAGTGACTATTCTTATCACTTTCTTTTGGAGTATAAACACTTTCTTAAATTTAGTGGAGGAACCCCAAAAGGCTTTCCATATTTGATCGTGCTGGGGTACAGTGCATGATAAGCTGTTAGTATTGCTTTTCTACTTAAAATGGGAACAAGTGACCTTATTAGGAAAATTACAGAGGATAATTCATGACATGAATTTGCTATATTTTGAGACCAGTACAAGTCATTATGTATCAG
Source organism: Thermobia domestica (assembly GCF_964235325.1). NCBI lineage: Eukaryota > Metazoa > Arthropoda > Insecta > Zygentoma > Lepismatidae > Thermobia > Thermobia domestica. Next base: position 287,181,118 of record NC_137456.1, on the reverse strand, counting down.
AAGACCAATTTACTTGACTATTTCGGTTAGCTTTGTTATTTTACTCGTCTATTCCAAGCGGTGGATATGGTATAAATTTACTGTGGTTAGAATAGAAATATATGCAGAATATTTTGTCTGAATTTATTATTTGGAAACCTGGAAACCACTTGTGACATATTGTAATCCATTTTCGTTTGGGTTTTGAGTGGTTGTAATTTTATAATGATGTTTATATCATCTGAATACAAAATAAGTTGTCTCTCTAAGGTGGTCTGGCAGATCTTTTACGTAGAGACCAAACAGTATAGGTCCCAAAATTGATCCTTGTGTAACACCAACGTTGATGAATTTTGATTTGCGCTTACTCATATATTTCTAGTCTTGGTTTACGTGGAATACTCTTCAATTTGTATTCTACTCGAGAGATAGGAATCTATCCACCGTAGTGGAATATCTATACAACTTATTTAATAAAATCTGGTTGTCTATGCAATTAAATGCCTTCGTCAAGTCACAGTAAACACCCTAAAAAATAGAGGATCAACGTCGTCTGTATTAGAATCCAATATATAAAGTTCGACCACGACGAAAAGGATGTATCATCTACATTATGAACCAATTCTACTTATTTCTACATTTTAACAAATATATACATATACATACATACACACCATTCACACACACACACACACACATATATATATATATATATATATATATATATATATATATATAGATAGATAGATAGAGATAGATAGATAGATAGATAGATAGGTAGCTGCAATGGGTCTATTCCGGACGTTTTCGTTCAGTTTAGACCCCTTTTGCAATGCACGAAAATACACAAGGGGTCTATGCGGGACGAATGGGTCTATTGAGGACCAAAAATGGGTCTAAGCCGGACGATAGGGGTTTAAATGGGACGGAGGGGTCTAAGTAGGACGATCAGTGCTACCAACATACTTTTTTGAAGTGTTTACTGAAACTTTATAAATTATGCTTATCTGATAGTGATTTGAAGTTTAGTGTTTCTTTTCAGCAGTAAGGCTATTAGACACTTGAATCTAAAGTTTGAGGTGGAATCCGAACTCAACCGGGTGTTCTTTTTCAACCGGGAATCAAACTCGGGACCCCACGTACCAAAGTCGTGAATGCTAACCACTATAGCAACGAGAATAGCAATAATCATGGCATAAGAGCTTGTGGTAGCATTATAGTATCAAACTACATATATCCATTGTATTTCTTCCATCTCATTTGTTTTTTTGTTTTTTTTTTAATGAGAAATATTATACGTTTCCGACTGTACCATTATACCAAGATCACTAAAAGTACAGTCATCCAAGTAAACAAAACACATCTTAATTCCAAATAATTCGGAATACTTAATAAATAAAAAGATAAATACACAAAAACATTAAAATAGAAACGTAAAACATTAAACACTTGATGTATCGCTTACAATTTGGGACATCTTTTCGGTATAGTTTATAAATATCTTATTGATAAAGTGATAGACCGCTTATGGTGGCGTTTCCTGGTTCGATGGTGGCTAGTGCCAAGTCAGATTTGGGATAGAAAAACACCATGTGCATCAGTTTTCTCTGGGTTCTCCCGTTTTATTTATTATCAAGTGTGGGAGGATTCAGTAGCCTCCGTAGAAAAGATCATTTTGGAAGCTCCACTATTTTCACGAAATGTGGTCAAAGTCCTTTTTCAAGTATGATGTTGCAAACTAAATGTGTTTCAACTTTTATAAAACTCAAACCGGTTACAAGTATGTGGGGGAAAGACTATGATGATTATTGAAGTTTAGCATCTCTTTTATGCACCAAGGCTATATAAGACGTGGATCTACAGTGAAATATGGAATGTGAACGACCATAACACTTTAAAATTTAGGTACTCTTTCATCACGAATCGAACCCATGATCTAATGAACCAAGGGCGCGTGTTAATTACTAGACCAGCGAAAAGTTTGGGAAAAAATTGAAAGTGTATATATTACATCTTGAAAATTGATCTACCAGCTTTCACAAGAACTAAAAAAAATAAATAAATAAATAAAAAATCGGGATACACGGAAGCAAATTAGATTAGTCTCAACTTATGAAACAGTAAAGAGATACCTGTAGTATGCATTCAAAGTTCACTACTCTTACGCTTTTGGTAAGGAAAAAAATTAACTTGGGAAAAAGTATTTTAAATCCATCTAGTGGCAAACAGTTTCTAGTCACCGCGCTCCAATCACCGCAGGCTTCTTAGAGGTACACATAATGATTTATTTATACTTTGTCATTTACCCCACACTTCCCTGGCTACAACCCAATTAAGAATTAGATATTTGGAAGCTTCCAGTTGGATGGATGGTAAGTTAGGCATAAAGCCTAAATGTATATCAAATAACGAAGGGCCACTAGTATGTTTGGTTTAAGTTAAACATGAAAGATATATGTCATCTCATTGAACCCGTGCCCTTATATGTGGAAGACATACCATGAATGCGCACTTACAAAAGGGGCCAACCTGTTCCAAAATGAGTATTTCTTTAATTGACAATTATGTAATACGAATTTTGATTACTCCCTCAGTAATCACCATAGCTAATAGGATCATTAATAACAACTAGCTTTTTATTTGTGTTAACATTCTCGGATTTACAGATTCTATAATTCAAAGAGAGAAGGATTACATTCATTAGATTGAGTGAGTGGAGAATTGCAATATGTGTTATCAGTGGCGTATTTAAGATTTTGTTTCGGGAGGGGCTTTGCTAACTTTCGGGGGGGCTTTGCCTGTAAATGTGAAAATTTTGCAAGATATTTCATTTACTTTACTATAGTAAGTAAGATTTCCGAGGGCTTAAGCCCGGAAGACCGTTCTAAATACGCCACTGTGTGTTATTGTTTATATTATTAAAAAAATATGATCATTCCAATGCAAAGTAAAGATTTTTAATGCAGTTAATTTTCCAACTTTAAAAATATCTAATGTTTCTTAATATGCCAGTAATTACTCTAATTTCTCATCTAAATTTATGTTTTGTGCAGTTTGTGTTTTGAGTATATTCTTCTATAGTTATTTTGCATTTTTTAAAATTCAATTATTGTTAAATTACTTTAAGTTTAAGGCCACACGAAAGTTCTATGAACAACAGCAATTGATATAGCATAATTAAATAAAAATATTATTAAACCTACCCAGGGATTAGTGGATGCATTGGCTTAGTGGTAGAGCGTTCACCTCTGGTGCTTGGGGTTCCTGGTTCGATCCCAGCTCACGCCAAATGAACTTTGTGGTGGACAAACACCGTGTACGTCGGTTTCCTCAGGATTTTCCTATTTCCTCCCAATTTCTTCATTTCACCATTTCATTCATTTCTCACCATCACCGTCTCCTTTAGCCTATCCGGCATAACCGTGGGACATAAAACTCAAGGATTTCATTTCATTTCCTACCCACGGATCAAGGCCGTATTAAGGAGGGCTTAAGGGGCTGTAGCCCTGAGCCTAAAGGCGGATGGGGCCCCCCAATTTGATCAAAGCCTCAACTGGCTGTCTAAAACGAATCATACAAGATACAATCATCATAAGATAAAATATGACCAAAAATATTATTCTCTTAACTTTCCTATTGCACTTTCACAGAAATATATTAAGCAAAGTCTACAGGGGTCACTATTTTTTTCTAGCCCCGGATTTCCAAATGATTTAATCCAGTCCTGCCAGGGTTCTGCTACTAGAAAGTGATGCATCTGTGCATGTATGTGTACTTGTAAGGAAGTATTCTGCTGGACACAGTCGAGATTAGTAGACTAATAGTACACAATTAGAAAGAGCAATTCTAACTTGTTCAAAAATGTATGTGAAAACTGCAGAGTATAAAGCTATATAATTAGAGATTTTACGTATACAATAACAGAGTAACTATGGCTTCATCATACTGAGGTTTACTTGCCCACAAATATGTGTAACAGTAGAGGTCAAAGCAGGATGTGTATTTACTGGTCGAGCATCGGTAATCTTTACTGATTTGCAATAGAAAAATCCTGTAACCAAGCATTCTGTTAAAAATAAAAGTTAGCAAATGGTTTTATGTACATACAGATACAAAAGTATTTTAAACTCATGATGAAAATTTTCTATTTTTGATTACTATATTACAATATGTTGATGTACTTATGTTTAGTATGTTTGGTTACACCAGACCCACCACTCTCTGCTAATACTTTAATATATTAACAGTACAAAAATATTTCTGTCTCCAACTGCTTTTTCATCACGTGACCATTTTTCTATATAAGATTGTTCTGTTTCAGCTTCTAAGCTGTAAGTTATCTTCTCGTAATTCATTCTTCAAGATTTCTTTCATTCACAGTTTAATTTATTATGACTATTACGGTGTTGCTCTCGTGTTTTAAGGCAATTGGGAAACCCTTACATTATGAGCTATCAAATCTTTGTTTCGAAAAAAAAAAAACAAAAAAAAAACAATAAATACTATTGGAAGTCAACGCGCTGCCCACACACTATTGAGTCAAAGTATGCCATTTGATTCGCTGTAGCCATTTGTTGTAAGTTCAGATAGGTAGAAACGCCTCATATTCAAGGGTCTATTCGCGACGTTTTCGGCGCTTTTAGACCCATCTTGGAATGAACTAAAATATGCAAGGGGTCTAAAATGGACGACTAGATAAAAGAATACACTGTTCGTTTTATTATTCCCGTTTTAGAAGGCTGAAGTAGCTAGATAACATGAAACAAAAATAGCAGCAACTTGTTACATATGGCTTTTGGCTCGCGCCGATTATAAACTATAATCTACATTCTCAATGTGCTGTGGAGAACAATAGCCGCTACAATAATACTGTAAATAAACATGATTTAGTTGCTCAACAGTGCTTCAATCCAAGTTTTCGCTTACTTTCAGCGGGTGCATGCTGTGCGTCTAGTTACAAGGAGCAACTCAGGGATTATTCTGCACATGTGCAAATTTATCTTTTCTTGAAGATGATACAATGAGAATTTACTATTCTAAACTGCACCAGCCGACAGCCTTGAAAATTCGAAGTTCCATTTCAAATTCATTTACAAATAACAGGGTCCTGAAAACCTTATATATTTGGGATATGACTCACTTGTTCATTCATCAAAGCTTATAGAATATTTGCTGTAAATATCGGAACTTAAAATTTGGCAAATATATAGCTTTTGTGACACAAGTAAATAATAAAAATTCGAAAACTCGAAATTTCCCCTCAAAGAGAGTAAACTAGGGGCCATTTTTGAAATTACACATTGTCATTTCAATTGTGATATTTTTCTTCAAAATCCATAGGCAACTTCCTGTATATAACAACTAAACATATGCCTCATATGTATGATTTATAGTACAGGTGAAGGTAGAAAACTCGAAACTTCCCATTTTCGCCCCTATAAGAGAAAATTAGGGAGAAAAATCCAAAAATGCATATTGTGACATTATAATATTTATGACTTATTTCTTTCACAATTTAAATTATTTTGACTATTACAGTGTTGATTTCGTGTTTTGAGACAATTGGAAAACACTTGAATTATGAGTTATCAAATCTCTATTTCGAAAGAAATAAACGATAAATAGTATTGGAAGTCTACGTGTTGCCCACATATTATTGAGCCAAAGTACTGCACTTGGTTTGCTGTAGCGATTTGTTAATTGTAACCAGAGGTAGATAGATACGCGACATATCCAAGGGGCCTCTTCCGATCGTTTCCGGCGCGTTTAGACCCATCTTGGAATGAACTAAAATATACAAGGGGTCTAAAACGGACGACTAAATGAAACAACGTTTTCTACTATTTTTCAATACACTGTTATCACTCCCGTTTTAAAAGGCTGAGGTAGCTAGCTATCATGAGACAAAAATAGCCAAAACTTGTTACAAATATAGTTTTGGCTCGCGCTGGTTATAAAATCTAATCTACATTCTCGATATGCTTTACAGTATTTTCATTCTCTCTGTGAAAAAGAAAAGATACTGCAATTATACAGTAAATAGACATGATTTATGGACACTACATTGCGTCAATGCAAGTTTTCGCTTACTCTAAGCTAGTATGCCTTCTGTCTATTTACACGAAGCAACTCAAAGATTATTGTGTGTTTATAATTGACTAAATATGGAACATGGTAGGTATTAAATTTTGAAAATAAAAAATTAACAAAAATATTACTGAAAATCGTAACAAACACATCATTTCCGCTTACTTGTTATGGTATATCGTGTATAAGTTGAAATTACAGGTAAAGTGAATTCCCAAGAGGAAAAGAATATTAGTGAGGTACTGACACGTGAAAACTAGAGGTGATTTATTGCTTTACAACTCATTTGTCTGCCATTATAACAGGGTATGCAAAGAATATGCCAATCAATGAAACGAGCTGGTGAGTACGGTCGATTTTTACTTAGGTGGTAAGTAACAAGGAAGTATTCCTGTGTATATAGCGTCTTGTAGTGATAAAATTGCGTAAAGTATAACAAATAAATTTTCGATTATTTTATTAGGTGCAATCTGACGTTCTTGTTCATAAACGAAGCTACATAATATAATGTTTCTGTAAAGATATGGTCCGTTTTGTGTGTTCTTCATTCACGGCTTAGTATGCTACCGAGAATAGAAACTGGAACAAGTACTTTGACCACTATTCTACGTTGCGGCACTAAGTTATCTCACGTAGTCACATCTCGACTTTTGAGATTGACTTTGTTTCTAAAATGAATTATAATGTATTATTGTCTAGTTGAATTCTCATAATATAGACTTTTATCGTTACCCATTTATAATTTTTTAAAGGAGCAGATATAAAAATAATAGAATGGAACACAAGATAAGGAAATTCAAATTACACAGTTTACTTTCGAAACTATCTTCATTTCCATTGTTATTTCTACGGCCAAATTCTCTTGTTACTTAAGAGTTCAAAAGTGGAATTGGACTTAAAAAGAAGCGTAAAGCCATGTGAAATATTCCCTTAAGAATTCTTCTATCAGCGTATATTTACAAGAAAAATGTCCGTTTTCGAGGGTCCATAGATCGTTCGATAATTATCGTAATATAATCACCTATTTATGCGTTACTCTCTTGAAGAAAGACAAATAATTTCAGGAAAACTAAAATTTCGAACAATTTGGACAAGGGTTTCAATACTTCTCGGAGAACTGAAAATGCACATTCCGAAAATATAGTTTCAACTACAAATTGATTTGCTGGTAGTCATGTGGGTCGTGTATTATACGTCATTATCCTCAGCACGGAAATACTTTCCGAACAAAACCACACACACATGTATTCTGAATTCCTAGTTCTGGTTATATTCGTGAATATTTAAGAATATTCTGCCAAAATAGTGATTTGTTTACTTTTACACAAAATGGTGCACAATCGCGGCCCCAAAGGCCGGTTAAGGCACGAGAAATACCACGAATAGCCTTAGAAGACTGTCAGATTACTACAAGTAGGAATGGGCACGAGTCGAGTTTTCAGCCGAGCCAGAGAAATTGTCTGTATTCTAGTCACAGTTTTTAGGTCGATTTTCGAGTCGAATCGAGTTTGATACTTCGTTCACCCGTGAGGCTCCTTTTAGCTCATTTAGAGATCATAGATTTCTTTGTTTCGAAAACGAAAGCTATGAAAAAGTAAGCAGTAATGTAGAATAATTTTAGTGTTGCTCCCGAGAAAGGGCAATTCTCACATCTCGTCACATCCCGAAAACGAGACGAGACTACATTACCCTGAGACAACACGAGACAATCTCAATTATCGTCTCATGAACATCGCTGGCTGTAGCAAAATCAAGCTAAAATTTTGTACATAGGATTCTTTCCCAATAATTCGAGAAAAAACTAACACAGTGCTTACTAACCTCCGGATGAACTCGGAAGAATAGTGTGAAAATCTATTACCGTAAAACCCTGATAATCCGCCGCAAGGAGCCCTGACTCGGACATCGACGAACCAAGCATAGGGATAGGCCCTCATATTCCATGTTTCTACGCATGTGGGTTTCGTCCCCAAAGCTCCTCTCGGGGCTTCTCCCTCAGAATCCGAAGTAACTTTTTTAACTTCGAGAATTAGAAAAAACTACTTTTTGTAACAGTTATCACTTAAAATTTTCAAGTTGACCTCAGAAACACTATGACAGGGTTCTTTGGAGCATTTTTACAGAATTGAAACTTTTGAAACTGTTACACTTTATTCTCATCCATTTTCCTCACATGCATACAGTTATTTTTTTTAGGCTGGTCTTTTGATTCAGGGGTTACTAATACGAGTACCTTGAGAGCACTTCTTATATAGAATTTAAAACTAAGTTTGAAATTATATAAAACTTTTATTTCCATTCATTTTAAACCTAGTAGCACCAATTGAATGCATGTGCACCCCAACTTCAATTTTTCATTTACTGTTCCCGTTTTTTTTTTTTTTTTTTTTTTTTTTTTTTTTTTTTTTTTTGTGGAGAAATTTACTTATTCAGAGCATTGTTTTCTGAACGCTACATTTCTTTAAGAAAATATTTCAACAAAGTGGACAAGGAATAAGTATTTTTTTTCTGTTGCAGTGCAGCTGCACCCCTGCTTGCTGCTTAACATTCTGCAACGATTCAATTTCTCAGGGATTTCCAACAATGTGTTACAGGCTTTGTGAAAGATTTGTTTTCAATATTATTAAAAACATCTGAAGTATGATTACTTTCATGAACAACAAACGTCCATCTGCACACATTATCCCCGTATACACAGTATATCATATAGGATGTGAGCGTACTGTATAAATAAACGGTGCCCCATAAGTCTGGTTGCACAGGCCATCTAGATAGCGATTAAAGATACGAAAAAGTGATGAGACATAAGAGAGCAATGTTACTGGAAAGTATAGGCTTTCGGTCTAAAATGTTGCAATATTTCAAATTGGACCAAACATCTGAGCTCTACAGTAGTGTAACGCTCAATTAAAGAATAATGTAGCGTTACCACGCCGCGCCATTAATGGACAAAGTGAAAGAAAGACGGGGTAGTTTGAAGTGTTCTGAACCACGAAAGATGAAAGATACGAGCATATGAAGGATGAAGGATCACATCCCACTTCAATGTTCACGGCACTGGCGCCACCACCAACCTTAGTAATACATACGTTGATTCAACGTTGAAATTTCATTTATTGTGAAACGAATAAACCCTTTAATAGGCAGACATTTTCCCTTTATACAACGCTGGAGAACAGTACGAGTTAACATTTAACTACCAGTTGTTGTTCTGAAGACAAATTTTTTAACCCTTTGGGGATCTTATGGTAACTTTTGTACCATACGGGGTGTTTCATGGTGCATTGCGTTATAACTCTCCTATTTGAGTTTTTTCGTCCGTTTTTTTTTCAAGTCCAGAGGCATTGTAGAAGACATTACGGATGGTTTCACACCTTCCTGCGTCGAGACATAGGAGGTGATTACGTCATAAGTCTAAAATTTATATTTTCGTGTAATACTTTTTGGGGGGGTTATGTAAAGTATTTTTGGCGGGCTTATTTTTGCGCGTAGAAGATTGAAATTTTGCACAAACATGCAGTCCACCGAGTAGTATTTACCAGATTTTTTTTTCAGATTTCTGCGTTAAAACAGGGGGGATCCAGAGGGTCAAAAAATTGAAAAAATGGACATTTTTACCCAAAAATCCCGTTTTTCCTCATTTTCCCGCCTTAGATACATGATGGAGACAAGTGAATGGTACCGCCTGAAAGGCAGTTCTATTCTGAAGAGAATGATGTGCGACACATGGCCCTAGGGTAATTAGGGAAGTGTCAGGGAATTTTTACCAAAATATACTTCTGTATAGGGGAATTTTGGACATTTTCGGTATTATTTTTTGCGGGCTTATTTTTGCACGTAGAAGATTCAAATTGTGCACAAACATTCAGTCCACCGAGTAGTATCTACGATATTTTTTCATCAGATTTCTGCCTTAAAACAAGGGGTACAGAGGGGCTAAACCTTGAAAAAGGGAATTTTTTACCAAAATACCCCTTTCACGGGATTTTCCCGCCTTAGATACATGATGGGGACAAGTGAATGGTATTTCCTGAAAGGCAGTTCTATTCTGAAGAGAGTGATGGGCGAAACATGACCTTAGGGTAATTAGGGATGTCTCAGGAAATTTTTTACCTAAGATCATGGTGTTTTACGGTAATTTGGGGCATGGTGGGAATTTCTGATAAAATTTCTCTCGTCCTTGGTATTCAAGATAGAAACTTGAAATTTGGCACACACATTCAGTATACCAAGTACTATTTCTCAGATTTTTAGATGGCTACATTCACACAGGGAGGGGTCCAGGGGGGGCCAAAGTTCGAGAAAAAGAAATTCCCTCCGAAATTTTCACTTTGACATTTTTTCCTGCTTCTGGTATATGGTATGAGCATGCAAGTGGTACAATTTCAAGCCAGCTCTATTCTGAAGAGAATGAGGTATGAACCATGATCCTAGCATAAATAGAGACGATGCAGTAGCTGCTTGACTGAAAGTCTAAAAAATAGCCCAAAAACACAAGATCCCAAAAGTGTTAATCTATTAGGTTACCTCTATTTAAATAGTAATGCTCATTGCTCAGTAGACAAATATTTATTTTCTATATAACGTTTTAATAAACATATGTATAGTAAAATTCACCCTGTTTTAATTTAATTTTGTTTTGTATTTGCCCCTTCCTCTTGTTTGTGAGTAGTAACGGCACTGCCATGAATATTGAAGTCGTGTGTAATCACTCAGCCAGTGGAGTAGAGATCACTATGCCTGCCAAGCGTTATTTAGTAGGTCGAGGTTGGGAAGAGCCCATGCTCCGATAGGACATCCTGACTGAGGGGTTTCCTGATTTATTCAGTCCCTCCAGGTGAATGCGGGGATGATAGTTACTCTTTTAGGCTAGAGCCGCTTTCTTTCTTAATCCTAGCCCAGCCTAAAGGGCGAATGTGACCTCGGTGCTGAAGGTCCGAACTCCTCCTTGTATCCTTCCCTTGAACAAAGAAAATGCTTGCGTGTGATCCTTTCTCCCTCATATATTCGCCCATCCAGTGTACTTCAAACTACACTGGATTTGACTCGCCATGTCCATCCCTAACTACAAGCCATCATGGCAGTAGATTCTGTCTTTTGGGAGAGTTTTGTTCCGATTCTTTGATTTCCATATTACTTTGTTTTTACCACTTCCAAATTAAATAATCGATTAAAAAGATAGAATTATGACATCGTTCTATTAACATCTAGCACTCCAGAATTTTCCGTGCCTTCGCAGTAGAGACTGAGATGAAATGTTTAGAATCTGTGGAAGTTTATTTTCCGCGATTGCCAATTACACAGAAGTATTATTAGCGAGGAAATAGGAGATTAGAAGGCCAATAGCCAGCCGGAAAATGAAATGAAATCATTACGTCCCAAGGTTATTTCGGCTAGGCTAAAGGAGAGGGTGATGATGAGAAATAAATGAAATGGCAGAATGAGGAAAGTGGGAGGAAACGGGAGATTCACGAGGAAACCCACGCACACGGTGTTTGTCCACCACAAAGTTCACTTGGTGGGAGCAGGGTTTGAACCCGGGACCCCATACACCAAAGGTGAACACTCTAGCACTGAGCCACCGCGGCCTCGAATAGCCAGATGGATTTCTTACGTGAGGGAGATATGAATACCGAGGGTGGAATGGCAAAGTCACCAAAGATTACAAGAAAGAGTTTATTTATTGTATACGGAATCTGGGAAGAATTTAAGCTCCTTTTACAAAAATTATGATATAAACTCACTTGGCTCATGAATATTTATGCTGTAACACACATGCCATTTGTGTACTGTAATAGAGATGCATATTACAGCACACAAATCCAAGACTAGAATGTTTTATCAGCAATACAAGAAAACTAGAAATACAGCGGTACATAATTTAATTCAGTTACATACTTTATGTTTACAGAAAAATACAAAGTATTGATTTAAGAATACTTTGGTTTGAAATTCTTGAAATAGCAATATCCCTGAGAAACACATTTGCTATATCTACTAAGAAGCATATCAAATATCACGCTTTATGCAAAAATAAGTAAAATGTGCTTTATTGTTCAAGATCAGTAATAAAGACATTAAAAGATACATTAAACGAATGTATTACATGGTCTTATCAACTACAGAATTATAATCCCAGTTTTCCAGCTATGTGATATATGAATGCTACGTCGTGAAAAAAGAATGACATAAAATAATAATATTAATAATAATATACAGTGAAACCTCATAATGACACCGATAAGATAAAAGGTTGATTCAAAATTGTGTATACACCTTTGTAAGTTGGAAAGTATTGTACTGATTGCAATGGTATTTGCGCTATAGCTATTCTGGTTGACGCTTTTATCGGTGATATATTTTAAAACCTGTAAAATATACCCATATTTTTAGAACATAGTAGGGAGAGAGAAGCTGTTGAAAATTCGACACACTAAGGAATTTGCTACATGCATCTAAATATTGCCTTTAGGAGTGTTAATAAGAATAATATCATAATTCATGTTATACAGATATTAATAATAACTTATACCAAACATACACACATCATGCCCCAGAAGACTTAATAAAAAGATGAAAATAACGGAATGTAACACTCATAGGCGCCGACTTGAAGAAAATATTCCGGGGGCCACTGGCGCAAATCCCGGGAGGATGATAGGGACATGTCCCCCAATCTTGGACCTGGGGAACAGTCCCCCCAATAATCTGACGTGAAAAGTGCTTTTTGGGATAAGTGTTATGATTTGTGTCCGTCTGCCATAAAGGAATGTATGATGGAATTTATTTCTCTTAGCTTTTACCGGTAGAAAGAATCGTATCTGTAATAGTTCAAACTGAACTTCATGCTGTAGTGCGTTTAGTAGTTTCATCAATATGTATTAATTCCACATCCGCTACTTGGGCACAAATTGCAATAAATGCCAGAGGAAAATATGTCCCTCTACTCATTCTGGAAAATTGTCTCAGCTGTAGGTACGGGTAAAAATCCCTGGGAAATTGGGAGACATGTCCCCCAACATTGGAACTGGAGGCTCCCCCAATAATCCGATTTGAAAAGTGCTTTTTGCAGATAAGTGTGTTGATTTGGGTCCGATTGCCTCAAAGGAAAGTGAGATGAAATTGATTTCTTTTGGCTTTTCCATTTTTAATGAAAATGAAGGTGTGCGACTGTGCGTGACGTAACCTGATGTCAAATCTTATCTCCTCCTCTCTCCTAGGCCCTAGCACACGAAGAGTTTATAGACTACCCTACGTCAGTAGAACCCGTCTTTTCAGTAAACGCGCATATCATCTATTTGTAGTATCAGACTAGGCATCTACTCATGCTTCGTAAGTAAAGAAAATAATTTAATTGCTGGAATATTTTTCTCCGTAATCTTAAAGTTACAACTGTTAACTGAAGTGTATATGACACATGTCAGATTTCTGTAACGATTCCTGTAATACTATTGAGATTATCATCATTTTGCTCAAATAAGAGTATTGTTGCGTCATACATAATTTTCTTTCTTCATAGTTTTTGGGAAGTCATTATTATATTATTATAAAACAAGTGTCCAAAATTTTAACGTGGATCATTGTTGATGCCTAATTGGAAACATACCAATTATAAATATTCATGTATTAAGATTTCAGAATGCGTTCACGGCAGTGATTTATAATACGGATATGTACTACTACTACTTCATCTACATTGCCTAATATATAATATACTCTACAACATGTTCACCTCAGAAATCAGGTTCATCTACCGTAATATGAAAATCTTAGACTTTATGTCCCATGGTTATGCTGGCTGTGCTAAAGGAGACTGTGATAATGAGAAATGAATGAAATGGTGGAACGAAGAAAGTGGGAGGAAACGGGAGAACCCCGAATAAACCCACGCACATGGTGTTTGTCCACTACAAAGTGCACGTCGCGGGAGCAGGGTTTGAACCCGGGACCCGATGCACCAGAGGTGAACGGTCTACCACTGAGTCACTGCGGCTCTTTACCGTAATATGGATTTCATCCCCCTTCCCTAGAATAAGTCTCAAATCTGCCCACCTCGCAATGTTGCAGACAACCAGTGGGGCCTTTAGGATTTTGTTTCGAGGGGCTACGCCCAACACAGGGAAGGAAGTGGCAATTGCCCACCTGAGTTTGAGAATTAAATGTATTTTAATTTATGCATGAATTGAAATTTCAATGGCAAGAATTGTAGACCAATAAATCCTATGTGGTGTAATACAAAAACTTAGGAGTGAATCTCACCTTTTATGATATCCATAGAAGAAAAACGAAGTATACTCTTGGCCTACCTAATCTTCCAGGTTAATTATTCCCCCGTTTTGATTTTCTTTAATCCAAACAGTTCCTTCTTTTTAAAATAACAAAACAATATAATTTTTCCTTTGTTATAATAACTAAAGTTCCGTCATGTTGATATCCGCTCAAGTTGGTGTCGAAAACCAGTTTCGCTTATCAACTCCTCTTAGTTTAGATGTTACTGATGACGGCCGATTTGAATCACAACTAACAACGGTCGATAAAGTATGATAGGCGAAACCAAAGATAGTAACATCAAGAAAAAGAAACAGAAAATTAGAAAGGACAAAAGAAAGAAAAAGAGGACGCAATTCTTACATTATACGAAATTTGGCAAATACAGTATTATTTCTGAACAAAGAGCATAAGAAAATGGAAAGTCAATGAAATTCTTAGAAATGCTAGGAAGGATTATTGATTATTGTTCTAAGTGGAATGTGAAAAACTAACATATTTATTACGGGGCGATCTTGAGCCCGATAGCACCCTATACGCCACTGAAGACAACTCTGCTCCCCTGATCCTCCACCACAACATTGTTTTTGAATTTCATAAATATTTTGAACATATATATATATTACCCCTCCCGCTCAATGTTGAAGACGGATTTGCGCCGATCGGGGGGGGGGGGGGCAAACAATGAATAAATATATCATCATATTCAGACGTTTTCTATCAGGTGCTGGATGAAAGCCCCTCCCCCACAGGATCTCGGTCTGCTCCATCCGTTCCGCTACGAATTTCAAAACCTAAATCAAATTTGCCTAAAACAAATTCAAGTTCAAAATTTGGGAACTTCACTGCAAGTTTGCGCACCACATTGATCGTCTCTTGTCATATCAGTGCTGCGATAGCGTTGGTTGAAGCTTCAGTGCTCTATTAAACACAACTTTGAAAGTGGCGTTTTGTATCGAATAAGAAGGCTGTTTCTAATATTGAATTAAATGTACGACGAAGTTTACGACAGAAACTCTTTCTCCTCTTTGTTACTTTTTCCTAAACTGGATTATATTCGGGGAACGAGGACCCCACCTTTAAATATTGGGGGGGCCAAAAGTGTCCTGTCCCCCCCCCCCAAAGTCGGTGCCTATGATGCCCGCTATTCGCACGGGTAGAATAAGTTTTATGGAAAATATTTCAAAACATTGCAACAATGAAAAACTCGATCGACGGATTTTAGACATAGAATTAAACACAGAACTTACTCGTTACTCGTAAGTTGTGTTTGAAACTACGGGTTAAGTACACTACTTTTAAAAATAAAACTCATAATTAAAGAAAACTCGACATGAAATGAAAGCTTAACCTATTTTTGTTTTTAGTTTGTTTGAGTTTAACGTCCCACTCTTACGCCGTGGTGGCTGAAGGAGACGTGAACCTACTTATTATTGTGGAATCAGAACCACTTTTTCCGTATCACAGTGGGAATCGAACCTAGGGCTACGCGCGCCGAAGGCAAGCGTTCTAATCTCTAAACCAAGCATGAGTCCTCGACATCTTCGTTTTACTCCCATTGAGATGAAGAACAACAATGATGTACAGTGAATTATAATGGAGGAACTCATGTAATGAAAACGCCAAAGAAAGGTAGAATAAAGCTCAAACACCGCGTTGTACACTATAAAATTCACATGAAACTTCCTGCCATTGAACAAACGACGAATATCATCAGATGTTATACCTTTAGCACTTAGTCACTGCGGTACCCTTTAGAGATCATTAACCCGATGACCCTTTCCCCCCTTTTTCACAGGTGTCTCTTTCCAAAGTGCTTGTGATCCATGTGCCCTCTGTAAACTGCATCTCAAGTATCCAGTTGTGTGAAAAAATCGGTAGTGGATAGTCGGGAAACGGAAAAAGCTAAATCCCAGCAAAAGGTTTCATAATGCGGAAGGGGGGGGGGACTCCTTCCATGTGGCAAGTTGTTGGTTCAATACATGAAAATAGAACAAACATTTTAAACACCTGCATTTTTGTTACTGACGGGAGTGAAATAGATGTTCTATCATCAAGTTAAATGTTTCTTTTGTGTTCTTAAATCCTTTGAATTTCCCTTTACGATGAATGTTTCAAGAAAACTGTGCCAGTTGTTTTTTTCATTCTTTTTCTTTTCTTTTTTCTTATTATAAAAAAGCAACACTCTCTTGTCACTTGCTCAAGTGTTACGAATGAGCTAGTGCATTTAGAGTAGATAATATTTGCTTTCATTGTTTGTAGGCTCTACTGTCTGTGTACCTTAAAAAACTTCAAAGATATGGTTTTCTTTCCTTCTTATCTGGCACATAGAAATAAGCTTAATAAAATATGGTACCATTCTTATCATTCATGGCATCAGCCATTCACATTTTACATATAGTTGTATCTGACACCGCCTGTGTGAACAACAGTCCTGGTGATGATTTATGGTGATTTATTGATTACTCGCAATACCTATATGAATGATTCGCTAATAATGATCGCAAATTGATATAAAATTGATCATAAAAATCATTAAAACTTTCTAAATTAAATTATAGATATTTTTTTTAAAACTGAAGCTCTTTACAGAATCGTCGAATTTGAAGGAGTTCGGGTAGGGATGGTATATAAACGAGGCTGCAGTTCCGGTTTCGTCTCGTTTGACAAAAGTGGTCTCAGTCCCGATCTCGTCTCAAAGTAAATAGTATAAAATAAAAAAAAATGTGTAAGTAGTATAATTTTTTGCTTATATTATTCAATTTGAATTGTTGTGTAGCATATCCATTCGTAGCTAGGTGGCCAAAACTCGTGCTTTTTTGCGTGTTCGCGGGTTCAATCACTAGGGTGTATATCAAGCATTGGATAAAACTCGAATAGTGATCCACATTCACTTTACATAACAGATCTTATCATATAGCCTCAGTACTTGCTATGCAGAGAAACTCTTCACAGTCAACTTCAATACTATAGTTAATTTCCTTCCTGCTGAATCAGAGTTATTCAATATCCTACCAGATAACACAGTAGATAGCACCAAGAATGTATTTGAATGATAGGAAATTAAAATTTTACAATTTCTCATTTATTGTTCGCTATCAGAATGCCCGTTCTTTTCTCGGGGAGAGTAAGTTTCATTTTGGACATATAGGGCAAAAATACTGTCACCCATCAACTATGAATTCGACAATAATATCTATCATTTTCAATTATTTTTAAGTCACCATCCCCTTTAAGAGCACTAATGGGAGCTGGACTTAGAAGATTTAAACAGCATCGGAAGTGTCACTGTTCGTCTCAGCGATCCCGAAAATTATGAATTCGACACTACTATCGGTTATTTTTATATATAGATATAAATATACATATCGGGTGTCCTAAAAATGGCGCCCACAAACTACAGAACACTATTCTGCAGGTCAAAATAAAGGGAAAATCTTATATGATGGAATGCTCTCCGGGGCCTCCCTCAGCTGGTATGGGGAATTAAAATTTCACTATGTGGCAACATCGCATATTAATTTGGAGCATTAGCATCGCTCTACAAATCCATCAAACAGTTATATCGATTGTTAAGATAATAATTGGTGCTACTGTCAACTTTATTGACTTCACGGGCGTCTCTGGCGGTCTAAAGAGGGACGTGTCCCCCAAATATTCTGAATACGAGATAAATGGATCAATGCTGAAAGAATTTAGATCTATGTGGAAGAAGTAAAAATATAGGCAGAACAAATTAAAATTATGCCTGTTCTTAAACATTAGGTTAACGTGAATAGAATGTCCGCCTGACGTATGTCACTTTGAAAGAAGGATTTTATTTATTTATTTATTTTTAAAGTTACGCTTCTTGGTTAGTCAAAATAGTATCTGCTGCAGGCACATAAGTTTTTCATTGCTCAACCAGCAACAATTGGTTTCCATGACGAAGGGAGACTGAATAAGGGGAGGAAAGGATGTATAGAAAGTTTATCTGCGAATTAAGAAGGGAAATCTACAAGGACGGAAAAAACAATTGAAGCGAAGGTGACCAAAAAGAATTTAGAAATATACATTTTGAGTTCATTAAGAATGCAGAAGAAAATTTTAAAAAAATCGAAATTCACAATCAAATCAAGCATCATCGTAAGACTTCTTTCAAGGAGTTAAGATTTTGTTAGCTAAAGAATCGAAATATATGAGGACTATGAAACTACACTGCTGCGAATGTGTTTAAGAAAACTGAGCAGGAATTCAACGGTAGGAATATCAAGGTGAAGAAATTACCTAATAATCATATTATATACAAACATAATTTTTTTCGGCAAGTAGTCTAAAAGTAATGGAACAAAATTATGATGAACTGTGTTGCTAAGGCTAGAAACAGCGGATGTCATTAGTAAAATAGATTTCAGTTTACTCATAATTTTCACATAACTTTAGTTGAGGTCTACTAGCATTCTAGTCGTCCCCGCCCCCCAATTTTAACATGCTAGAGACGCCCATGATTGACTTTAACTGTCATCTGGCAAGAATCGATGTAATTATTTGATGCATTGGTAGATGTAATCAATGGTTCTTTATCTGCGACGTTGCCACAAAGGGCAATTCGCTTTTGAAGACAAGGACCCGAAAGGTGTATATATATATATATATATATATATATATATATATATATATATATATATATATATATATATATATATATATATATATATATATATATATATATATACAGGTACTGTATATATATACCTGTATATATATATACCCATTCCTTCCTCCAATTTGCAGAGCTGAATTTGGATTTAAAGGACATCGGAAGTGTCACTGTTCATTTCAACGACACTAAAAACTATGGATTCGACATTACTATCGGTAATTTTCGATCATTTTTAAATGAATCTCCTCCCTCTCCCTTATATTGTACCGTTAAAATGAAATAATGGAAACCATCCCAGGCTGGAACTCGTCTATGTTAAAAATTTGATTGTCATCGATTGGGTTGTTCAAGAGTTATTAAGTCACAAATGTAGTCACTTTTATTTTGCATATAGCCTATAGATTACATTCTGCTTTGACTGCCATGTTAAACAAAGAAAATCACGTTCATTATCTAAACAAATAGATATTTTACGACTACAATAATTGTTTCAAATATATGAAATGCTTTATTACCTTTCACAAGACCAACTTTAATTGACACTTTATAACACGACCTTCTTACATACAATCTTATGATGAGCTTATTCTCCATAATACTATACCTGCACATTAAGTTGTAGGACCACTTCTCAAATACTCTCGGTGCAGAAGGGAATGCTAGACTCAAATCAAACAATCACCTTTCATTATCTATAATCTCGGTTGCGTCTTCAATCGAGTTAGGTTTAGGTTTGAACTCAGATGTCTCTCGTAGTTCGAATTGCACTTTCCGTTTCTTATACAAGCTCATACGATCGTGATGCATTATATAGGCATGTTTTTTTTTTATGTTGTGAAGAATGAAAATTACAAATTGTTGTATACCTTCGTGTTTATAGTGAAGGAAAACGAAACTGCTAGATTTTTTTATATAATTACGAAAAAAGCACAGTTGCGTAACGACAACAGAAAGTTTAAATCTCAGAATGCTGAATACTATTAGTGTTGAGCGCAAGAGTCTTGGCCTTGCAGTTTTTGCAAGAGTCTTGCATGCAAGACCAAGACCAGGAATCCCGATGCAAGACCAAGACCAAGACCAAGAGGTGCAAGACCAAGACCAAGACTATACCTGCAAAACCAAGACTCTTGCGCAAGAGTCTTACACAAATACCGGCACTACTTGAATTTTTTTATAGAATGTAAAAAAGAAGGTAATGGATTACTTGGCTTCAGTAAAAATGCTGCTGAAGTGAATGTATTCCAGTAGTTTATGCAATCCGTGTCAGTCGATCTGCCCCTGTCGTTTTCTGAATTGCTTGTTCACGTGTTCTGTAGATATTACTCGTTTTCAAGCCATACAGGTGTCATTTCGCACCATGTGAGCCTTTTTGGTGGACAAACACCGTGTGCGTGGTTTTTCTCGGTATTTTCTCGTTTCCTCCTACTTTCTTCATTCCACCTCTTCAGTCATTTCTCATCATTACCATCTCCCTTAGCCTTGGTGCACAATCGTGGGACGTTAAACTAGATACTTCATTTCATTTCAAAGCATATTAGTGGTGTTCTTCTTCCAAAACTGAAGAGAAATGTAGATCGAACATCAGTAATACCGTACACCATAGGTGTCGACTACATGGGTATGGCCTTGGCTCCGAGACTCAAGCATCCGTTGGAAATTTTCAATGTGTACTCTTAAAACTGATATCGAAATAACATTTTCATGACATTGACAAACACTTAGTGCATGTAATCGCAAGTTTGATTTCATGGGCGGATGCTTATACATTGAATAATTGTTTATTAATATTTAGCCTTGTTAGCAATACAACAACAATAAATTTATATTATAAAATTGAAAATGACTATATTTGGGACTCCTAATCTCTTGAACCAGCAGACCGATCTCGATCAAATTTTCAACATATATGAGGTTTGGTCCTAGGAGTGTTTTCATCATTTCACTTTAACAGTAAAACTTAGGGGAGGGGAAGGGGGAGTTATAAAATAATAAATAAAACTTAATAACTTTTGAACCAAACGATCAATCTCGATCAAATTTTTAACATAGATGAGGTTCTGATTTGGGGTGTTTTTAAGAGGTGTTAGGGTGTTTTTTAAGGGGTGTTGGGGTGTTCTGACTTGGGGAATGATTTCTGTCAGTTCACTTTGACGGAGCAATGTAGGGGAGCAGGAGGAGGGGAAGATGTACAAAAATCAATATAAATAAAAATAAATATGACTAAGTTTGTGACTCAATAACTCTTGAACCGATCTCAATCAAATTTTTAACATGTATGAGGTTCGGCCCTGAAAAGGTTTTTAGGGTTTGTTTCACTTTGATGGTAGAACCTAAGGGAGGGGTATATATATATATATATATATATATATATATATATATATATATATATATATATATATATATATATATATATATATATATATGAGGTTTGGTCCTAGGAGTGTTTTCATCATTTCACTTTAACAGTAAAACTTAGGGGAGGGGAAGGGGGAGTTATAAAATAATAAATAAAACTTCATAACTTTTGAAACACCCTACCGATCTTGATCAAATTTTCAACATAGATGAGGTTCTGACTTGGGGTGTTTTTTCTATGAAATCACTTTGACGGTAGGAGGTGGGGATGGAAAATGTACAAAAATAAATAAAATTTATTAACTCTTGAACCACCCGACCGAACTTGATCTCATTTTCAACATAGATGAGGATCGGACCTGAGGTGTTTTTTGTCATATCATTTTGACGGTGCAGTTTAGGGGAGGGGGAATGAAAGATATTTAAAAATGATCGAAAATGGCTCATATTAAAATAGAGTCTATAGTTTTTTGCGGTTCCTGAGATAAACAGTGACACTTCCGATGCTATTTAAATCCAAGTTCAGCCCCGTAGCTTGGCGGAGAGAAGAGAACATATATAAAAATGATCGAAATTGAAGAATATTATTGTCGAATCCATAGTTTTCCAGTTCGCTGAGTCGATTACTGGCACTTCCGATACCGTTTACGACCAAATTCAGCATCGTAACTTGGGGAGAGGGAGATACATAATAATGATCAAAAATGGCCAAATATTAGTGTCGAATCCATACTTTTCGGCGTCGCTAAGATGAACAGCGATACTTCGATCCCGTTTAAATGCAAATTCAGCACCGCAACTTGAGGGAGGAACAAGATATATATAAAATTATCAAAAATTACCATTATCGATGTCGAACTCATGGTTTTTGAGGTCATTGAGATGAACAATGAGACTTCCGATGTCGTACCTCGCAACATAGGAAGGGGGGTGAAAGAGATATATAAGTTTATTGAAAATGACCGATATTAGTGCCGAATCCTTAGTTTTGGGGATCTTTGAGAGGAACAGCGACACTTTGATGCCGTTTAAATTCAAATTTAGCCCCGGAACTTGGGGAGGAGAAGGAGAGAGACATATAAAAAATAATCAAAAATGATCGATGTCAGAGAGCGCTTTACTAATAGTAAAACGTAACTAACGAAATATATTATTATTATTATTATTACTAGCAGCGTTCACCCCGCTTCGCTGCGGTCACCCCGGAACGCAATAAACTTTGCTACTTAGATAATTTTTACTTTTTCGCTTTCAAGTGATATGATAAAAACCATAGAAGATTGCAGTAAATGTTAACATTATATCGCCTGTCATTTATGTTAACCCGCCCCGCTTCGCTGCGGTCACCCCCGAACGCAATAAACTTTGTTACTTAGATAATTTTTACTTTTTCGCTTTCAAGTGATATGATAAAAACCATTATAACGCCTGTCATTTATGTTAACCCGCCGAGTGACACGGTCATGCGGGTTGCATATAAATACGTTTATTTTTATACCTATGATGAACTAACAAAGGATTTGTACGTAATGGACACCTGAATGGTCAATTATCTCAAGACACTGGTAATTGAAAATTAAAGTGATATGATAAAAACCATCTAGGGTCCAAATCCTAATAACCCCCCAAAAATAAAAGAAATTGGTTCAGCCGTATTAGCGTGATGAGCGGACAAAGGATTTGTACGTTCTCTTTTATATATATAGATTATTATTATTATTATTATTATTATTATTATTATTATTATTATTATTATTATTATTATTATTATTATTATTATTATTATTATTATTATTATTTAAGTTTAACCCAACGAAGTGGGTAATTGATGCTAGTAATCCATATTCACAAGTGAGACTTCAAATAACTTGGAGTTTGATGCCGTTATTTTGTATTTCCAATACAGGTCAAAAGTATTTATATAGATTGAATTTACACAAAAGGCATAGACAGTTGAATCGTTTTCAGTTTTCACTCAAATTATTCTACAATATTAAGAGGTTTGATTATAATAATTATTATTTTAATTTTTTCTCTCTCTTTTTTAGTCAATATTGCTAAATATAGGCTATCATGATCTTCATAATAGCTATTCTGCCATTATTGGCAGGTTACTTGTTGCAACTGAGAAGCTTCGATGTTCGATGGTCCTCAGGTAGTCTCTTCGTTTTGACGTAGCAATTTTCTGTTTTAATACCTTCCATCAACTAGTCTCCTTCGCTCCCTCCCTCTCTTTCCTTCCACACTACCTTCCAGCACGTCCCTCATAATACAGTTCCTCCTCAGCAAATATCCTAACCAGTTCCTCTTCCTTCTCTTAACAATATCTAAAATTCTTCTTTTTTTCCCTACTGCTAATTTTTTAACACCTTCTCATTCGTTGTCCGTTCAACACAGCTAATTCTCTGCTTTTTTCTCCACGCGCATGTATCGAAATCCTGCAATTCTTTCATCACTTTTGCGTGATGTCAATGTTTCTGACCCATAGAGTACATATTGGAATCAGTAAAACAAAATCTCAATATTTAATTGGAAGTTTGATTAATACAAGGATTAGCTAATCGTGGTTGAAAAGAAAAATCTGACGCCTTTAGAGTGTAAAAATAATTTTGCAATTGGTACTTCAATAATCTGTGCCGTCTTGATTTATCTTTCATGAGTCTTAGGGGTAGCCTCTCCAGTTTGAGAACCAGTGGAGTGTTGGATCTGTTAAAAATATAAACAGATTACGAAACGTTGTGATTTAGGCATATCTTACAAGTAGTGAAGCGTGGGCACCCATTAAAAAAGGAAAGGTCATCACCTATGTTGTACACTAACATGATACTTACACAAACTTAAAACTATATTACATTTAGAAACATGCATTGTATTTCCGTTACTATTGGCGCATTGTAGAGTTTATTATCCCTTATATCCATAGTAAAATTTACCTATGAAAAGCTTGAGATTTCTTAAATGTAAGACTTGCAAGACTCTTGCATGCAAGACCAAGACCAAGACCAAGACAGGGTGTGCAAGACCAAGACCAAGACCAAGGGTTGCAGTGCAAGACCAAGACCAAGACTGGATGTGCAAGACCAAGGCCAAGACCACCCCGGTCTTGGTCTTGGTCTTGCATTTGCTCTTCACTAAATACTATGATTGAATTAAAGTTTACAAAAAAAATCCCCTTTTGGGTATCATGGCTTAAAAGTCTGTTTGAGGCACTCATGCCTGTGGGGGTGATGAGTGCTCAGTACTCGACTCCCCTCGTTGTTAATGCTGGCTTTCTCAACCGGAGTTCGCTATTACTTTCTTTCAAGTAGCTTCCTAATTGTTCTTATGACGCTGGGTGCATGCCATAATGCCAATACTATCTAGTGAGTATGCATGGTCAGCAATCGTTCCTCAAGCCAGACCTGACACTCCCTAACTTCGCTGATCTCACTAGGGCATTGCCGAGTTATTTAAACATTTATAACTTCGCTTTCCACTACATTAATTAGTTTTACATCGTTATCTACGTAAAATAGAAATTTATTTTTATTCCATACATACAAGCGGTTGTAATAAAACAACAG
Source organism: Thermobia domestica (assembly GCF_964235325.1). Lineage (NCBI taxonomy): Eukaryota > Metazoa > Arthropoda > Insecta > Zygentoma > Lepismatidae > Thermobia > Thermobia domestica. The sequence continues at coordinate 287,156,224 of NC_137456.1, read as the reverse complement.
GGAATTTTAAACGTGTATTTCTGTGGATAATTTCTTAACAGTGTAACCAGGGACGGATCGGTGCTGATTGTCATTGCTGCTGACTACCACAGCCAATTATTGGTGCTGATTGCCACGACTAGCGCTGATTGTCAATATTAAGGTGCTGATTGTCACGATGGCGTGCTGACTGCCACAAGCCTGAGAGGAAGTTGCTATCTGTAACATTACCGGACGTCAAGAAGCATGAAAGAAACGTGATGAACCTTAGGATCATGTTGTTCAGACCAACTTCTAACAAACGTAAACAGGTCTCTGTATGTACTTTCAGTTTTGTCAGGGAGCGGTACATACAAAATTGGTACGATTTATGTGTTCTCACTTGAACTTCCTCTGTCAGCATGAGGAGGTACAGCTGCGCAAATTGTTTCGAGCAGCTCTTGAAAACTACATTAAAAAAAAAAAAAAAAAAAAAAAACTGCTGGCTGTTCCTCACAAGGGAAGTTCGGGAGAAAGCACTCGCCTGCAGAGAAACTAAGCATGCCATTTGAAGACCTAATTTATGCTGATTACAACAAGCTAATAAATTTCCTGTACGGTTGAGAACTGTTCGGGATATTCAACTTGGCATTATATGAGAAAATGAGGATATGCACATTTAAACACGTTAAGTACAACATAATTAGCAATGAATATTGACATACGAATTGAAAGCTATCGGAAGTAACAAAAAAAAAAAAAAACTGTTTTGCAATAACTAACGGGTTTGTTAGATACAATTAGTCATTATATTGTTCACAATAATGATAGGTTAGAGATGAAAATTGATCACTGTTGTTCATCTGTTTTATGAAGAAATGACACAGGCAAAAGACTTCCTTGTACCATGAACATTTTATATGTGCAATTGCGTTGCATCCGTCAAGGGAACAGTTCGCAGAACCAAAGCAGAAAGCAAATTCGACAAGTGATTCAAAAGGTATAGGCCTATAATTTGTTCGTAACCTGCCTTGTGAAACGCAAAATGAAACAATCTAATGTATTGCGGTGATCGGAACTGATTCGTATGGACACGAACTGTATTTGATTATTTCGTTGGTACATCATAATGTCCTGATGAAGTTTCATACTCTGTACAAATCTTCTGCCGTAATCTTTGATTGATAGGAATCCAAACACATCAAATGGTTGTATCCCCGTGTGCAGCAGTTCTTTGGTACCTTCTCAAACATTACGTCTTTTGTCATCCGTCATGCAACTTGTAATTAACAATTTGTCTGTGAATGGACCCAGTGATCAAGCAGTAGCAAGTTCAAAACATCAGGCTTCGCTATGGGAGAAAATACTTAACGCGTTTAAATATGCATTCACTCATTTTTCATAAAACTTCCAATCTGAATATCTCGAACAGTTCTCAGCTGTACAGGAATATTATTACGTGTTGAAATCAGCATGAATTGGTCCTTCATAAGGTATGCTTAGTTTCTCTGCAGGCGAGTGCTTTGTCCCGAACTTCCCTTGTCAGCACTGACTTCAGACCATCATATCCAAAACACAAAATCCGTTTATCTTGTTCCAATCTATCGTACTGCAGAAAGGAAGTTCCATCTTCGAAGCGAAGATGATCATCCGGAAAATCTAGTTCTTTAGACGTGGAATTATTATTATTATTATTATTATTATTATTATTATTATTATTATTATTATTATTATTATTATTATTATTATTATTGATGCCAAGAACTGTCCTTCTAGCATTGTTTAAATAGCCCTTCCTTTGACTCTAAAAACATTATTTGGGTGAATAAATACACACTAATTTTACTTTATAATACTTATCCATTAAATAATTCAATAAAACAATTAATTTAAACAACGAAATGTGCAAATTGTACATATAACAGAAAAGACAATCCCTTTATAAACATCCAAGCGTATGTCGTTACATTTAGTGAGCAACTTTGTAACTTACAGGATGCTACATAGATTTGCTGTGATGATTACTAAATTAATTCCTCATATTAATTTAGTATGATGATTAGTAAATTTAGTATGACGGATTAATTCCGCTCTTTCCAAATAGTTTCTCTCAGGCTCGCGGCAGTCAGCTCACCGTCGTGGCAGTCAGCACCTTGATATTTGCAATCAGCGCCAGTCGAGGCAATCAGCACCAATAATTGGCTGTGGCAGTCAGCACACGTGGCAGTCAGCACCAAACCTGCAGAACTAAGCGATAGCGCAAAATATCACATCTTAAAAAGAAAGAACAAGAAATGGCTACCTGCATTTTCGAAGGTCGAAATTTTCTGAGCAAGAACGCCAATGCAAGTAATTTCTTGCGATGTATTGCTTCATTAAACTTCTACAACGTTAAAAAAAAAAAAAAATCCTCTGGATCTACCGCTATGTGTAACAAAATAATATTGGAAGGTAGAAATCTTATGTACTTGTTTTACAAAATTAGGTTTCTGAATTTGTTGAAAACATGCTCTTTGACTAAAAATGATTTGAAAGGGAATAGATCTACAGTATATTGAGTCACAACTCAAAAATTGAGTTGTTTTAAACACTTTCGATATACCGTGTGATCAGAGGTGAAATTCCTTTTTCCCCCGTGAATACCCCTCTGAACATGGTCACCCAAGGGTAATTGTTTACTATCAGAAATGTAACTTAACAATGCGTGCATTTTGAGTAAAGACAATGGTATATATGTATTTTTTTTGGTCGATATTCGAAACGAGAGACCGAGACTTTCAAGAGTGAGCTTGATTTTTTTTTTTTTTTTTTTTTTTTTTTGTGACGAGCTAGTTTCAGGAAGTTACTCCCTCACGAAGTTAATCCCTAGTATTTTCAGGTGGCGTATTGTTTGCCACGACTCGATTTTCGTGTTGATTGCCACCATTTTGCAACGATTTGCATTCCGATCTTACCATATCTCATTATCGCGAAAATTCACACACACCTGGAGTAAAAGGAAGGGTTGCAAGGCACCTCTCTTTTTGATTCTCTGGAACAAGTGGTAAATGTTCTCGCCTTTGAACACAAAACATCATTAATATCACAATAGCTTAGTAAATTGATATAATTGCATTTTCTCTTTTAACTGAGTTTTTAATATGGGCTGTTACAAAATGTTACTTTTTAGTTATGCTACGCGACTAAAGAACTGGGTTTTATATACTTTAGCAAAATGAAATGAAATATTTCAGTTTTACTTCCCATGGTTATGACGTGTAAGCTAAAGGATATGGTAATGATCAGAATGAATGAAAAATAGTGTAATGAAGAAAGTGGTAGGAAACAGAAGAACCAACTGCATCACTGTCATCTAAAGTGTTTACTCTGAGACTTGCTTAAAAAATTAAGCAAATATTTCTCATTTCTGCACCCCTAGAATCCATCTGATATACGATCTTGTGTACGATTACACCACAAAAACAATATTTTAAATTGTTCTTTTTTTCTGGAATGGTTCAGTATCGAATGATTTATCTTCCGATTGCGGAATTCAACTTCTTACATTTGTATGGTCTAAATCTTACCTTCAAACGTCCGAGAGAATTAATGGTTAAACTTAGAGAAATGTAATCTGCTAGTTTACTTCTGCCATAGGTTTTATTGTATCAAATCGTACACAGTGCTCCCTTGTGGTTATGTGGATAGCCACGCACCTTTGGGGTACGAGACCTGGGTTAGATTACCGGCGAAAACTTATTTGGATCGGAATCCATGTTAAGATGTAGGTTCATGTCTCAGTCTGCTGCTGAATGGGATGTTTAAATCAAATCTACTTCAATTCATGCACATTCCATCTTGTTTCACAAAAGCTATGAAGGGATTGCCGACCCATGTATTTTAATAATCTCTGTTGAGTTGATTTGATTTAATTTTTAGTGGCCCGCTCAGCATCGAGGCTATATGAGATGTGGACCTACAGTTTAACGTGGAATCCGATCCACATGAGCTCCCGCTGGAATCGAACCCGGGTCTTCCACATCAAAGGCGCGTACACTAACCACTTAGCCACAAAGGAGCTCTCTGAGTGGGCTTGAAATTAGCCAACTAACAATACAAAAGTCACTAAATTTTTGTATTACCGATATAAGTTTCCTTCCTCTCTCTCGCTAAATCCATATATTTAAATCTAATTTTGTTTAATTTAATCTCTAGGAAAGCTATGAAAGATTAAAAGAAAAAAAAAAAAACATGCCCCTCCTAAAGGTCCGGGTTCTCATTTTTCGGGATAGTTACCTCCTACTTATGGGTGGTCCTGATGAAATGCCTACATTCAACGTTGGCTACACACAAATTGTACGTCATATAAATTTTGAAAATGCATTTCGGGAGATTTTAAGCACACAAATGATTACCTCGAGTGCTTGAACTCAACTTGAATAAATTTAACAGCGGCGTTAGCAGCTGATAGCGTAGTAACCCAATAACGTGCTTGGGACAGTTTGTATTGTATGTATTATGTTTATAAATATAATATATTTGATTTTTATGATATGGTCATCTGGCAACCGTCAGGTTATGAGTCGATTATGTATAAATCTTCACTATTGTGATATAAGATAAGCCAGAGATAATACCGTGGCAAACAACACCAAAATGAAGTAAACTATTTCCAGCCCTTTATCTATATATATATATATAAAAAAAACTCCTGAAGTTTGGAACTTTACTCCTAAGTCCTCGCAAACAACTCCTAAACGATTGATATTCACGAAGAGTTTGACTAATGGGAGACCCCACTATTTTGTTGCACTGTATATCCAGAACTTTTAACACATAAACTTAACAATTTCACCCCTAAATCCTTCGAAACAAATCCAAAACAATTAACGTAGGTTTCATTATTCGTGACGAATGGGGGCCCCCCTTTATTTTACTGGTTGTATCTTGAGAAGTGTAAACTTCTAAACTTTAGGATTTCAGTCTTAAATCCTCTCAAAAGTTTTTAAAGCAATTGATGTAGGTTTTAAAATTATATGTGACGTATGGGGTACTAACTTCACGAAGTTGGCCCCCAATTTTGCGGTAATGTATCTTTAAAATAGTAAACTTCTAACTTCGGGACTTCACTCCTATATCCTTCCAAACAAATCACAAACGATTGGTGTACGTTCTAAGAATATTCGCGAGAAGTTGGACTAGATGCATAAAACTTTCGCATACAAAGAAATTTCAATTTTTAAAATGGGGGCTAGAGATATACATCCCCCACATTTAAAATGGGGGTAAGTGGAAAGCTGTGAGAACACAAAACTCGGGGTTTTCAGCAAAAAAACGGCACCAAACTTTAGCATAGAAAACACTTCCTATTTCTAAAGTGGGTTGTTGCATGTCTCCAGCCCCCTCAAATTTATTGTTGCTTTAACTTAAGAAATGTGAGCACGGAACTGGGGATATAAACTGACATAGAAAAGACTTTCAATTTCTAAAGTGGGAGGTTCATCCCGCACCTCCAAATTTATTCTTGTTATAACTTGAGAACGACAAGAGCACAAAACGGGATTTTCAGAGTAAAAGGGTTTTAAAAAAAACTTTGGCATACAAAAGATTTTCAATTTCTAAAATAGTGGCTGGAGAAATGAGTACCCCATATTTAATAGAGAGAGAACTCGAAAACGGCAAGAAAACAAAACTAGGAGTTTTCAGCACAAAACTAGTACAAAACTTTTGCACAGAATGAACTTTCAACTTCCGAAGTCTCCAGCCCTCCCAAATTATTCTTGCTATAACTTGAGAACTGCGAGAGCACAAAACTTGGGGTTTTCGGTACAAAAGGTAAAAAAAAAATACCACAAGACTTTGCCGTATAAAAGACTTTGAATTTCAAAATTGTGTGTTTGTAGGGGGAGGGAGGCTTGAGACATGGCCCCTAACTACGGGACCGCGGTGGATCACTGGTATAGTATTCACCTCTGGTACTGAATCCCTGATTCAATCCATCTCATGCTTATTGCACGTTTGTGCTGCGCAAAAACAATGTGTGTAGGTTTTTTTGTGGTTCTGCCCTTTCCTCCTATTTTCTTAATTCCACTTGTTTCTTTAATATCATTCGTTTTTCTCATCCCTTACCATCCCCTTTGCTTGTTGTTTATTGAAGTTAACGTCTCTTTTTAACAGTTAGACCATATGACACATGGGCATACAGTTTAAGGGCTTCATTCACATCCTTCTCGTTTAAATCTATTCATGTTTACTATAGTACTGACAACCCAGAAATATTTCATCGTGAGTTTGAAATGAAAACTAAAAAGAAACGGAACGCTGTGGTAGGTTCCAAGCAAACTGGTATCGAAAATAACTTTCAGATTAATTATTTAACTTGCACTTACGAGAAATACATTAGGGAAGCACTAACTGGGATAACAAGTCCGCAGTCGCTGCAGTGCAAGACAACCGTGACGTTTAGAACACCTTCCTCAAAGTTGTAAAACCAGATTCGTACAGGGTTAGCTTTTTTTTTTTTCGGGGTTATACTGACACTGCATAGAAAAACTTAATATCAAACTAAAGTGAAAAAATACATTTCATAGTCAATTTGTGCTACTTGGCTCTGAATGTTTCAATAGAACTAGAGTGCCTATCCAGCCCGGTCCTGTTTTTCTTGAATAATTATTTCGCCATAGCATATACAACGAGGTTTAATACCATCGATAGTTGTAGGACCTCCATGTCGTTGAAATTAGAAAGTATAATAGATGCGATAAATTGTTTGGAAGCTGGATTATTTGTGTAAATTTATTCAAGTTATTACAAAAATTTCCTTATGTTCTTTAAATAATATTATTCGAACATTGTTTTGAAAATTTTCACAAAAATAAATAAATAAATGAATAAATCTCATGAACTTTGAACTTTCGTTTATCCCATCCTAAAAATTGATCATCCACATGCACACCAAAGAGAAAAAAGCAAGACTTGTAAAACTTAATATGCTTTAAATACAATATTTTCTTTTTTTCTTTTCTTTCTTTCTTTTTTTAAAGCAAAATTGCAAGTAACGTTTTAGAGGTTGTTAATATATATATATATATATATATATATATATATATATATATATATATATATATATATATATATATATATATATATATTTCTTTTTTCAGCTTCTCACACAAACATGCAGCAATCCTTTCTTTTGTTATCACTCACGTCGTCAGTCAACACGTGAGCGTGGCGCAAACAAATTACGTATAGTCACATTTATAAAGCCAGTACTACTCCAACAGAAGAGAATGAAAAGGTTACACTTGGCTCTCACACACAAGACAGCTAGCCAGCGTCTCAGGTCTGTGGCCTCACTATCTCCTTTGTCTGTGCTCACTAGGGCGGCTTTGAAACGAAAATATAAAATAGGGTGAGCGCTGCGCTCACCTGTCGACCATTCCCGGGTTAAACAATAAAGCATCACAATAATAATAATAATAATAATAATAATAATAATAATAATAATAATAATAATAATTAATAATGTATATTCCCCATTTCTCTTTCAAAGCAGTTTTTAGCGCAAAAACTTCAGTAAAGAGACTTTATATAAAATGTTTAACTAAACAAGAAAAATCAATAGGAGATCCGCAGCTACACGAAGAACTAATTGTTATATGAATAATTTGCGGTCACTAGCACCCATATGCAGTAATATTTTTCAAGAGGTAGCCCAAGGTATTGCTCCCGGAACTACGAAATTTCCCCCAGAGAATACTTCATATCGAGCTCAATGGGGATTCCCAGTATTTTGCAGTAGTACTTTTCACATCCAATGTATTGAAATCCATCAGTAACAAATCTGAAATCATTACTGCCCATATGAGATATCGCCAAAGGATCGACTTTAATCCCCAAAGTAACGACATATACGAAGTGTTTCTAAAGGACAAGTAACAACTCCGTGAACATATAGTACTCACAAGGGAACATTCCGATTTGGTGAATTAAATTGCTGAAACTGATTAGTAGCACTGGATTCAGCACCAAAATAAACAGAGAAAAAGAGAGTGTTTAGTGGCAGACCGTATACTGGGTGGGAGATAAGTGAGGGCAAAGTGCGAAGATAGAACGTAGAAAATGTCTAGAAATGCCACGTTAATTTTGAAACAAGTACAGGGATTGAAACGAGTTCATGCAGACATGCTTAATTTTACACACCTCCTTGTTTGTTAAGGTTACTGATCAGAACGAAATAATTATTCTACCATCCAGTAAAATGTTTTCTTTGTTTTGAACTTTCTTTTATGATCAATATTCCAGGTAAATTATGTCAGTTGTCTTTTTTCGTTTATATTTTCTTTCGTTTTTTTTTTTTTTTTTTTTTTTCCATCGCTCACTTGTCGCACTCTTCCATGTTTGAAATGAGCGAGTGGATTTGAAGCAGATAAAATTTCTGCTTTCATTGTTTCCGCTTGTCTTTCCTTTTGTTTGACACATAGAAATAAACTTCACAAAATATGCTACTGTTTCTTATCATTCACGGCATCAGCCATCCAAAATTTTACACATAGTTATATTTGTCACCGCCTATGTGAACAATTCCAGTGGTGATTTCTTGATTATTCTCAGGACCTGTGTGAATAGTTCCCTAATAATGTTGGTAAATTGGTATAAAGTTCATCATCAAAAAATCATGAACATTTTCTAAACTATGTTACAAATGGTTGTTGAGCCTATAATTCTTTCAACTTTTTTGAGAGAATCGTCCAATTTAGAGGAGTTCGGATTAGGGGTGGTATAGAGACGAGACCGCAGTGTAGGTCTTGTCTCGTTTGACAAATAATGGCCTCGATCCTGATCTCGTCTCGATAAACACACTGTACGCTTGTCTCGATCTAGAATGGCAAGTCTCGATTTCGTCTCGGAATAAGTAGTGTGAAATAAAAAATGTGAAAGTAGTATCATCTTACAGACTATCGTTTCATCTTTCTTATTTTTAGCCTTCATTCTTGAATTAGAATTATTGAATGGCGTGTCATTCGTAGCTAAGTTGCAATGCTCGTGCTTCCTATGCGTGTTTGCGGATTCAATCACTAGTACGTATATCAAGCCTTGGATAAAACACACTTGGATAATGATCCACATTTCACTTTAAACAACATATCTTGTCTCATATAACCTCAATATTTGTTATATAGTGAAACTCTAATCAATCAACTTCAATACTATAGCTTATTTTCTCCCTGCTGAATCAGGGTTATTCAACATTCCTACCAGATAATGCCGTCGATAGTAGCAAGAATGTATTTAAACGATAGGAAATTTAAATTTTACAATTTCGTATTTATTATCCATTAATTCTTCTTTGACTGCCATGTTAAACAAAGAAAATCACGTTCATTATCTTAACAAATATATATTTTACTAATCCAATATTTGTTTCAAATGGATGAAATCCTTAATTACCTTTCACAACATCAGCCTTAATTGACACTTTATAACACAAGCTTATTGCAACCTTACGATGCGCTTATTCTCCATAATATTATAGTCACGCATTAAGCTGTAGGTCCGCGTCTCATATAGCCTTAATGCAGAACGAGACACTAAACTCAAATCCAAGAATCATCTTTTACTATCTATCGTCTCGGGTTGTGTCACCAAACACGAGATTCAAACTCAGATATCTCTCCTAGTTCAGATTTCACTTTCTGTTTCTTATACAAGCTCATAAGACTGTGATGTATTATATAGGTATACAATCTTTTTTTTTTTTTTTTTCACCTAACAGTATGAATAGTTCTAAATTATCGTACACTTCCGTGTTTGTAGTCGAGCAAATCGAAACTGCTAGAATGTTTTATATATATAATAACGAGAAAAAAGAAAACATAATTATGCAAAATGGAAAAAGAAAAATAATAAATCTCAGAATAATACCTACCTTCACTGAATTAAACTTTAAAAAACACTGGCGTAACAGCCTTTAGGGGGCCATGGCTTGAAAGCTGGTTTACGGCACTCATGCCTTTGGAGTGATGTGTGGTCAGCACATCGCCCCCTCGCCGTTAATGCTGGATTACAAGACGGGAGTTCACCGGGCTTCAAGTTTCGCCTATTCAAGATTCGCCTAATCCTCCTAGCTATGTAAACGTCAATCAAAGCGATGACACAGTTAATTTTCATACTAGGCGAAAAGTTGATTTTTTAAAGCCCTTCGTTTAGCTCGCATACGTTGGTAGTCCTGCACATTATTAATAGTTATCATTTTTTCTTGAAAGTATTTTCACGTTCTTATTAAATAGTCCAGTGTGTAGCGGAAAGTTAGTTTCCGGATAGTTTCCTTTTATCAAGTATAGTAATATCCTGAAAGTCCCCGAACATTCCTCTTGAGCTACATCCAATGTGGCTGCCATATTCAATTTGGCCGACACTGTGTATAGAAAAATAATGTTTTCCTTGATTTCTTAGCTTAGGTTCAATTATACGGTCTTGGTACTTGTAACAAAATATTTTTATGAATAAAATTACGTTTCGTTTCGTATATTCATCTCTGTAGGTCAGGTAGATATAAATCTAGAAATGAAGGAGTAGGCTTGTATCGCTTAATGTTGTGCCTGTGTTTCTGTCAAGCGTATTTTTCTGATGTCTTTGTTTGTTTATATAAATAATATTTATATAAGTAAAAAAAATAGAGAAAGAAAATATGTGAACATGCTAGAATTACACTTGACATATACAAAATATGATGCATTTGAGAACAATAAGGCATTATACGGAAGTTTCTGTCATCTTATTTAGCAAAATAATCTATAGAGAAAACGTTATTTAAGCAAAATTCAGTTTTTTATAAGAGAGAAATAATTTATGGTACATAAAAGACAAAAGAAGTCAATCCCTGGCACGGTACACTGTTCGGACATAAACGATACGGTTGGGCGTAAATAAGGGCCCCGCAGACCCCGCATTGCGGGGGGGGGGCGAAGCCATCACGGGGCCCCAAATCGTGATGTAGGACGTAGAAAAGGGCCTCCATTCCACGTTGTCTGCTGGGTGGCCCCCAAGTCACTGCATGTCTGAGTGAAACAATCTCGAACATAAACAATAGGCCCAAGTACATGAGAGTTTTACATTTGCAATACACGAGCTTTAAAAAAAAAAAAAAAAAAAAACCGCTGCTATGTCCAAACAACGAACTAGGTAGCGTTCTCCATTTTCTCTTCCGATCCCCAATACTTGAATATGTTGCTCCCCCATATCAATTACTTGAATATGTTGCTCCAGCAAAGTTAGCTCCTCATTGTACACTTTCTATACGTGCCGTCTGCTCACATTTGCTCTTAAGAGTAAAACTGAGGGGTAAGTGACTGGTGTGAAATAAGTCTTCTGTATGTGAAATATCGATAGAAAGCCAGTGCGTCACCCCATGGGATGTATAAAAGTATAATTGGAAACGTTATCCCACTTTTACTAGTTCTTCAGGATTCGTGCTAGAATTATTGAATATACTCATAACCTGTTACAATTAACTGTCTATCTCTTGAGCAGTTTCAAAGGTTTTCTTCCCTTTTTGGAACAGAGACAAAGCCATGTTACTTCCTGAAAATTCATGTAAAAATATCATCACATCATCCATGTTTCCTCCTGTATTTTCATGTATTTAAACATTTTGACTGATTGATGAAATCTGCTTTCTTTATGAAAAATCAGAAAAATACGCTTGAGAAAAAAAAGGACAAGATTAAACGACACAACCCTCTCCTTCATTTGTAACTTTATATCTACCTAACCTACAGAGATTGTACTTTATATCAAACGAGAAGAAATTTGTTTACAAAATATTTTGTTATAAGTTTCAAAACCGTATAATTGAACGAAAGGTAAGAAATCAAGGAAACATGGATATTCTATAGACTGCGGCGATCACATGAGATATGGCAGCCATATTGGGTGAAGCTTAAGTGAATATCTCGTCACTTTTAGGATATGCCTATACTTGATGGGAAGAAGCTGTCCCATAAGTTTTATTGTTACTATTTTTTTTTTCGGTTCAGACCCCTGCATACTGCACTAAAACAGTTTGCACTTAATTAAAAATTTACACTTTTAATGGTGATGCTCGATGTCAAGCGTATACTATCTATACCGTAATTGTGCTTATACTGATCTTTGGTGCTTTGTTTAATTTTATTTTATGAATTATGCAAACTCTCGTCGAATTTGTGACTTCATTTTATATTTTCTGTAATGCATTTTGTAACTTCATGTAATATTTTCATATCTTGGTGTCAAACATATGATATCTAGTTATATAGTGTAATTGCGCTTATACTGTTTTGATCTGTACTTTTTATTTTTATTTTATTTTTTTAAAAATTTAGAAACTACAAATTTCTTAAATTGTGTCATTTCTTGTCAGTACTACCAACATAATTTCACATTAGGCAATCTTGAATTCAAGATTCGCTTACACTTTGTCTTGAGTTCACATCTGCAAATTTCATTGCCTGAGGTTATTAGACGAATCTTGAATAGCCGAAAGTTGAAGTCACCGAGTTCAATACTTTCTTCAAGTAGTTCCCCAATTGTCCTCACGACGCTGGGTGGATACCGAAATGTCGATACCATGTAATGAGTACGCATGGTCACTCGGGCCAGATCCGGTACTATTTAACTTCTCTGATCTCACTAGGACATTGCCGATTAAATTAAACATTAACAACTTTGCTTTCCAGTTAACATTAATTAGCTTTAATTTACATTGGTATCTACGTAAAATAGAAATTTCGTTTTATTCCACGCATGCAAGCGCTTGTAATAAACAACAACAACAAAAAAATTAAATGTATCTTTCTGTGGATAATTCCTTAATTGTGTAACTAGAGGCGGATCCAAGTTGAATATTGGGGGGGGGGCAGTCGTTCGAGCTCAAAACAAGGTAATAATATATTACAAAAAAGAAAGAAGAAAGAAAAAACGAAAAGTCAAACAATTTTAGAAAAGGGAATGGACTCTTCTGTAGAATTAATATGAACAAAAACATCAGAGGTACAAAAAGTGCAGCCAAGTTCGTCAGCCTCAAAAAGTGTTGAGATGAGGATGGATGAGCCAAGTTCCTTGGCCACTGCATCTGAAACGAACACTGGAACTTGGCGCGAGATGTCTAACATATTCGAATACATTAAGATGTCTGTTCCTAGTTTCACGGCCGGGACATTTCAGCCATAAGGCTAATGGTGACCCCCAAATCCACCACGCTCACAAACACCATCCCTAAGGTTCCTTAACATCATTTTCCTTGACATCTCGCGCCAAGTTCCAGTGTTCGTTTCAGATGCAGGGCCAAGGAACTTGGTTCATCTATCCTCATCTCAACACTTTTTGAGGCTGACGAACTTGGCTGCACTTTTTGTACCTCTGGTGTTTTTGTTCATATTTCACTTCTTTTTGTAGTTCACCATGTCAATATCGTATATCTTAATTGTGGCATATTATTGGATTTAAATTTAAAATTGTACATTTTTAAAGGAGTCATAATGTGTCACATGCAACATTAGTTCCCAAGGGCTCTCCCACCGGAAATCGAACCCAGGACGCCGTACAAAAAAGGCGCACATGCTAGCCACTAGAACAGCGGGGAAGATTCATTCTATTAAATATCTGTCAGAGAGTTATGTCCAAACGAGATTCTAATTCATTTACCAGAACTACAAAATCACGATCGCTAACATCTCATTTTTCATTACCTAAATACGAAGAGTATCAACAGGGCCCAAAACCCTTAATGCTGAATCCTCGCTGCTACATCACTAGACATGGCTGGTGTTTCAATATACTTAATTGTTCTTTACCATTCCACATTGCAAAATTACGGAGTTCATTACATGGCGCGAATGTTGCGCAGTTTCATACTGCCTCGGGTTTTTCTTCCAACGATATACACCTTTCAAATAGCTTGTAATCTTAATAATATTTGCCACCAACATATCCTAACTGTATATAAAATACATGAACCGACATAAATTAAAGAGGTGCTTCCGGTTGACGTGGAAAGTTGAAATGATGAGGGGGGGGGATGAAGAATTTCCCCATGTTATTTAAATGGGTCTTTTTTTGGAACTATAATCTCATGTTTTAGGAACTTGGAATTGGAATAGGATCTTGAAATTCAGTATGCTTCTACGTTTTCGTTAGTATTACCTAAGTAATCAGTAATAATAAACAATTCCAACTTTAGAGTGGTTTTAAGAGGAACTGAAAAAACATTTCCATGTTATTTATATTGGATGTCTTCTACACCCCAAAATGTTTATTCACTTCCGGCAAGATTAGAATGATGAAATTTGGCACGATTGTAGCCTCCCGCGACTAATCTACAGGAAAATTGCTAAAGTGAATATTTTTTTTTTTAATTTTTAAGGAATCTAAAGGGGGAGAAAGAAATCCCCATGTTATTTAAATAGGCGTTTTCCTGGAATACAAAATCTTATGTTTTAGATAGTTGAAATAGGAAAAGTAATTTGAAATTCGGTAGAATTGTGAGCTTAAGAGGTGTGAAGAAGTAGGCCGAGCAAAGGCGGACGCGTCGGGGCGAACCCCCAGGTGGGCAAATTCAGGAAATATGAAGCGCAAAGGCACAAAATTCACTGTTGATGAAAAGGCTGATACGTAAGAGATTCGCACACTGTTCACAGATAGAGACACGAAGCATCAAGAACATTTTTACATAATGACTGTGGTAACCATAATACAACTCGTGGTACCAATATATTTACGAAATCGGTTACATTTTGTTGCTAGTCTTACGTAAACTCGAACAATTAAATTTCTCATTTCTTCGGAAACTTTATTAATTCTAAATATACTCACTTCTACAATCTCTTACTTATCAATTAATTTCAATATCTATTTAATACAATTGACTGCAATAAAGGAAAAATCTTCACTGAAAAAAGAAAAAAATATTGGCTCCCCTTGTCTGGGTTTCCAACCACGAAATTTACGGCAGTATGTACGTGTCTTAGCCCACGTTTTTAAAAGTTAACTGATTCTCAGAATGTGCCTCATTAACTTGCTTAACTACTTATTACTAGCTTTCACTTATTTTACTCGCACACTGAGAAAAAAATGTATGTAAGTACATAGGTTACATAGGTAGATATGTGGCGTACGTAGGTTACATATGTAAATCCTGTAGTAAATCCATACGGAACATAGTTTCCGTATAAGTGTTCCGAATAAACGTACTTTCCGCACAAAGGAAAGAGCTATATAGACAGTCAGGATCTCACATACAGATGGCCGTTTGTAACTTATAGTTGACGTACGTAATGTGCGGAAGACTGTTAGATGTCAGACATCCTGTAACGCCACTGAGTAACATCTAAGCGGGAAAGAGGCCAGTACGTATGTAGCATATGGATAACGTATGTTAAGTATTGATTTCTATAGTAAACAAAAGGATCCCGTATATTTGTACAATATACCGATGTCCGGATAACGAATTTTTGTCGTGACCTTAGCTCGTTTTTCTATTAATCTAGAACGACAGGGACACGAACACAGAAACATCGAGGAGAGTTAAAATTCCAAAGGCTCTTCTACCGGGAATCGAACTCGGGACCCCATACTCCAAAGGCGCACATGATAGACAGCGAGAAGGGCACCAACTCGACTACTCGGACGATTGACAACATTATCACAATGCACATGATGTGTTTAATAACGCAAAGTTTCACGTCTCTATCTCACTGGAAAATACCTAATCAATTTAATGAGTGAGTGAGTGAAACGATTTCTTGCTTGGTTAAAGACAGTTTCTTGCCTATAAAAAATTGTCATAGCACATTTCTCAAATTTCAGACTTTTCCCATACTCAAGTCATTGTAGGGTACCTTTATGCAGAATTTCCCATCTCTATCTCGTTGGAACTACCTAATCAATTTGATGAGTGAGTCAGTGAAACGATATCTTGCTTGGCTATGGACAGTATTTTGCCTATAAAAATTCCCATAGCACAATACTCAAGTCATTATAGGGTACCTTTATGTAAAGTTTCACGTCTCTATCCCACTGGAAAATACCTAATCAATTTGTTGAGTGAGTTAATGAAACGATTTCCTGTCTGGCTAAGGACAGTTTCTTGCCCATAAAAAAATTCCCATAGCACATTCCTTAGATTTCTGACTTTTTCTATACTCAAGTCATTATAGAGTACCTTTATGCAAAGTTTCACGTATCTACCTCATTGGGGAGTACGTTATCAATTTGATGAGTGAGTCAATGAAACAATTTCTTGCTTGGCTGATGACAGTTTTTTTTTTTTTTTTTTTTTGTCCGTAAACAATTTTCCATAGTACATTCCTTAGATTTCGGACCTTTGCTATACTCAAGTCGTTATAGAGTACCTTTATGCAAAGTTTCACGTCTCTATCTCATTGGGAAGTACCTTATCAATTTGATGAGTGAGTGAGTGAAACGATTTCTTGCTTAGCAAAGGACAGTTTTTTGCCCATGAAAAATTTCCCATAGCACATTCATCAGATTTCGGACTTTTTCTATACTCAGGTCATTATAAGGTACCTTTGTGCTAAGTTTCACGTCTCTGTCTCATTGGGAAGTACCTAATCAATTTGATGAGTGAGTCAGTGAGTCAGCGAACCTGAAAACTGCATATTTTAGGGGTCCAGTACTCGAATATGGTTGAAGGTAGGAATGTGAGATTTGGTATATGAGCACATCTCTCGGATATCTCCTTAAATTCTAAATTTCATGTTTTATCCCCTTACTAGAATCGGTTTTACAGAGCCTCGAAATCGGCGATTTTACCCAAAACTCTTGTTCGTGTATAATATGCTTACGGCAGTGCAGGCCAGTTTTCATTTTCTTCGCGGAACTTGGCTGCCATGCACTGCCATGCATGTTGACTTGTTTAAACGTTGATACTGATGGATTACAAATAATAATAATAATAATAATAATAATAATAATAATAATAATAATAATAATAATAATAATAATAATAATAATAATAATAATAATAATAAATAACAGTAGTAGCAGTAGAGTAAGAATAATAATAAGAATACGAATTCTTCTTGAATCATGAACTTTAACTTCTATTCATACGCTAGTTATATTACTTCCTTCTTTGTATTTTCAATTGCACTTGCATGTAAAATGCCAGAACCATTACGTTTATTGACTTTCTGTACTGACAAAATGGACTTTCTAAAACAGGAATATTGGCAAACACTTGCGGATAAATGGGTTTATAGCTTACTGTTTACCAATTGTTAACAAGAAGCAGAAATCAGTTTTGAGAAGGAACGGATAGCTCAAAATATTGCATCTTGAAAAGAAAGAAGAGAAGCGGCCACCTACATTTTCGAAAGTGGGCATTTTCTGAGCAAGAATTCCAATGCAAGTAATTTATTGAGATGTATTGATTCATTTAACTTTTGCAATTGAAGACTTACTTATTTTAGGTTTTATTCTACAATTATAATAAAAAGTTTAAAAAAAATCAAGAGCTACAACTTTGTAATGGGTTTTATTTTTTTAAATCCTATTCTTGGGGTTGCGATCGCCCCCGATCGCCATCCTGGATCCGCCCCTGTGTTTGTTTTACAAAATTAGATTTCGAGATTTTTAGGGAATGCTCTTTGAGTACTAAAAATGTCTTAAAAGGAATAAAGTATAATATTTGGAATATATATTTGTGATGAGTGGGGAGCTATCTTCAGGAAGTTACAATTAATAGGGATTAGTTCCCTGTATTTCACCCCCTACAGTCTCCGCTCTGTTCTGGTGGTTAGCGAGCGTGATGTAAGAGGCTCCGAGTTCGATTCTTGATCAGTCTTAAAATTTGAACTCATTAACGTATATCTGATTCGATCTTAAGGTAGGATTCACTTATACGGAAACCTCGGTGGCTCAGTGATAGAGCACCTACCTACTTCTTAGGATATGTGGCCCCAGCTTCGGTCCTGGTTCTCTCCAAGCCGGTTTCATTGAGGATGAAAACTATGTGCACGGGTTTTCTCGAATACCTTCCATTACCTCCCAAGATTTTACCATCATTTGTTTGTTTCATTCGCTACCATCTCCTTCAGCCTTGGAGCATAATTGAGTGGCACTAAACTCAGAGATTTCATTTTCAATCAGTGATTATTTCAGAGAGTGACAGGGAGACCCTTGGAGCTATTGAATTCCTCCTGGACATGGTAAATGTGTATTTCCCACCATTTCAACAATATTACTTTTCACACCTAGTGTATTAAAATCCTCACTCCTGAGGGAAAATCTAAAACCATTACTGCTTTCAAGCAACGTATAACTTCGGTACTAGAAAGAGGTCATAAATAAATTTCTAATTTATTCATTGATAAATCCTTTGGTAAAGATGATGCTGAAATTATAACAAAGCAAAGTTTTTATAAAATGCATTAAAAAGAAGAAACTATTTTTGAGAAAGTAAAATGAAGAAATTAAAAACATTGAGTGCGGTTTTCTCGAATATCAGGGAAGTAGTTTAGTTTATAGAAACATTTAATCTCGCAAATGCTTTTAGTGTTAATTTCATTTCTTTAATTTACCACCACAAAAACTATTTTCTCCCAAAATTATTGTTTTCAAAATTTCTTGATGTTATTAACTATATTATTTGAATACCACTCATTCTAGCTTTGGAACTTCCTGTATAAATTAAAAGACAAATTCTGACCAAAGCATATATATACTCATAAATAATAGCGTTACAGTTTCGGTAAATTAATTTGCCGAAACTGTAATACTATTATTTATTAGTTAATATATGCTTTGGTCAGAATTTGTCTTTTAATTTAAACTTTATTATTATTATTATTATTATTATTATTATTATTATTATTATTATTATTATTATTATTATTATTATTATTATTATTATTATTATTATTATTATTATTATGAGTATCTTCATAGCTAAGCGATTAGCGTACGCGTTTTTGGCGTGGGGTACCTGGGTTCGATTCCCAGTAGGAGCTCATGTGTTTCGGATTCCACGTTAATCAGTACGTCCACTTTTCATACAGCTTTGCTGCTGAAACGGACGTTAAACTCAAAATCAACTCAACTCACTAATAATAATAATAATAATAATAATAATAATAATAATAATAATAATAATAATAATAATAATAATAATAATAATAATAATAATAATAATAAACGACACAATGTAAGGAGTGAAAGGCAAGAAACCATATAAAAACTGCATGCGATCATATGAAGTCGGAACCTCTCCTTTCAGTGTAATTACCAGTGAGACACTAAACCATAAATAAAACTAATATAATGGTCTTATTGATGGTGTTCCTGAAAATACGGGATATATTGTAGAGTGGTGTTACATTGGATTATTTAATTATCATTAAGTAACATGTATTTCTTATTCTATATACATGTATTGTAGTTATAATTTCAAATGGTGTGTGTCTTTTAGTCTAGGGCTTCTACATATTTTCTCAGCTTTAAATATGTTTGTGTAGAGCACAACCTATACAATTGTTATTGAAATCTGTAACCAGTCTTTCTTGTTCGCTTTACTGCTTTATAACCAGCGGAAGAAAACAGCTATAAAGGAACTTCAGGTGTCAATCAACTATTCAGCTGCTGCGTGACGCACGTGGGGAGGGCTCCTCCTCTACCTACTTCCCCCTTCTCAATAGCGTTTGTTATGAGCGAACGGTGGTGCGACTTTCTCCGAAGCAATTGTGTATGGACATGATGTTCTATCTGAGATGTTGGTAGACACTGTTTTTGTCAATTTTCCATCCTAATTTCTGTGAACTGTTTAAACAGAATAGTTTATGAAATGAGAAATGCTTGAGAAGAGACGTTTTAAAGAATACGCTCACAGTTGCCGACATTTTCTTACACATTCTGTTGAGAGTTGGATACCTGGAAATAACCAAAAAACGTCCCGAAAAAACCCCTTGACCATAAAAAATATCTTCATATCAATCAACGTTATTTCTATCTAATTACTGACACATCTCGGGAAAACGTTTCTTATGCTACTTAGATTGAATTATGTCAGATTCATTGCAATAAGATGTAAAATATCGTTGTTATTTAAAAAAGATCCAAATTATTGGAAACATTTCGTCCCGTTTAAACCCCTCAAAATTATAGATATGTATAAATATGTTATTTATTAAAATTAATTAACGAAACTTTCTATAACGATATTTCTCACAGTCCTTTACCACTCTCAACAAAATTTATTGTAAAATATAAACTTTTTTGTCCTTCGACTTTTTCGCCCCACAGAAAGATGCCTTGATGGTATGTAATGAACAAAATACATTTTGTTTCTTAAAAAACAACAAAATATTTATTTGTGAATAGATAATAGGGTCGATAAAGCTTTTTATACTTATTTCTTTGTAAAACGGTGACATCAAAAGTTGTTTCTGCAAAAATAGTGATATTTTAGGAAAAATATCATGACATTTCGAAAACTACATTAGAACAGAACGTGTTGATGGCAATAGCATATCCATAGTTTTATTGCTTCACGCATTTCTTGAGATCAAGATTTAGTCAATATAGTATAGAGAGGAGCAAATAAATCAAAGTTAGAAAATTTAGAATATATCTATTGTTTCGTCCTTTTTAGACCCCTAGCAGCTAAAGATAGATAGATAGATAGATAGATAGATATAGATAGATTAGGGTGGTCCATAAATATCAATTTTCAGAACCGGCTGGTCTCACCTACTAACATGGTTCCATATGGAACTAAATTAACCCAGGAGAAAAATTAGCTTCATTGAATAATATTAAATGGTGCCCCAAGCGACCTAAACTTTTGAATCCGATTACAGTACATATTGTATTGGAAAAATCTGGAATAAACTGGTGTAATTTAGAAAAAGCTAAAGGTAATGCGAAGATACCCTGGATAATAGAAATAGAGGAAGAAACATACGTAATTTTGTATAGTACTGTAATTGCGGTCATCTTGAAATCTGCCATCTTGGATTCAGGTTAAAATTTTTAAATAGAAAGAGAGTCATGTGACATATTGTTTTGAGGTATCGTTTTACTTGAAGCTCAAATCTGGCACTATTTTAAAGAGAGCTTTAGTCATGTAAGAATTATTACCTGTGAAAAGGTTTCTCCTATTTTAGACAAGTTTAGCTTAAAGACTCGAGATTCTTTCGATAATATCTCTTTCACCCATGTTTTCAATCATATACCACTTGATTCCTGTTGCTTTTTTCAAATGTTAAGTTTATCCTGGCAGGGAACCTCCGGAGGACTCGAGGGAAAATGTTTTACCTCGTTACGGGGTATCTTTCAAATGACGAACTACGTGTTTCCCGGGTTCCACATCTGTTTCACCTTTTCAGACTTTTATTGTGCCAACGTAGTTCATGGATACCATTCAACTTTATTATCTTATTTCTCACGTACAACCTCTCTCTGCTGTAAGTGTCGGTGGACCACCGATGGTCAACTAACTGCCTCTCGCCAAAAATTTTCGAACCCGCAGGATGATCCACGGTTGGCCTATTTCTGTTTTCTTAGTTATACCACTTGCTGCAGAGGTGCGGGGAAATGCCAACAAATATCAAATTACATCCTCAAAATACGCTAAATCGCCTATATGGTAATTTGTTATATTCAATTGAGAAAAAATACAATAATTAATTGCCTCGGGGCGGACTCTAAAAAACAATCATATAAATACTAGGGGAGTGTTCTTCGAACTTTGTCTAAGAGACGATGAAAATACCTTCCCTGCATGGGGATAAGTGATTGAGGTGTTAACTTTTCCAATATGACAAGAACATATGTCGCGAATTCCAAAATGTGGCACCGTGAACCGTTTTAGATTTATTGATTTCTTGTGGGGTATTATCTGTGTGCAAAATTTGAGGAAAATCAGCAACTGACACCTTCGTGTCTCTCCTCATTAGTTCAATTTTAACATGTTTTATATCATGTTGTTGTTGATTGTTGAACCTACACGTTCTAATTATGAGTTTCTCCGTAAATATTCATAGTTTAGTGCTGGAAAAACATTGTTTAATTGCACGAAATTGGTGCCAAAATGTGCGTCAACATCTCAGGATTGCGATAGTGAAATCTTCGACTCTAATAGTCCTCTGAATCTGATTTAACTCTTGCTTGATGATTTTCACTGATAACATCCTTTCAAATACGTTACTTACAATAATGATAGTTAATTATGTGGATATTAAAAAAATTATTCATTAATTTTTGAACAAATTTAATCAACAATATTTGTTTAAAAACCATTTGCTAAATATGTAGGCCCAGCATGATATTGTGAAGTGTCTGTTACTGAACGATAATGATGACCTGAGCATTCACATTTTTATACTGGCGGTATATTTATATTACATGATTTAGTATGTCCCCTTCGCAACAAACAGTTACTTAATGCAAGAGATCTACCAATCCACAAGAGTATGTACCATCGTACTAATACCTACCTAGACAAAACCTACATCTTCCACTCTGACTTCCATTTTCTCACCTTCTGCAGATAGTTCTATCTTGCGCAACTGCATTGATAGCCCTAACGAGATGCCGATCGAAGCACGGAACACCCTCCTTGGAAAACGTATATCCATTGCTCCTCTTCTATGTAGATTGCCTCGAGGAGCTAGACCGGTGTTTGCTGAGTCACTGTGTCAAGTTCTACAAAATATTGTATCTACTAATAGTTTGCAAAAGTGGAAGGAGCTAATCTTCTTTCCTTACGTAACACTTTGTTCACCAACAAGAACAATCAAAGTGTTAATCTCACTACATGGGTGAAACAATCACTAGTTTTACTAATTCTCGAAGCGATACATTTCTCTATCGCCACCAACGACCTTCCAAACCTCGCCGAAGAACAGACCCAACCACCTTCAACATCAAGAGTATACAGAACAAACTTTCCGAAGGCGATGCCCATGGATCACTCAGATTCACCATTTCATTCTTGGCGCTTTCTAATGCTACTGTGCTAGATGCTTTAAAGAATATACACCCTACACACAATCACACTTTTACATCTCCTGCACTTATCGGAAACGCTCCACCGTTCCCTAGTGTTTTTGTCAAGGAAGTCCAGAGAGCTCTTCGATCATTTACTTCCAGCTCCGGAGGAGACATGAACAGTTTACGCCTTACATCCTCAAGGATTTTCCACTAGACGAGAATATTGACTCTAGCACTGTTGAACACTATCAGAGATTTTCTTCACATAATTCTCTCTGGAAATGTACCTAAAGAAGTCAGTTCAATATTTTTCGGAGCGTCCCATATAGTATTGAGGGAAGAAATATGGTTATATACGCCCCATCTCTGTCGGTAACGTTTGGTGAAGGCTATCAGCTAAAATAGTATGTGAAAGAAAAATGAAAGGAAATCTTGAAGTTTAATGTCAAACAGTTATGAAGGTTAGGCTAAAGGGGACGGTGAAAATGAGAAATGAGTGAAATTATGGTATGAAGAAAGTGGGAGGAAACAGGAGAACCCCGAGGAAACCCACGAGCATATTGTTCGTCCACCACAAAGTCACACGGCGCGAGCTGGGATCGAACCACGGACCCCAAGCACCGGAGGTGAACGGTCTACCACTGAGCCAAGGCGCCCCCTAGTATATAAAAGAATAAGCGAACCGTTATCTATATTGTTGTCCCCAGATCAGTTGGCAGTATATATTCCACATGGCTTAGAGGTTGCAGCACATGTCGCATACTGTATTATTCTCATACCCATAACCAAGAACAATTTTCTTGAAGTTTTATTTCCGGAATGCATTCAACGAAATCAACAGAGACTTTGTGCTCACAGCTGTAAAAACGCACTTTCCTTATATATACGACTTCATCAATCTTCACAGTCAAGTCACTTATTTTTGGTGAAGACATCATTCTCTCCCAGCGAGGTGTTCTACTAGGCCACAACATAAGACTTGTTTAATTTCCTTTGACACTTCAATCTATTCTGACCAATATCAATACTAATTTTGTACCTCGACGAATGGACTATAGCTGGAGGAGACGAAGATGTCCTGGAAGCTTTGACAAAAGATTTATAATCAATCTCGCGAGATTGGAATACATCTCAATTCCTGCAAGTGTGAAGTCGTTTTGCTGGGAGTCTCAAATAAATAGGCTAACACCCTGCACACTTTCTTCATTGTAATCACACCTGGAATTCAACTTATATCACCCGACAGAGCCTCCCTTTTAGGTTCACTAACACTCGTCGCACCATGTTACTGGACAAGATATCCAAATTAGATTTATTCTTCATTCGCCTATATAAGATATCTGCATACTCAGGTTTCTATATCTTACGAGCCTCATTAGCCGTACCTAGACGGTTATATTTCCTTCGTAGTTCTCGATCATGGCGTGAGACAGATCTTTTTGAATAAATACGTTAATTTCATCCAACTTGACCTAGAATTTCTTTTCAACTGCTCTCTTACGGATAGTTTATGGCTACAGGCATCCCTCGCAGTGCATCACGGAGGTCTAGGTATTCACCGAAGGTTTGATTTATACGCTCCACCTTTCCTTTCTCCCATTTATAGCTCTATGGCATTTATCACTTCTCTTCTTGGTCAGGATATTCCTCAGGATTCAGAGGCTGTCTGTTAATGTCTGAATCTCCCAATTCACGTCGTGCGAGGGTCTTGCTCTACCTGATCTTACAAACTTCATGGGCCGTCATTCTTACCACACTTGATACAATTGTACCAAATTCAGCCCTTTTTGTCAATCATCTGCCCGTTTGCACCACGCTGGAATTTTCAGACCCTTTTGTCAGAAAATGGTACAGTTCTACCGAATTCAGCACCATTTAAAATAATACGTGTCACACTTTTAAAAGAGACAGTAAGGCTTCCTACATCTCACGTTATTCATACTGTGTGTCTTAAAAATGCTGTTGAAATATCATTCTGTGACATTACAGCGCACAAACTTTATGTGGAAAATTCAATATTCGAAATATGCCGAGAAACAAATGACACTAGATGGGCGTATCCGCGTCGCACATGAAGGAGACGAGGAAGAAGCAGTATGGTGGAAATTTTAGCTTAAAATATTGAAAACAAAAAGAAGCACAATATTATTCTTACAGTCTATTATCCTCCTTCGGTCGTGAAACAGGCGAGAATAAGGTACAGTAATTTATATTTTAATAGTTTACCATAATGTACTGTTTACACAAGATTTAGTAGATGATTGATTTGTTCCTCGTTTAATACATTTCACATAAGGTCATAACACCGTTTCTGTTTATTGGTGACTTTGAAATAGAGGCGCGTTTGGTTTCCTATCATTATATACCGAAGATGATAACTATTTTCCCTTTTAATTTGCGGACTCTGTTATACTTTCTACATGCGATTCCACAACTTCCACGATTGTTCGGGTCCTCCTGTTTGGATGATTTTAAAATGTATTTTTTTTCAAAAGAACACTTTCTTGATTTGGACTGTTGGAAGACTCTGGGGTAAGCATTCTAGAACGTAACCTCTTTTGGTTTAATCTTCGTGTTATAGAGCCTTGCATTACATTCGTATAAAATAATATGTTCAGACCCTTTTTGTTTCAATTTGGTACTATTTATCAGCCCACTCCAGAGCTAGGACTGTGGCATCACTGTGAGACGTTCCTCCTAAAAAGTCCAAATTTTCTTCTCTAGTTAAATCTTCGACCAATCTTGAAGAAAAGGGCCCATGTTACTTCATTCTCTGAAGCAGGTGCCCGGGTACAGACTATTCTATATTCATCCCTAGGGCTGCATCTTCCCGACGAAAGTTTTCGAATCGCTTGTGCGTTACGTTTGGGAGCAGATGAATGCGATCAACACTGGTGCCCTGCTTGCGAACGTTTAGTGGATAAGAAATCTATGCATGGCGTATCATGACAACATAGTGCAGGCAGATACTCTCGCTACTCCGATATTAATGAAATCAACATGGGAGCCCTCATCTCCTCTGCAACGGCTTCCGTGGGAGAGCCAACGAGGTGTAGTCGTTTTGACGGCAAGAGACCTGACGGAATGTTGTTGTTGTAATGGAAACGAGGGAAGGCATCAATATGGGATTTTATTTGTGCCGAAACTCTAGTCCCCTCTAATCTTCCTACTTCTTCCATAAAAGCTGGAATGCTTGCAGCGGGCAGAGAACTGAAAAGCGACGAAAATACAACAACCTCTTCGACAAATGTCACTTCGTCACCATCTCAATCCAAACTTGTGGTTCGTGGGGTCATGAAGGACTCAAATTTATTAAAGAAGTTGGACACCAAATAACTTTTAACACAGGCGGCAATCGAGCTTCAGGATTTGTTATACAAAGATTAATTATGGCTGCGCAAAGAGGGAACGTAGAAGCGGTGCTAGGAACGCTTCCCCCGGGAAAAGCATTTAAAGAAATCTTCCTTGTGTAAACGCCCTCCTTTCACCAGACAAACTCAATTCCTGCTGATCAATGATATATAAAATGCATTGATGCTACATTTTTTTCCTTGACATGAGAATTATGGTATTTTACAAACATTAACTATGTTAATTGTAAATCATCATTTTAAAATCACTTGATATGCATCAGTTACATTCGGATAATAGAGCAAATTAGTGTTTGAAAGAAATTGTAAATGAGTAAGAAATAACTGAAATGTAAAAGTTTCAATGTATATTTCAACATTGATACATATATTAGTTGAGATGGACACTTTGTGTATTGTCATGACTAAAAAGCTCATCTTGAAGTAGATATCTTCGCAAATTATTGAAAACGCTTTCCGAACCCTTAAACTATGAATTCGATAAATATTTCAGTAATTTCTTACATTTTACTTTTCTGGCTGTAACTCTCCTATTTACATGGGAGGTCTTTACTCAATACGAGCTTCCCACTTGTGAAGACCCGCTACATTCGAGAATCAATATATATTTTTTAATTTATGTATGGTTACAAGTAATCAGAAGGGAAACAATACGTTTAGCTTTAATATGGATACCATAGAAATTAGGTCAATAGCAAAAACCAGAAACAGGTCAAAGTTTT
The DNA here is from genome assembly GCF_964235325.1 of Thermobia domestica. NCBI lineage: Eukaryota > Metazoa > Arthropoda > Insecta > Zygentoma > Lepismatidae > Thermobia > Thermobia domestica. Next base: position 287,129,202 of record NC_137456.1, on the reverse strand, counting down.
AATATTAGCTTTGTTAAATAATAAGTTAATGATTTAGCAATCTCATCTTTATAACAAAATCAATCGACTTTACAAATTTCCTTACAAGTAATTAAACTCACTGCTACTAATTGGACACATTAAATCGAATGTAAGTGAATTTAATATTAATATCAATTACACTCAATTTAATCATGTACCACAACGACCTAAAATGAATTGAATAACTGTTCCGAATTCTCAAACGTATGTTAGATGTATATAGGAAGTTATAAGTATTGTTAATACAACATGTCTATATCCCATTGAATCACAGTTAAGTCTCCATGAGAGCATATATGAATCCGATAAGTAAATAACCATCCATACTTTAGAATATCAAATTGAATTCACTTGTTATATACACACAACTCTTAAATTAAAAAATTTAACAATTTCCGATAGATAGAGCTTACTAATACAAGTTTTTATAGAGTACATTTCCAGCATACATCTAATCTGCATAACTCAAGTGCTGGATGTAGTAACAGCAGTCACCACTTGATGCGCTATATTCAAAATTTGGCAAACGAAACTGCTTTATCAAAGACTCAAAATTGAGTGAATTTAGATAATAATAATAATAATAATAATAATAATAATAATAATAATAATAATAATAATAATAATAACAAAACAACAGTTACAACCTCTTTTTTTGCGAAAGTAATTAACAGAGTGACATGTTACACCCACGCCCTAGCCAAGAAAAATAAAAATAATGCTAATTATTTTAATTTTTGAATTATAAACTTCTTTGAAAACTTGTCGAGCTGTAAGTTAATCTAACCGTCTAATAATAATCTAGCACTCAATACTCATGCCAACCAAACAAAACTAATCTAAAATAAACAAAAACAAATAAAGCATTCACCATCACTCATCCATCTCATTCACTCGATCTAACACCACGATTAGAAGGTCTAATGTTTGCAGGCCATATCCAAAATAATTTATAAATTTACAATCTCTTATATTGAAAGTGTGGATACGAGCATAATTTAACTATATTTTACAAATGATATATATTTTTGCCTCTTAAGTAAATAATATATAACAGTTGTATCACTTACAGTTTGGCTAATCTTTTAGTGATACCAATGCGGGAATAGACTCCGTGCAGCAGGTCTATTCTTCCATACAGCAAGGTTTACATAGAGAAGTGAAGTCCAACAGATCACAATATTAAACAAACATATAAAGACGAACTACAATACCAGGCTTGGAAACAACGAACATATATTAACACTCACATATAATATATAGAAACATTTGAAAAACTTGACCGTTTTTTCATATATAAATATTTTAATAAATCAAAATTCCTGAATGACTAGAGTGACGATAGTTTTGTTTGAAAAAATAATTATAGCCAAAACAAAAGTTTATCCTTGAGTACACTTTAAACCATGGATTGAAATTAACCGTAAATCTTTCAGCTTCTTAATTGTTTACTGAACATCTTGTTTACTTGATGTTTTCGTCTCTCTCTATAAAGTTTCCTCAGAGTAACATGGGTCTCACGAATGTCGTTCTCATTGCTTAGAGAGTTTACTTGAACACTATTCAAGAACTGCAAGATCAGAAAAGGTACCTGCCAGCGATACATTAATGATTTGTTAAGCTTCTCAGCTAGAGAAGATTTATACTGGGATTTAATAAGTATTTTATCTCCAACTTCATGGTGACAGGAGTTCTACGGTGATCAAATATTTGCTTACGCCGTCTCCAAACCTTAACTATGTTACTCATGGCATTGGCCAAATTATTGGGATCACTCTTACGCAAGCTTAGTTAATCTACTTCCCATTTAATATCCAATGGATCACAAATATTATAAGCTAATTTTAATTCCATAGATGAACATTTTAATTCCTCATGTTCTGCACAATTTATAGAAAATTATAACTCAGATAGTCCTTCACCCCAACGGGTTTGCTTATCTTGGAAATATATTTTCAGGGCATCTTTCACAAAACGCCAGTACCTTCCAGAATAATGTGAGTCGCTGTGATAAGGACTAATTATTATATCCCTAATAGTCTGGCTATATAATAAGCCCTTAAAATATTAGGCACAAATGCACTGTGGTTTTCCCTCGATAAGCAATGTGGGAATCCGAATCTACACATTCATTTGTACAATTAATCAATTACAGTCTTGCTATTTAAAACCCTTATAGGTTCTATAAATAATCGCTTGGTGCACGAATCCCCCACAATAAAACAATTTACCAGAGCGTGTAGGACAAAGAGGTCCAGCCAAATCTGTAAAACACACAGTATTAATAACTTTTTCATATTGAGAAACAAGTTGTCCCATGTGTTTAACATAGGAGCTCTTGCTTAATTGACATTCCTTACAGGTAGAAACGAAATTCCAAATATCTTTTTACATACCATTGCAATGACATCTCACACAAGTTATACTGGTAGTCTTCGTACACCATAAGATTTTCGTACACCTGAAACAAATCTGTAATTCTATTCTTCAGGAGATCACTATCATCCATAATACTTCCTTTATCAATACCAGAACGCAGTTCATATTATTATTATTATTATTATTATTATTATTATTATTATTATTATTATTATTATTATTATTATTATTATTATTACCACTATTAATTATCGAATAGAGATAATTATTGAGAGTGAGACTACATTGTATTTCTACCCAGTTTTTCTTTCCATGAATCTGTGTTATTGTGTCACAACCATTTTAGATTTCACGACGATCTCACATGTTTTAACTTAAACGTCATAATAGCTCATAATGGTATCACTGTTTTCTAGAGGCTGTGCCAGAAAAATGCCCCCGGTTTCATAAAACTATGGCTATCATCTTACCCCGAACAATCTCAACTGAGTATTTTTCAATGCAGATTAGGTGTGTTCATTACTACTTCCAAAGAGCTTCTCGTTCAGCTCACATATTAAGTAACGGTTTTTTTTGTAAAACTTGAGTATAACTTCTTTATAAAGATAAATGATGTCTTCAAAAGTGAGTACACATTAACGTTTTCCTATAGAAAAGTTTATCAAACGAGAAATCAAAATAAATTGAGGCCGTGCTGGAACACCATTTAGTATATCCTAGATCCTGCACAGGACTGTTTCAACTTCGTGGTTCAAAATAAACAATGAATAAGCACTGAAGTCGCTGTAGACTGTGTTCAACATTCAGATTAAGGAACCTGCCTCTTTTAATATTTTCCTCATATTTTCTAACGTACTTGTATCTTCAAGAGTTTATAAGAGGATGCTGTAACCTCTAAAAGAAACTGCCTATATCTTCTACAGCACATCAAATGTTTTTAACCTGCAATACTATGTCATGGATAACTTCAATGTTTGTTTAGGTCAGAATTATTGATGGTGCACCGCAGCGAAGATCATTAGCAATGAACCTCTGACCTATTCCAAATCTGCAACTCAATTTCTCATAGCATCATTAGAAGTTGGACGGCTCCTCAACGATTGATACGCATCAAGAAATATTATTGAGGTGTTACCTTTATGGTAGAAGTACCCAAGGTTGGGAGCAAAATTAAATTGTAGGGCGAATGATGTACGAGAAAATTCTGTGACCATCGTTAATATTTTTTTGTAACTTCAACAAAGGGACTGTAAACAAGAAGAAGAAGAAGAAAATTCACCTCGTAGCATTAATATATATCACTTGGTAAATATTAAAGAGCACAAGACACGTTTTAAATGGAAGGAGATCAATTCCAATAAAAGCAAATTAGAAATAAGTTCCATTTTCCTACTTACCTTTATCCACAAACTGGAAGCTTTATAAATATGTATAATTTTCTTTTCCAATTCTGATCCTCGTAGACCAAAAACTCTAATAGATATGGAAACCATTTCGTGATGATTCAGCGTGTGAAGAACATAGTTCTATGTTAGACTTTATGCCTTTATTGCAAATTTGCGCCGTCAGCTTTAATAATAAAATCCATACTTACAAAATATTTCGTTATTTCATAATACGTAATTCGATTCACTTGTTCAGTAAAAGGAGAAAAATGTAAGCAAATAATAATTTAAGTTGTCTGTTACGAGTGAATAGGAACTTTTGATTGGACTCGAAGATACTCAATTCCACACGTATAACAAATTTCTAAACAATTGTTTACTTATTTAAATTAGCATTATTACTGCTTTTATATTCTCACTGTATTGTTTATTTAACCCAAGGGACCCTAATCTTTAAACAAATATCCTCTTCGTTGTAGTCAGTTTCTTCTTGTATTTAAATAAGTTCAACGTCAATTCAAATTTGCAGATTTCTTTATTATTTCACTTCTAATAAAGTCAGTTAATCTATCCAGTTGCCATAGCTTTATGTATATATTTAAATATTTATTATAATTCCCTTCCTTTTGTAAAAACTTTTTAATGAAATATCACTGTAGTTGATATGAGTAGTTCAGTGTATCGTAAAAATAGTCAAGATGGATAGAGAATTTTCAGCTACATTATTCACGCTACAATTTAATTTGGCTCCGAACCTCAAGAGAATGGACTTGTGAAAGGGCATAACTAAGAAACAGCGGAGAAAGACCAAGCTGTTATTGGTTATTTCTACTAGAAGAATATTACTTCAAAAACTCATCCTCATATGTGGCAACCATTAAGGTAATTTGCAACTTCTAATGCTTAGATAAGAATTTGAGTTAAACATTTCTAAAAGGTCAGACATTTGTTGTTAATGAACTTCGCTGCGGTGCACCTTCAATATTACTGATATAGTAAACATTGATATAATTCATGACATTGTGCTGTAGAACCAAAATCTTTGGCGTCCTACTGAAACTACAGGCATTTCGTATCAGCGATTACAACACTCTCCGTGGCGTCTTGAAGATACAAATATGAGGCGAAATATGATGAAAATGTTGAGAAGACAAGTTACCAAATCAGAATACTGAATACAGTGTCCACAGAGTGCTCATTGTCCATTCCTGGTTTGCTTTTTACCTTCAAATTTGAAACATCGTCCTGTACAGGATATAAGATATATCAAATAGCGTCCCAGTGTGGTCTCAGCTCATTTTAATTTCTACCTCTACACTTTTTTCTATAGTGAAACGTGAGAGTACTCACTTCTGAGTACATCAATTATATTTATAAAGAAGATACAAGTTTGAAAAAAACAAACATATTAGGACTGACGCAAAACCGGTTTGTATTTGGTATACAACACACCTCATCTGTACTTGCAAAGTACTCAAGCAAGATTGTTTGTGATAACATGACGGCAAATGTTTTGTGAAATGAAGATCATTCTTGTGGGATAGACTTTAGCTCATAATAGTATCACCATTCCTTAGAGGCTACCTCGGAAGAATAAGGACCTGCGTATCCAATGTAGATACTGATGAAATTGAAAGAAAAAAGCCAGTTGAGCTATTGCGCCATAAATTTGAACAAGTTGGTTCACACTGGATATTATACGCACTATTCTCATTATGAACTAAAGTTGGAGGAATTAAATACATATTTGCAGCAACAATACTTGCTACCCGTTAAGTTGTTGGAAGATTCTTATAATCTTTAACAGTTCTAAACAACGAGAATGTTTAGAACAAGAAATAATTTTACGTTTTGGTCATTCAGTGCTTTTTGTACTAGCCGAACACAATGCACATATTGCCACACGTTGCTACCTATCCGTTTCCATTGGGTGCTGGCTTCCGAAGAACTCCCTAAGAAAACAGCTGATAACAATTCTGGTCCAGGCACATACCTTGTTCAGGCGCAGATTGACAATCTTGAAATATAACAAGTGATTTGGCATGAGCAACGTTGGTGCTTTCGAGACTCAGGTTGTATTATACTTACTTTTACGTATGCATACGTATACATATACGTAAGCAAGCCGACTGCTTGCAAGGAAGCATACACACATGAATGAAGATGATAATATTTCCTTAGGTAAATTCTTATTTATTAAATATGAATATATGTGTGCACGGAATGGAATAAGAAATATATATCAACAATATACAAAATTTTCACTTTACAGAACTAAATTCTCAAACAGAAGGAGTAGCACTGACGGAATCAAATAAACGAAATAATGAAAATAAAACACTTAATACCGCATGATAGATATGCGCACACTATATAAGAACACTAGAAACATAGCCCTTGTATTGATATCACTTGCACTATAAGTTTATTATTCGCACTGAGATGAGACTTTCACTGCGTAATTAGGACAAGGGGAGTGGGTAGATACGTGAAGCACTGATGAAATTTCTTGACTCCCAAAAAATGCTACTTGTCCAGAAGATATTCGTTTACTTTTTAACTTTGCACGAAAGTAATATTCCTCTTACATATTTAAGTTTTAGTTGCACTCGTTGATATTCATATACTGACACAACGTTCTTCCTGATTATTTGTTCATGCTTTCTACGATGTCTTCGGCTCACACCTCCTACGATGTCTTGAGCTTCCAATCACGCTTGGGAACAACCCGTTCGCTATACTTGGGGTTGGTAATGCATTATACAAAAAATAAAGAAGTGCCAAAGTTTCTTGCATTCATACACAATACCAATATAACGACGGTATAATGGAGAACACTGGCAACAGTTGTTTCAGTCCCGTGGGAATGAAACTTGGAAATGATAGTTAAAAAAGTGTTGTAGTCTAAGCTATTAGATTCTTTCCGTGGCTATTAGATTTTTATACACTACTGTTATACCTAAACAGTTCAGTGAAAAGGAACGAACGTTGGTAATTGTGTGAATGAGTCATTTCATATACGACTCCTGCGAGCCATGGACACTGTTCTCACGGTAAGAAGGATTACGTAATATGAGTATGTGGGAACACGACATACGAAAATTCGTTCACACACAATATCAATTTCGTGTCCGAAAATATTCCCAATCTTAATAAATGTTGCTATGAAGAAAATATATATGTAAAAGTCATGGTAATGAAAACTATAAGTTGATAACTAATTTTAGGGAAAGAAAAATTGAGTTTACTGCTACGAAGCACTTTGTCCAGACGATAAGTATTGTATTGGAAAACAACAAGTTCTTTGTTCCACCGTGAGAAGCGATAAGAACGACTGAAGAACACCTGCAGACAAGGGAAGAGTTGAAGTTCTCACCAATGAAAGCTAGCTGTTCTTTTCTCTGGGTAAAATAATAATTTCGTTTCATGAATAAAAGTTAAAGAAGGAAATACGCTGTTCGTCCAAAACGTAATTTTGTGGCCAGGCTGACGGTCACAACGTCTTTAACATTTTACACACAAATACGATTAATTTATAAATAATCATTTGCGTAAAACAACACATAACTTGGATTGGTAGATAAAAGTAATAAAGTTGCTCGGTGCTATCAAAATTGTTCGTTGAGAAATATATCGATTGCGGGAAATGACTCCCATGCGTCATTTTCTCAATAAACTCTTACAGATAAATTAAACGAAAATATCTTTGTAGTTTTCTATTGTTCCGGTACGAACATCGTACACTACCAGAATGAATATTTGGATGTAAGGGCAATATAAATCGGCATAATAACTTCATAACAAACAGACATAATGCTTGGCAGAGGTTAGAAGAGCCAGGAAACTGACGTTAATTTATTGTCCCACTTAAAAAAAGCAAGGACATCCAGAAACATTCACTACTTCCGACCGAGAACCTGTAAAAATACCAAAAGAAAGAACCGAGATTATTATCGCGTAGAATTACAAACAACATTCAGGAATAGAATCCAGTAAATAACTATCAAACTAAATATAGTATTTTGTACGAAGTCAACAGGAGGACTTTTAACAATTTCCAAATTAAGGCATTGAAGTTTTGCAGGGACTAAATAAGATCAGATATTAAGGAAACGTAACAACATTTATGAGTACTCAGCAGTAAAAGCATAAGAAGCACAGAAGTGTAGGGCTACTACGGTTAAATCGTTTTTATATATTCCGTTATGCAACTCTTCTCATCCTGTTATTCCACATGGTTGAATTATTATATTTTCGATGAATTTGTATTCTGGAAGCTTTGGATATTCCCTTACTTTCCTTTTTACACCGTCAATAACCTACAGAAGACACAATACAATATTTATTCTTTCAAACATCGTGTCTCCATTTGACTTATATGATTGCCAATTACACAATTTTCTTCTCTTTCTGAAGGACATTTACAAAATCTCTTCTCTTAATTATAATGTTTATAATTAGCTCTTTGTGCATCATCCTTTGTAAGTCTGATTATTACGGTAAAGATCCATCATTGCGTACATTTCACAACTGTTAGGGATTACAGCTTGTGCTCCGCTTATTGCTAAGATTAACAATTCTAGGATACAAATAGATAATAAAGCACATGATACTATAATATAGCAACACTGTACATCGAGAAAACCGAAGTATATACACGATTAACTACTTATGGTATAAATATTAAAATGCAATGACAGATGTTTTGTTCTTTCTTGAGGAGCTGATAGCAGCGTTTTGATTCTGGTTAATTATAGTATAAGTTATTAAAATTTTCTTATTTTAGATACTTCAGTACAAATATTCTCAACTATACATAATGTTTTTGTGTTTTAATAGTGCACAGTATTTTGTGCTATAATACGATAATGACTCATGTGTGTGTTGTTCAAAAACAAACATATGAATTATTTCAGTGTGGGGTTGTAAATTTCATCATTTTTCAGTCTGTATTATTTCTTCAAGCACACACTATTACTGAAAAGCTCATGTTATTGTTTATAGGAACCAATACTGGCAGTATATACATGGGATAAACAAGATTAACGAATCACCAGGGATTCATTCATAAAAGAGAACCAGAAAAAGACCGAATTATTAGTTGATGACTGACTACATAATCAACAATGAATCTTCTGAGATCACCTTTAAGAAGGAAGTCGCTAATAAACCGGTAATAAATGGGCTAATATGAGCCAATAAACTTTCTTACATAGTCGGTTCACACACATGAAGGCCCTGCACTATGCCCTGTATGCCGCTCGTAAAGACTGATACGCTCATACCTAATTTAAACCTTCATGAAGCTGAATCCACTTCATTTGCTATGGACTAATCTTGATATACTTATTTTGTATGTTACAAAATAACTTTCTAATCTACTCTATAGTGAATTATTTTATTTTAAAAAATATGGTGAAAAAACTATGGTAGACCAAGCATAATTTTAAAATGTCCTATAAATACGTTTTTCTAAACAAAAAGTCAATTTTGACAAAGTTTGTTCTATCTCCAAAACTGTTTTATATTTCAAATTTCTGTGAGGGTACTAAAATATTCATGTTTGTTACAGATCGTATATACGATGGTCCGGCACTCCGTGCTTTTCGAAATTAAACTGACTAGGTTTCCATTTCTTCGTTCTCATCTTCATACCAAAATTGGCGGTCAGTTCTTCAGCCTTGTCAATACATGTGCTTGTTAGAGTGCAGAAGTATCACCATATTGGAATAGTTGAAAGAATCATCATATTTTCGCCTGAATTGCTTTGACCAAAACGCAGATGACATTTCCTTCCGCTTAGAGTTTATTTTCCCGTATTTTCAGAATCCACATATCTATAATATGTCATACAGAACAGATGAACGGAGATAGTTTTCCAAAAATATGCCATAACCCTTATTCCTTTCTTCAACCCTCACACCTAGGTACTTCGAACTGAGTTGCACATCTATTTCCCACGATAGACGTCCATGTTGGACATTTATGCGACATGATAAGTGATTTGGGGTATTATGATTCCAAATCGCTTGCGCATTGTTGGAGTACATTGCTTAGAAGCAATATTTCTCTTCTACAATAGAATAAGTTTAACGAGAGACACGTATTTCGTTGGGCATATTTTGCAAATAAACGATATCATAATATAATAGAAACGAATGAATTTTTGAAGGTCGTCATATACTGCGAAATTTTTATTCAGATTTAGCGAGTTTCCTTGAACTGAAGATTATAGACAATAAAAAGCAACCCTTTACTCATCCCGGTGTCAAAGGACTATACAATGTACTCAAAACGTCTATATTAGACATAAAATATATTATGCTCAGGAATTTAAATCACGAAAGCTGTTTCAAGAAAGACAAGTGGGATATCGAAATCATTCTTTCTTGGTCATCGATTAGCTTTCTGAAATTTCCGTTCATTGTACAAGTTTTTTTTCTACTAGAGATTTTAAGAGTTGAATGGTAAAAAGATTAGAGAATCATTCAAGTAAACGAAAAGATATGTTGTATTTTCCTAGGTGTCCCATAATATGAGAACTCCCAGTTTAACACATTTAGGGTACTGCTATTAGTAATCTATTAATTCACAATTTCAGATATCTGCGCATTAGTTGGTAGTTATGCAAAACTTAGCAAAAAAGTCTAAAAATATTGCTTTTCAGGTAGAAAAACAAAGGAACAATCCATGCATTTATTGTCACGAGATTAATATAAGTGACGTCCTTGTTCACATGGTTGAGAAACTTAATAATGTTTCTTAGACACAGGATCATCCACCACAATTTAGATTAAAATAATATAAAATTTATAAAGATCCTCTTACAATAGAAGATAACCATTACTTTTTTTAGATGTTATCTTACCTTAATATCTTTTCAAAACTTCACGCACTACAATATACTCCTTAACTCGTCAAAGAATACTCACGATAAAAGGCAATTTTCATGCATCGAATAGTTTACTTACAGTAAAAAAAATACAAGTGGAAGAGGAGTAAGCGGGAAAGGGAGTAAAATATACATGGTTCGGAAAACTTAAATCTGTTTCATTATTTTTCTCAATTATACGTAGATGATTATAAACACACCTTCTGCTTTTAGCACTTGACTGATTAACGTTACAGAGCAAAACTTGAATCGCCTGAAACCTAGTAGAAACAACGTCTGTTCACGCTACTTTTACATCATGGAGTAACACTTATGAGAGATAACACTGTGCAACAAATTTAAACATTTTGTTGCCCTTCAAATGAAACAATGTGATTTTAACTATATGATAGGTGCTGAATTCACTTTAGGAAACCAAAATGTTCCATCTCGTCACGTTATAGTTGGGCAGACCAAAAAATATTATACGAAATACAAATATGTTCATATATTATCTGATTTAGGCTAGGAAGGTGTATTATACTAATACTAACTTTTGTATATTTGCTCTTTAAAATACTTTCTTTGGTCACTTAAACCTGTAGATACCCTCTGGAGTCTCTCTGATGATAGACCCGGAATACTCAGTAAGCATACCTTCACTTTAACGCTTTTTTAAATATGGTAAAATTCTGATGAAACTGTTCTCCGTGTTCACTTCCTGTGCAGAGATTTCGATAGAAGAAGTAAAAATGTGAGTTCAGAATTATAATTGTAATAATATGTTGCATCCCTTGAGTTGAAAACTACGCATCATGTCACTAAAAATTGCCTCATAATTTTCAGCCTTTACATTTCCTAGAAAACCTGAATGTTTCGATTTATATAACAGCTAAGCTGTTGTCTCAATCTCAAAGGATTTATTTTCAGAGTCTTTAATCTTGCATGAGTGTCTTAATCTGTGGACCAACAAATACTCCTTCTTTAATTTTTGCCTCATTTAAAATTCGGAATTTCTTCTTAAGATGCGAGATAGCAACAAGTTCTCTTGCTAGTGCTTTAACAAGCATCTTCGTCACTCAAACTTGATATATAATGGTGGCAAGTGTACACCTTGAAGTCTCAAAATTGGTTTACAAGATATATTTTCGAGGTCAGGATTTACGGATGTAGTGGTTTACTTTGTCACGGCAGTCCTACCCATGTAGAAAACAATACTTGATGTATTACGTTTGCATTCCTCTGAGAATACGAATAATTTTCAAGTCCAAACACACATATCATTTGTACTTTTTGTATACAATGAAGTCCAATATCGAACTGATAACTTCATACGACTTCCTATTATGAGCTGCATCTGCTACAGGAACAGATTAGTTAACATTTTCAATATGTATAATCACTATGTCTAGACTTAAATTTCGCTGTCAATAAAGAAGCGCCACTTGATGGGATTATGTTCATGTCCCAAAGACTCAAATAAGCCATCTGTTATGCATTTTTGCAATAAATAATGCCTCCACTTTCAACAAAATAGTCTCCAAAGTCAGTTTGCTGTTTCCTGAACAAATTTAACATTTTGAGCTAAGATATTTCTACCCTGAATCCTGGAGCCCAACAATTCCGCTTTTTTAAAAAGGAAGATTAAGTCTCATACACGATTGTAAAGCCCTTCTTGTGTGATCAAATGAGGTGACGTCGACTGGGATGTGGATGGCTGAAAGATTACATCTTCCTTGTTGCTTGGAACGCCTGAGGTATCTTCTTCTGACTCAGTAATATAATGTATTTAAGATTGAGGTAATGAAAGAACTTCACTGTAAGGATCTGTTCGAATAGCTAACTTTCAATTAAAGAACTGAATCTGATGTTTAGATTTAGAGGAAACGCCCTTTACATATCTCAGGCAAAATTAACAGGCAGGTGCATAAGCTATTCGTATCAAATCATCGGAACAGCATATTTCATAGACCTACGTTTTCCTTGCACGACTCAGTTTCTCAAATTCCAGAAACATGTAGTGTAACATAGGTGTCGAGAAAAAGACATATCCTGGTCTCCAACCCCACACCCAAAGTATAGTTTATATTTTTTTTAACTAACGAAGCAAGACTGTTTTTTGGGTTTCAGAGTAAATTAACCCCACTCCACAAAAAAAAGTTAGATTTATTTTTACACTCACAGAACATCGCAATCCACTGCATGTAGCTAAAAGTTTATTCAGCACTTTCTTGAAATCCAAATCCACATCACACAAATCCGCGGCAAATTGCATGCTTATTACATTTAGCACAACTTTGCTTTGGTTTAGAAAGAGAAGAGTACTTGGCTTTCTTGCTTATCACTTCCTTTACACATACATGAGAACGGCCTCTTTCTGCAAACGGATCGTTAGATTTCTGTTGCTCCTGCTTTAGTGTTCTTTCAATAATAGTTCCATTCCCAGAATGGTCTTCTTATGTAAACCAACCATATTATTAGCTCTCTCGTTCACATGGTTCTGTACAAGGGCTTCTCCTAGAGCAAGCAAAAATAGCATTCTTCTGTTTCTTTTGTTTTTTCCCACGAAGAGATGCAAAGCAAAAACAAGGTGTATGAATTGAAAGCTGCCATGTCTAACAACGTGTAGAACAGTGATAAAGGACATCGCCGTGTACCTCCCTTTGTAGAGTACTTGCGGACCATTTGGTCTATTGTAACGACTCCACCTTTGGAAAAATTGTAGCATAAATTTATGTGGGTCTTCTTTTTATTACTGCTGTTGTCAACTGCATTATTCTCATGCTGGGTAGAAAGTAAAAGCAGATTTTGGCTTGGTTTTTGCTTCGTAACATAGCACACGACTGTAACTGGTGGTTTGCCTCTTTTAGAGTCAGTAAAGCAAAACATAGAAGAATATAACTCCTCGTGTTTCCTTTAGCTCAGCTGGAATATGTTTTCTGTTATGTTGCATTGTCCCAACCATAGTCAAACCAAAATCAGTGTAAAGTTTTTCAGCCAAATCAACATAGGTATAGTAGCGATCGGTAGTTACGTTCCTACCTGTATGCTTTATTGGTTCCAGAAACCTCTTCACAACAGCTATGGGACCTCTTGTTACAACATCACTAGAGTCGTTCTTACCACGGGAAACTTCCGAATTCAAAACATATCTTGAGGTAGCGTCACTTAGAAAGCGAACGAGTATTCCGTATTTTCCCGGTTTTTCCTTTATGAATACTTTGAATGAACAGTGGCCACGAAATATTAATAATGTTTCATCAAAAGTTGTATGTGGACCAGGCTGAAAATAGGTTTTGAAATTACAAGTTATTTTTTCAAATACACTGCGAAAAGGTGCTAGTTTGTCAGTTTTCTTCGTTCAATTCTGGTTGGTTTGTCATCGAACCGTAAACACTGGTTAAACTGTTTCATTCGATTACAAGGAAATGTTGCAATGTAAATATCTCTACTATAGAGTGAGAACAACAGATCGTTTATTCCAATGCGAGTGTCCAACGTTGCACACGTTATTAGCAGAAGTCCTATACAAGCATAAAGTTCAGATAAAGTAAATTCATTTATGCCTTTCGCATTAGCTTCTTCATTTGTGTGTGATAAAATATTGTGAAATACATCAGATGTAAAACACTTACCGAAGGCATCCACTGGAGACGATGACAAACCAGCAGGCAAACATTTTCTTCTTCCGGACCACGGTATATACTTGGTCCTCTCCTACGAGCTATTATTCGTGGTTGTTTCAGATATGTTCTCCTTGATTTTGTTTTGGACACATTTGATCTTGTTTCAGTAGTACTATCATTATTACGTTGATCGAGTACATCTTCTTCACCACCTCCTCACTGCTAGAAACAAATATGTCCAATTGATCTACTTTTTCATTTTCACTGTCACTTTCTGATAGTTCACTTACAGTATCACTTTTATAAAGTTCAAATTCAATTTCGTCCGAATCCATTGCTTACTAAACAACTCAACGCAGAAAGCTTCCCTTTATTAGAACACACTTTCCCTCTAAAATTACCTGTATGGATGCGTACCAACATTGTTTTCTGGTAGATTTCCCAACATACTATAACTCACATAACGCCATCTAACAAGAAATGAAAATAGAATAAATATTCAGAACTTACTTGTGGCTGACATGCTGTTTTTCAACATAAGAAGACAATCTTTTTTAAATACAAAGGAAAAAATCTAACTTCAGGAAATATATTTGTATAAAATATGTCACATGGAAGTCCAAGGAGTGGGTTCGATGAGCCCACTAGTTTGAAATAATTTTAACTTCCAAGTTACTAAATAAAATGCACATTAGTAATGTGGATTTATCAAAGAAGAAATAATAGAAAATAAATAAAATTCTCAATATTTTAGACAAGACTTACGATTTTCTTTTTCAAGAAATATAAACGAGTAGGTTCGAGAAGACCCGTTGGACTTCCTAAAGTTAAGATAACTGTGTACAGATATTCTACCATAACTAACACCATACTGTTGAAACTGAAGGACGGTACGCCCACTCCCGGTCAACCCTGTAATTATAATACAACAAATATGAAAGGTTGCTTTGGCAGTACTATTTATTACAATTTTATTTAATCCGTTCTGAAACCTGTTTTTCTCATGTACGTACAATCATAAGAACGTTATTAGTAATCCGTGACAATTTCATGCTTTTAGAAGTAATTTCCAAATATCATTACAACATCAAACGATGTACTCTTAAGTACAGGATGCAGATATTACATATTTTTCTTAAAAATGGAAAGCCCCCTTCCAAATTAAGTACCTTTCATCTTCTTTCCGGAATGGTTTTGAAAATATTAATACTCTAACAGTACGGATAAACAAATACTTTACCACTAAAATGTTCAAAAACATCATTAAATACGAAAAATGTGAATTAAATTGAAATAATTATAAAGAGTTAATAAATAAGAAACTTAGGCCACTTTTAGGCCAAATTCAAATACTGTGATCACATGAGCGAGAAGCCTTGTAAAAATTATTTAAACTAACAAAAATATAGATCTAAAACTACAGATTCCGATTTATAGATTTTAGTGTCAGACATAGGGTGAGAGGTTTCAAATTACATTTGCAACTCTCAAACGGCTTTTCTACAACTCAAGATCAGATAGCATACTTTTAAGCCTGTAGAAAAAAATAACAAAAAAACTAACTACATTAATTAAGAGAGGGAAGAAACTTCCTAAATTTATCGCATTGATTAAAGCGAATCATATCGCTTTGATTAAAGTTATATACTAGAAGAGCATGATTTTTGAAGAATTATACTAAAAATAAAATGTATTATGAATTATATTATTTTACTTTAATAGAAGTTAAAAAACCTAAACTCAAAATGTATTAACTATTTTCTATTACCCTAATATCCGTGTGAAGATCGGATTTTGATATCGTTTTCTTAAGAGATAAACCATGCTAAGCTGTATCTGAAAAAAATCCTATATTACGGTAGATACTGTGATGACTGAATTTGAACTGTTGTGTACACAGAACAGTGAACAGAAATATTGTTAGTCAATGAAATGCTTTCAATCGAAAATAGAAAACTTCAAGTTATTATGGAAGAATGTATTGAAGTGGATGCGCCAGTATAAGAATACATTCACATTTGCAGGTTTGAAGTGCTAAGGTTAAAGTTATTGGTGTAAAATAAAATAGTTTACAAAATGTTAGGTTTTTGTTACCTACTTACATCATATTTCATTGGTACTCTGATTTTGGTTGAAGTAAAAGTGCATTTTTCACTAAACGAGAACAATACACGGCATTCCCTTAGTACGATTCTCCAGTAATTTACCTTATTCGTGGCGCTGAAGCCAGATGATATTCAGTGGCAATACAAAAGCCTTCTCACGATCTAAAACAATTTTCAATAAACAGAGTTATTTTATTATTCACAACTTATCGGAACAGCTTCCAGCTACACAAGCAATCATAGGACTGAAAAATAAAAATAAAACAAATAACAAGCTGAAAAAAAGAAACAAAAGAGTAGTTGCAATACGAGCAGAAAGAAGTTTGGAATAATGTGTGGCTGAACCTTCTTGTTTGTCCATTCTTGTGAAGTTAGAGATTATTGATAAAGGGTAATGCTGATTTGATTCTCATGAACGTAATACAGGAAAAGGTTAAAAATACAATGCCTTATTATATAAATGGCGTGTCAGAATATAACAATATTGATATATTATAACTATTTGATCTTCATGGAACAAAGAAACGAAACAAGAAGTAAGAAAATGTTTTTCAGTATCTAAAGATGTTATATACGTAATTTACACATTTAGAATGGCAGACGAAGAAGAACATTCCTATGAAAAGCATGTAAGGCATAATATACGAATTGTAATAGTATATTAATTAAGTAACGTTTTATGTATTAATATAGATTTTGCAAGACGTTCGAGAGGTGCTATTATAATTTGCAAGAATTTGATTGCTGCTCCAAGATACGTGCCATGCCTTTCTTCCCAAATAATGTTTTCGCAATCAACTCAAGAGTCACAAAGTAAGTTATCTCGTACAAATTGTAACTTAACACTTAGTTATTTATATCGCATCGCTACATTCATTTTAAGGAAGCATAAGTATGTTCTGTGATTTAGGATTAGAAATTACCCTATCCTAGATTTCTCGTGTTCATACATAGTATATTCACTTATATTTTTCTATATGTTATTACATTTTTGTTTAATTAGATCTAAGATATTATATTTATTTATAAGGAAGAGTAATTTAAATTTTTGCCGGTGTCCACGTTCTGCTAGTGTTTAAATTTGCTGTTAGATTTACATTAAATAATAAAAGAATTAAACGATATTAACATCTGATAATAGTTGCAGAGAAATATAACTGCACTTTATACGCCGTTTGATGCTTAAATTGTATTTGTTTACGTAAACTAAAGCCATTGTAGGTTAAATAAAACGTTTTATATCTTGTTATTTAAATGAATCAATAAAATATGACAAACAATGAAGTAATTATTGAAATATCCAATCGTGATAAGTCAACAAACGGTATAATATTTGACTCAATAGGTTTAATTGGAACCAAACTCGTATGGTTCTTTTAATTTATTGTAACTGTATTTAGTGTACATAAAATCCTAATTCATTTAAAAGGCCAACAAAAGTCTGCAATTACATCACTAATGCGCTCTACACGTTCTGAAGTTTTTACCAGCTGTATGTATAACTAAATAGTAATATGCTTTGCATATATAGTAAATAATTGTTTCGAAAATAACTCATTTTGCAAAACATTGGATTAAATCTGGCTTTCGCTTGTAGTGGTATACTTGGTAGCAAGAAGCAAAAAGAAGAACAACGGTGTTGCAATAATGAATTAAACGATAAGTTATAAGGATTATATTTTTGCATATTACCAAATTACCATGAATTGTATGACAATTTTATTCCATCAAGGATTGTGTCTTGATATCTATAGTTTAAGTAAATATTTAATATAAGATGTTAGTACAAGTTACGATAAACTCTTGCAGGATATTAAAATTGTCTAGCTGTTAAGTTTTATTAATAACAAATTTACTGTATATCACTGCAAGATATACATTTATTTTTGTCTATTTCTTAAAATATTTGAACAAATTTCCCACTGTTTACCTATGCGTCCAAACAAAATTGTAATTTTCTTCAAATATATAATTCCAAACGGCCAGAGACATCCAGGATATATAGAGTATTATAATTTACTTTGTTCCACAGTTCTTTCAGATTAGCTTGTTTCTTCGTCTTTATATGTTCTTTGGCAAAGTTAACAGAATACATTAAGTCCGGTTCTTTTATTCGGATACGTAAGAACTGTACGAAATCAACTTCTCGAAAATAGTTCAGATAGAAATTGTTTCAGCCTAAGTGGCACGAATTGCGATTCTATCTCTTATAATAAACGAACATATATGATGATGTGAATTCTTTCAGGTCTTAATGGAGAAAAATATATTTTTTATTTAAATCACTAGTGTATATTACCGTCGAGGGAAATGTACGGGTAATAGTCCACCGAATATTTTGTTTAGAATCTTTTTCTCGGACTGATGTGAATTATAGACCATAAAAATTATTCAGTGGAGTCTGTTAACTTTTCTCAAGACACAACACTTCTGCCATCAAAGAACAGAATACTAAACGCAAGTTGAAAACCACCTAAATACAGATACTTTTCATTTACAAAATTTATTATTATCACGGTGTTCGTCCACCAGTTAATATAGCGATTTTAACTTGTAGTGCTGAGTGTTCACATTTCTTTCCTACGGTAATGTGCAATTGTAAACTGTGCGTTCTAATTTCAAAATGCGTTCACATCGGTTGTGTTATAGGACTATATTACACAGTGTGGGAAACTGCTCATTTAATTAAAAAGACCGCAAACAACATAGGAAATGTTATGGGGACCTAAAAAAAATAACAATAAATATTCCTTTCGTTTTCGGCTAAGGTAGAAAATAGTAAAAATTTGCTTCCCCATAACTTGTTCAGAAACACCGATAAACCACCTACAAGGAGAGATAACATCTAACGACATGCGAATTTGAGTGAGTGAGTCACATCCCATTTAACTGAAAAAGAAAACATAATATTTACTTCACTGAGGTCCAATACATATTTATACAATTCCAAGAATATTGCAATATAATGATTGATTAGAACATGTGTCCACTGTTCTTTCGAAATAATGATTCTTACAATTATATCAAGTACTGAAGTTCATAATTATCCTTCTTCTTTCTTCACGTTGAGAGTCGACTACTTTCTGGTTTTTTCATCAACTTGAAATTTAACAGGCAGCTCATTCCGTATAATAGTTTGGAATGCTCGTAGGCTGGATAGCAACCCTGCAAATATGTAGTGTGACGTTATGCATGCCATTGTGTATACGTCGCCTAAACTGTTCAGTTGATTTGTGGATTATGCTCCGAAGATGGGCGAACTCACGAACTATGGCGTCGGTAGATCATAAATGAACCCAACAAAAATTCAATTAGAAAATGCCATGAGTCACATTCAAAGGTTTGCGGCAGTGGCCTACAAGATCAGTCTTCTTGGCTGTCCCAGGCCCAACTTGAAAATTTTAAATAGAACCATGAGACGAGTGATATCTCGTTCAATAGTCTATAAAACCTAAAGAGCACAGTGGAAAAAGATCGTTCATATTGGTTTCAAAATAACCACCATGATATGTCGGGTGTATCAGATAAAAAACCTTTTCGACTAAAGTTTCTGACTAACGTTCCTGTGTACAAAGTATTAGGATCTTGTTACTTAATAATTCAGAAAAAATATTATTCTATTCAACGTTTGACCGCTAGGATTGGAGCTTCAGTTTTCGTGCGCGAAGTTCAGGAACGTAAATTGAGGTGCCATAACTTTATTTTATGAGTTTGCGTTGTCTAATACACATATCAGAAATTATTGAGCAAAGGTGTGGAAAATCAATGGCCATCCCGATATTCAGAAGATGCCAGTACAGAAGATACTATACCGATATTCATTTAGTGGAACAGAAAGACAAGAACAATCTCAGTAATAAGGGGCAGAAAAGCATGCATGACATTTTCAACTTAATCAAAACTACCCGCGAAAGAAATTTAAGGGATAAAATATGAGGTTCACTTAGATGTAGTACACCGTTCATTTCAATTAAGTTTCAGCGGTAATTCCAGTTGTGATCCTCAGTAACGTAACGGTACATACTGATACACATGCATCCCAAACATCTTTCACGCATTGCTTTAAATTCTCAGGGGCCGCCAAAATGTTTGGAAGATCCAAAATCTATTATTACAAGCTTTGCTTCGTATTTCAGTTATTTCCTTTTTCCCATCAAATCACCTGAGTGTTACCCTTCAAACCGAATTCCAATTTAATTTTATTCATTAAAGTGCCAGTCAATGGACATTTCCACTGACTTTTTATTGCTCTGAAAAACGGCAGAGGTAGCTGATTACGGAGAACTCTTCCTTTCGCTCATGCAGCGATCCCAACTAGTCGAAAATTTCGATTGAATTCCGGTCAACTGCTCGTACACTTAAACCAACGACCACCACGTTCGAAACTCACAACACAAAACGCAATACTTCAGTGATATAATATTTTGCAAATGTACCACCCTAAACGAAACATTTAATCATCTCAGAGCTGAGGGCACGCTGGTAGCAACCCGAAAAATGTAGGGGAGCCTGGTAGAAGTTAGAGGGCTAATACAACCATATTATAGTTCTTCATCGTATTATAGTTTATTTGGAGGCCTAAATTGAAAATTTTAGGGGGCCAGTAAAAATTTAGGGGGCTACCTCCTTTGGATACGGGCCTGGATGAAGGGGTAAAGACCATAAGTAAACTTATGTTTGTATACTTAGAACACTATTTCGGGTGAAGTTATTGAAAAGAAAAAGCTGAAGTTTCAGACAAACGACATAAGTAACACACAACGAATTTGTGACAACATTCCTCTTGTTCAGCCTCGAAAAATCGGCGTTTGAGAATCGGCACTTAAGTCACAAGAAAAATTCTCTAGCACTAATTTTGTTGTCTAGCCTAACCATCTGTCTTCCTCTATCCGCTACAGCTTTTTTCAGCTTGAAACCCCCACGGTGACCACATAAATATTTCCCTTGTAGAAATATGGTTACAAATTAAAGCGCTATATAATACGATTTTTGTAGCATTAAGATAAGAATAGTTGTAGCAATGACGTTGGGTGACCAATTGCTAATATGCAGAGTAAATATAGAAATAGTGATAGGATGTAAAACGATATGAATATTTTTAAAGGGATTAAAAACTTTTTCGTGGACGTAGTATAATAGCTAGGACAATAGAAAATAAAGAAAAACAATAATATTGTGCCCTAGACATTCTCAATCTGCGCATGACTTAATTTCAACTGATTCTTAAACTCTAATATTTTTGGGGTAATACAATAGCATAGTAATTGTCCCAAGTGTGCAAGTATCTAAATTTTTTTAATGACAAAACATTATAAATGACCTTTAATGTATTCCAAACCAAGAAAATAGGTTTTGTTAACACGTTATATTTATATACAGTAAGACAATGTGTGATATAGACAATGTGTCGTATGACTATTTTTCCGGATTTCATCATATAAGAAACGCATATTAGCCAGCTAGTGAGTGGAGTAGTTCGCCATTGTTTTGTTCTATATTTTGCTTACAACGACGGTGAACTACACTTCTTCTTACAGGTTGACTATTCTATTTTCACACACTCATGTGACGCACGGAATTCCATACATTTTTTTGAGCACGACATACTAAGTGCAACTTTATAATACAGCACTTATACTCCTTGGCGAAATTCAATCATATGCTCAAGACCATTATTCTAACGGAAACAATAAGAGGCAAATTAATAGTAGTCTACGATCTCTCTCTCAGTGTTAACAGTGTCAACAAACTCTCATTCATTAACGTTACCTTGCATCATGCGCTTCTAGTGGAGCTCAAGCGAGACACCAACACGAAGTTTTAAAGAAATACCGTTCGGTAGTTTGGATAATAAACAAAACCGAAAAGCAGGAGTAGTTTAATACAGAAATTTGCAACACTATTTTCACCAATTTTCCGAAATTAAGAACAAACCATAATGTTCGTAAACAGATGCAAGGGAACCGTGCGCCTCGGTAGTAGAGTATTTTGTTTCCTGTTTCGGAATACGATGAGTGTGGATGTAGTTATAATTTTGTTGTATGTCCATATCTCTGTTGGAAGAGCATGCGGTTGCATTCGGGAGATCTCTAATTCCTGCTGCCACCATCTTGACTGAGGTTCGTGAAGTTTTTTCTTAGTCCCGTCACTTAAACTCCGGGACGGTCCCTATACTAAAATGGAGTTAGGGAGATACTTTTCTCCATTCGTTACCACGACATAAGTGATAGTTGCAGTTAGTCTTAAATAAAGTTCTTGACTTGTTGCTACACTCTTCCATTGCCAAGCAATTGTCTCATGGCACTCGCCGACAAACGAGGCAAATTTGACAACAATTACGATAATTCTTATTATTAATAGGGGGAGGGTAGACAATGTTATCGTTGAGGGTAACACCTTGCTCGCATTACCAATGTACCTCAATACACTTTTTATTTCTTTTCGAGGACAAGGATCCTGTTGGGAGGTGTGTTAATATGCTTTTTTACTTTTTTCTTTACCAAATTATTCAATCACAATACGCCCTCGCAATAAAGTTTGGTACCAACCGCCTTTGTAATCTAGGGTTCAAACTATTTGAGTCTTATAACAATAGCTGTGAGTGTCGATTTAATACATTGACTGGAGGATAATTGTTGGATTCGATCCGATCGTAAATTTTGGTAGTAGTGGTGTACACTCTTTAAACAAGAGAGCTTCCACTGGACTCAATTTTCCAAGAACCAGAATGTGATTATCCCACTGAATATATATTAATGTTTGTTGCATTTTCAATAAACCTCAAATTACTTCCATATCTCATTGTTTTCATTCTTAACCAATTCTTATTTACATTGTCATCTGGACTGTTTATTTCGTACATTTATATAGTTTCATTGACGACGTGAAATAATATAATGGTTAATCATTTAAGCTGAAGACATGGGAAGGGATGAAGTAGGGAATTTTATAATTATACTTTCATTGATATAGGTATTCTGACAGGAAATTTGTTTACATTGTTTCCATGTATTGTAATTTCTCTTATTAATAATTAACATAAAATATATTACTCATACTATCATATTACATTAGCTCTTGTCCATTCTGGAAATAACAATATGCGAACATGTCACTTCTCAGCTAGTATATTATATTTTTATACGGAAATAGTGTTGGATCCCAAATATTCTCACTCCCAAACACATACGTATCCATACATGCAAAATTTAAATAGAATTAAGAATTGATACACTCGAGAAAGCAAAGATACTTAGTAAATATATGAACTTACAATTAGCAAAATAATCCTGCACATTATTTAATAAATCCGTTAGCTACACTATACTAAAGTAATAAGAACACCTTAACCAAAATAATTTTTGCTTTTCTGTAGGGGAACTCCGTTGAATGAAGAATGGGTTATGTCCACTAACGGTGAAAGCGAATTTTGTTTCGTGTTCAGAAATCTACAAACAGACATACTTGTAAGTATCTACATAGTATAATACAACATACTGTACGTTAAACTAAATTTGGTATTAACTATATACAGTTTCGCTACAATGTGTAGCACTGAAAACTCTCAAAACATTTTGGTAGCAAACATACATTCGTTGCTTGTGTATATGATTATGCTGTTAACGCTGCTTATGTGTATAAGCACATTTGGAACGTACAACAATGGACCTTCGTATCTGAAATACCTAATGCTAGGATATTATATGGGTGATTATTTTGCGCATACTTACACGGAACGTCCGTAAAGTGTTACACGCCGATTTTAATGAAATTTTGCAGGTAGATACTAGATACAAAATGATACCTGTATTTTTTGTTTCTGCCAAAACACGGTTTGAGGGGACCTAAGCCCCTCCCGAAGTATTTTCAAGAAAGCTTGAAATCTCCAAAAGAACATGAGCAATTTGAAGAAAAAGACATATACACATACTGGATAGAAAATTAAGGAATACGTACTTTTCTTTTGTGAGAGAAAACGTTTGTAGAGAGAACAACGGCACCCATTTAAATATCCCATTTAATTATCCAAAAGAACATGAGCAATTTGAAGAAAAAGACATATACACATACTGGATAGAAAATTAAGGAATACGTACTTTTCTTTTGTGAGAGAAAACGTTTGTAGGGAGAACAACGGCACCCATTTAAATATCTCAGAAATTAATGACAAAGGCCATAATCGACAAAAGTTGAGAAGCTATTCCGAGGAAACTATGCATGCAGATACTAGACTTAAAAGTAAGAAATACGTATTTCTTCGTTTTTGCGGAAAAAGGTTTGAAGGAGCCAAAGGCCCACTCGAAATATTTTCAAAAAAGCTCGAAATCTTCGAAAAGAATATGAGCACTCGAAATCTTCGAAAAGAATATGAGCAATTTGCAAAAAAAGAATATACTCATTTCAGATAGAAAATTAAGGAATACAGGATTTTTCATTTGTGTGAGGAAATTTTTACAAGGGAAACAACGGCCCCTATACAAATATGTCCAAAAATAATGACTAAGCAAAAATCGGAAAAGGGCACAAGTGATTCCAACAAATCTACGCGTGCAGATACTAGACGTAAAAGTAAGTAATACATATTTTTTTTCGTTTCTGCGGAAAAACGGTTTGAAGGGGCCTAGGCCCCTCCCGGAATACTTTCAAAAAAGCTCGAAATCTCCAAAGAACATGAGCAATTTGCAGAAAAAGGCGTATACACATATTAGATAGATAATTAACGAATCCATGATTTTTCTTTCGTGTGAGGAAATTTTTACAAGGGGAGAAACGGCCTCTATTCAAATATCTCAAAAAATATTGACAAAGGCCAAAATCGAAAAAGGGCACAAGCGATTCCAAGGTGACTCTGCAGGCAGATACTAGACTTAAAAGTAAGAAATACATATTTTTTCATTTCTGTAGAAAAACATTTTGAACAATGTTCACTTCATGCATTAAATAGAAGAGTTGCTTGACGCTGTGTTGTAGGAAAATACACGTGTTTTAGCCAACGACGGCAAAGTTCCTTTGTGAGTTTTCCTGATTTTAAGGCGGCAAGATATACGTAATGTGGGAGAAACACAGTGTTATGCAAGCGTGGGCCGAACTCACCAGTTGGCTCCTTCAAAACAATGAGTAATGTTTCCAACAAAGCGATGGTGGTTGTATTATATAACTGTATGTTGTCGCACTCACGCATTGGACAACTGTTTCCACCTTTTTCATTCCTTGAGCGGCCAAGGTTTGACCGCCATGCATTTCTGTATGGCCACACTTGGTACAATTGTACCAGATACAACCCTTTTTGACATTCATCGCCCAGTTGGTACCACGCTGGCATTTTCAGCCCCTTTTTGAAAACGTTGTTACAATTCTACCCAATTCAGCACCATTTAACAAATATTATCACATTTTCAAAAGTTCACGTCACTCATACAGTGTTGGACACTTAAGTAATGCTGGTGAACGTTCATTCTGTGACGTTGAACCGCATAACGCTACAAACTTCATGTGTAAAATTAGTAATTCGAACTATACCGGGAAACAAATGGCGCTGTATGGGCGCATCCGCACCGCGCAGGAAGAAGGCGAAAAAGAAGCACTGTGGTGGAAATTTTTGCTTGAAATCTTTTTTAAGTACACACAGGTTGAAGCAATTGTTGCATATTCTGAAGAGGAGAAGCGAGTGTTGAAGTAAGTCTATAATTTATGTGTCGTTTAAAAGATTATGCAATATAAAACTATAATAGCACCAGTGCCGTACCGTGGAAAATCGTTGCCTGGGCGAGAATATACTTCGGCGTCACCGTACATATGACTGAGGTCGATAGACCAGGCGCAAAGCACCACTATGGTTGGCACGAAGCGTAATAAATTTTTTAAAACTAAACCCTTGTTTTGCTTGATTTTAATCACTTTTTCTTACTTTTTCCTTCAATTATATATATATATATATATATATATATATATATATATATATATATATATATATATATATATATATTTACATCAGTTAATGATTGTGGTACCAAACACAATTCGAAGCTCTCTTGCACCCACTGGAAAACGTGAAGTTTATTAATATTTATAGAGGAAGTCCCGTATTGTTCGGACGACCCTACCGGGGGAGTGTTTTACTCCTGCCTGCAGTGGGACCAAACGGAGGTGTGGGGAGGGGCCAATCCCAGGAATCTGGGTAACGGTTCTGATCCTACCAAAGGGAGGAAACTGTGGGATAGGGCCGGCACCAAACTCAAATGGTGACTCAACACGTACCATTGGGTCCGGGATGAGATACGGGAGTATCTCGACGTGTGCGTGGTACCTCTACACGACAAGGCGGTTGCCAGTTGAACGATAGAGGTAGGCAGGGCCGGGATTGAACAACCCCCTCGGGCATTGCCTGGGCCTCCGGAATTGGGTTGGACTCTGCCGGGCTGTGGTCATACCGTGGGAGCCAATCCCAGGAATCTGGGTAACGGTGAACACGGGCGGGAGGTGAGCTTGCCTTATAACGCTCGGGTGCCATGCCTGCAGAGCATGGTAGGACTGACTCGCTAGCAGACTGCCTCAACCAGTAGGCCAACTGGTAGGCACTCAGGACTTCGGTCTGGCCGCGCAGAGGGCGTATCCCACTCCCTCAGTGAATGGGGGTTACATACTTAGGTGTCAAGGTTAAGGGACAAATCTTGACGGTGCACGAGCAACAATAGCGTATATTGTGGAACTACGGGCGGGGTGCATTACATTCTTGCAGAACCCGTCCATTAAATAGACCGAACGGTCGCGGGCATGCTCTCCATTCATGCAATTAAGCGTGGCATAGTAGACCACTAGCTCACAATGTTCCCATAATGCCCACCGAATTCCATTTTACAAAATTTGAGAAATAAATTTCACTTTTTATTTTGTGGTCAATTTGAAGGCATTTTGTTATACTACTATTAAGAAATACATATACATCATATTTCGAATCAATCATTATGGAACAATTCCATGCGTTACTCGTAGCAGTGGTACCAATCTTTGAAAGTTTCATTTACAACCTTATTCTTTTTTCTTTTTTAATTGATTTTGTGAGTAATGGTGCATTCAGTATAAAGGTACAATAAGATTCTCTCTCTCTCTGTCTCTCTCTCTCTCTCTCTGTGTGTGTGTGTATGTGTGTTTGTGTGTTTTTTTAGTTTCCGGCGTAAACGTGTGGATACTACCAGGTATACTTCCGTGTGTACATATGCCAGTGTGTGCCTGTGGCGGGGGTATATGAAGTATTAATTGATATCGCGTATTAGAACTTATCAATATTAGTACGTATATACATGCGGCCGTTACTTCACACGATAACTTTGGAAGAATGCTAAAATTTTAATTCTGCTTTTTGCAATAAATAAGTAGAGTGATTCCTCTCGAGGGAGTTTGTTAATATAGGTGATTCGCCAACTGGAAGTGGTAGAAATGAGTCATTTCCGATTTTAACGTTGATCACTATAGAGCGG
Source organism: Thermobia domestica (assembly GCF_964235325.1). Classification (NCBI taxonomy): domain Eukaryota; kingdom Metazoa; phylum Arthropoda; class Insecta; order Zygentoma; family Lepismatidae; genus Thermobia; species Thermobia domestica. The sequence goes on along the minus strand of NC_137456.1, from coordinate 287,101,338 downwards.
AAATGGTAATAAATAGTAAGAAGCAGTTTTTGGCAATTGATAAAGGGTATCAAGGATAACTTTCAGCTGCATCCTTAACATCCTGGTAAAACTGGATGATAGTAATTAACTATGATTTCTGGCTTCAAATTAATCTACATAGTGAGATAAGAAGAAGTTGTTTTAAGAATGAATTTAGCATTGTGGGAATAAATATCGTCTTTTCTTTTAAACTTCTGATCAAATCGGAAGTAGCAAAATTCAACTACTTCCCATTTTAGTGTTGATCACAACAGATTTAATCGATACTAAATAGCGAAAAGAGGTTTTCCGAAATAATTAAGTGTCCCAAGAATATGTTCTATCTCGACTCTAATCTTTCTACTAAAACTTGAAGTGATGGAAATCAATCACTTCCGGTTACAACATTGAGCGTTATAGAATGGAGAATGTTTTTTTTTAGGTAATTCATTAAGTGCTCCAAGAGAATATTCCATCTCCGCAGTAATCCCTCTACTCAAATCGGAAGTGAAATAAATATACTAGAACTTCTGGTTAACAAACCACTTCAGAAAATATTACATGATCCTCTTTAAGATTTTTTTTATTATTAGGATCACGTAGTGGAACTTGTAATATCGTAATGTTAGTAGGTACGTACACTCATGTCTAAAATTATTGTCGCATGTCTATAAGTATGTTGTTTTAAGAATATAATTTGATAATGAATTTGCCCGGTATTTCTTATAATGTTAGTATGTGTATAATTGGCAAGGACATATATGTGGCAAATTTCGTGTCAATAGAGCAGTAAATAAGAAAATTAAACTTTCTTGTCCATTTAGCAACATTTTGTTTTACTCATTCTAATTTTCGTATTTATAATTATTTTCCCTTGAAATTTACCACAAATATGTATTTCCCGATTATACACATAGTATCAGTATTAAAAGTACCCTGCATAATTATCATATTATATTCTTGCAAGAGGACAGTTATACATACAGCGGGTATGCGACAATCATTTTGGACATGAGTGTACATATGTACGTCCGTTTCTTCGAACGATAACGATTTGAAACGATGCGAATTTTCTAATTGTTTTTTGCAATAGGTATATAGTGTGATTTTCTCGAGGGAGTTCATTAATAGAGGTGATTCGACAAACAAAATGGTAGAAATGCATAATTTCAGGTTTTAATGTTGATCAACATAAAACAGAAACGGTAATGGATAGCGAAAAGCTGTTCTCGGCAAATGATTATACGTTTCAAGGAAGTCTCTCATCTTATTCTTAACGTTCTAGTAGAACTGGAAATGGTAGAAATGAGCCATTTCCGGTTTTAGCATTCATTACTATACAGCAAAAACGATAATATATAACGAGATGTTATCGGCAATCAATTAAACTTTTCAAGAACAACCTTCATCTTCACTTTTAACAAGCTAGTAAAACTGAAAGTAATAGATTTGAGCCATTTCCGATTTCAACGTTGATCACTATACAGCAAAAACTGTAATAGATAATAAGAAGCAGTTTCCATGGATGTATATAGCGTTTCAAGAATAACCTTCATCGTCACCCTGACACTCTAGTAAAACCGGAAGTGGTAAAAAATGAACCACTTCCGTTTTTAACGTTGATCACTATAGAGCGAAAACGAAAATATATAGTAAGAAGCAGTTTCGGCAATCGATAAAGCGTTCCGAGAGTAACTTTCTTCTTCGTGCTTAACACCCTAGTGAAAAGGAAGTGTAGAAATCACCTATAACTTCCGGTTTCAATTTAATTTACATAAACTATAAGACATAGGGAAAAGCAGTTTCATCGAATCAATTTAACGTTGTGGGAACTCGTAAGTTATTATCTCTCTTAAACACCCAACCGGAAGTAGCAAAACCCAACTACTTCCGGTTTTAGTGTTGATCGCTATAGATTAGAAAAGATAATAGATAAGGAGAAGCGGTTTGCTATAATCATTTATTGTCCCAAGAATATGTTCTATCTCAACTCTAACCCTTATACTAAAAGCAGAAGTGGCAGATATCAATCACTTCCGGTTATAAATTGAGTGTTATAGATTTGAGAGCTAGAAAGGATTTTATGTAATTCATTAAGTAACACAAGAGTATATTCCATCTCGACAGTAATCGCACTATTAATACCAGAAGTGAAAGAAATATGATACAAATTCCGGTATCCGTATTACTTCAGAATATATTGAGTCATCCTCTTTACTGTTTTTTACTAGAGTTTATTTTTAAATTAAATACTGGTCGAATCTTTTCTAAATTTTGTGAGCTACTAGCCCATTTCCTAAGGAATAAGTACTGGTATGTTCTATGGTCAAACTCGGTCAAGCGAATCTAGTTGTGTCGAGGCGCCATTCGGTGACCATTTAGTACTGTTCAGCAGAAGTACAATGTTCTTATAGATTATTCGTTGTATTGTTATAAAGTAGGAAATGATACAAGACGCTGTATTTTCTAAATTAAAGTTTTGGGATCCTCCAGGGCAATGGTTTAAACAATTTTAACAAGCGCCCACATTTTTAAACCCTACTTACTTCCCGCCCACATCATTCGACCGTTTTGCAATTTTAGTTACAGCATTGTATTACCAAATCATCAAGAATAGTAACAAAAATTGAAATATCGCTCCGTAATATGAAACAAGTGTTCCGATGATTTTGGTTTGAGTGTCGTTTTCTTAAAATTTAAGGCCGCTTGTTAAGAATATAACATCAATTTTCCCCCATCACGTCACGTTTCCCGGGAAATGGGGAGGTATGTTTATATCAACACGTACATAATACATTATAATACAGAATACATAATATATATTTTTCATGTACACCTTGTCTCAAAACGGTTGAGCGCATTCTTTATTGGTGTTTCGAGGCAAAAATTTTCTAAGTGCAGCTTCGGGTATCTTCGGAAAAAAGTAAACCAGGTTCGAAGCTCCTTTGCAATCGGGAAAAAGTTTGCAGATGTGTTTTTCTTCTTTTAAATATAATAAGACTTGTTGCCAAGTGTAGAAAAAAAGCAACATTGATTGAAATACTTAATGATACCATATTTCGAAACCTTGTATTAATGTCAGCACATTCTTGTTTGCCATTTAGCTTCCATACGTAATTCAAAATTAAGATACGTTAAAGAATCTTTCCATTTGTAAAAGAATGCTCAAAGTTAAGACATAGAACGTCATTATCGCCTCAAAAACAGCGTTTGTAGTGGACATGAATGTCATAATTTTCTTGAGAACAGTTACACATGTTTCGCTAGAAGCATGTTTCCGTAAATAATTGTGTTAGCTCACTGGTAAGCTGTCTGAATTCAAATCGTAAGGTTGTGAGTTCGATTCTCATCTCGGTCAACGTTTTTTTAAATTTTCCATAATGCATGAAATATTATATTAAAATACATCAGATATATATATATATATATATATATATATATATATATATATATATATATATATATATATAACATAATCATCGCAGAACAGTTAAATGTTAAATACAAGTTAGGAAAATCGTTCAATAGCAATAAATATATTATGTAGTGTATTTATTTGCAGCTACTTGTCATATAGAGAGTACTTCTCAATATTCATATTACAGTATATCATTTATGTTCTTGAAAAATTATTCGATGCATAAAGAGAGGGCATAAACAGAGAATCCAAAGTCGGAACGCTCGCAAGAAATTCATGAACCTTAAAGGTCACGTGAGCAGACTGGAATTGTCCTTATGAAGCATGCCACAGCAGAAAGTCTTTACATAGATTTTCAATTCAATTCCCATTGGCGTAACTAGGATATTTTCCTAAGGGGGGCATGGTCCATTAGTTCTGAAAAATTGGAAGAATCTTTTAGAAGAACTTGTTATGATGTTATATATAGTATCCCTTACCCCGCACTCATTATCAACTCCAAGTTATTTAGTTCTAACACGACATTGTCATATAACATTTCAGTGAAAATTTATTTTTTTGAAATTTACTTAAAATTGTATATTCCCTATATTCTGATGCTACTAAATAAGTACCTAAAATCTACTCAAATTATGAAAACTCATAATGTTCTATTATTGTTTTACTCAAGCAATTCTGAGCGAAAATACATTATTCGTAAACATTAACTGTCATGCTCTCAGTTTACTCTTACACAAGGGTAAAAGTGGGTCTGAAAAGATAGGGGGACAGTTGACGTTACGCCGTTTCCGTGCCTATCTTTGCCCATTGCATTTTTTAGGAATTGGAGGGGCACCGTAGATAGTTTTGGAAGTGGGAGAAGGGTGTCCTCCTGTGTTCCCCTTTACTTTTACTCCTGCTCTTACATCTTTTAGAAACACAAATAAATATACAAGAAGTGACATAATTTAAAGTTATAACTTTTCAAAAATCAGTCATGGGCTATTCATTGTCGTTTACTAATGTTGCAGTTTAATTACATAAATCTCTGCGAACAAAGAAATGCAATAAATTTTTATACACAAAACATTTTTAACTAAAAAGTAGAAACAATGGTATACAAAACAGTGGTAGAAATATAGTTGGCTAACTACCGAACAATTTAAATACTTAAAAAAAAAATACAATTAGAGTGAAGCAGATCAACAATACGAGAGGAGAAGACATAAACACGGACTTGAGGGACCCGTTTTCCTTTAAAAGATGTTTCCCATTATCTTTTCAATTAAATATTAAATTACACACCTTACAATTTTCGGGAGGACGTATGATAAGTGGCCCTGATGGATAAGCAGATGTGATTGAAAAAATTAAAACAACAAACATTTAATGAAACAAAGATTCAACCAGCAGAATTGATTGATAATAATGTTGATCACAATATTTTAAGAGAGAGAAAAAATATATCAACACTTATAATATTCCTGAATTACATTATGAAATTTTAAGCGTACTGTTGTAGTTACATCGTTAGCGTCAACCGTTGGGAAATATCATTACAGCCATGGGACACCCACAAAGAGGTCCACCGGACCCGAACCCTCAAATGATTGTGATTTGTCTGTACCAGGCAGCACTCATGGAAAGTCCATCCAATTTGGATCGCATGAAATCTTAGTGACTTGACATACATATGTGCACTTCCTTAATAAAACTATACTTGACTTAACAGTGAAATTATTATTGGTTTATTTCCGACGAACAAAGAAAAACTTAAATATTTATATTGGCTAATCAGTGAGCGCAAGAATTTCTCTAGATTAGAGAAATTTCCCTCGAACTACGAACACTGCTTGTTATTGCTGCGATACCCATGTAACTTTTACAGCATGAAACTACAATATCAGGTTATCAGGAGCATATTTTTTTCTTTAGCATAGCACAAATAAACTCCCTTTTCGAAAGCAAAATATAAAAATTGTTCATGTGGTGCACAACTTACGCTACTTGGAAATTATTTATGGTTTACTCGGACGCAGAATAACGTCATGTCTGTGTCTTGCAATATTGTACCCCTCCCAACTTTCGACAATCTGAACAAAAATTTCTGGGTGCGCATCTGATTACAGTTTATACCTTAAGAATGTAACTACAAACTTCAGTTCATAAATAATACTAATACTAAGAAGAAGGAGGAAAAGCAACAAACGATATTGAAGAATCACTTTTGAATGGGTATTATATGCGTAATTGCTTCAGTTTAGCAGTTCAAGAGTTCGGCTTTTTTTTCTTTCCTTTCTGTTGTTTAAGTATACCTTAATAATTTGCTCTGAGAATCATAACTGTTCAAACATTACTACAGTATGCTATAAATAAAATAATAACAATAAGACTGATTTATCACACATATATAAACAAGAAAAAATTACTACGTCGATAAGTGAATTACTTCAAAGAATACAAAAATAATTTACATTAAGTAAGCTATCAAATAAAAAAAAGTCGCATACAGCTCAAGTCCAAGGTCACTATACTGCCCACTATCACATTAGTCCAGGTATTTTATTACATTCAGGCACAAGACCATAGACCCATATTTAAAAAAAAAGTCGATAGGCGGACGAATATAGACACTATTAAACATGTCGAATGCAAGCATCATTAAAATTGTTATGCGTAAATTGAGGTAAATTAATAACATTTTCATCCAGTATAAAAATTCTGGGGAAGACCAGCTTTGTTTGTAGGGGGAGCCGGCACCCCCTGGACCCGTTCTAGTTCCGCCTATGTCAATTCCTGATACATGCTTTTGCAATGTGGAAGTGGTGATGCCCTAAGTCGCTCTCTCTCGCTCGCTCGCTCACTCTCTATTTATACAGAATATAAAAGTGGATGTAAGTGTGTGTTTCAACATAATTCTGATATATCTAGAGCATTTATAACTATATTTCTTACAGCCTGTAAAAGAGTACTGTCGGGATACATATCAAAAATGCTAGAAACGGGTCGAAATTAGTATCGAATCCATAGTTTCGTGGTCGCTTAGATGAATAGTTCTACTTTCAATTCAAATCCAATTAAGCTCCCATTAGCACCCAGGATGGTTACGTAGCGACATAAAAATATCGACGTCAACCGATATTAGAATCGAATCGTAAGTTTTCAGCGCCGCTAATAGTGCCGCATTACCCATTAGTCCACATTAGTCCACATTTCACATTAGTCCCATTGCCTAGAGGGCAACATATTTGTAGCGTGCGAAGTTTAAAACTTGAATAATATCTTAATTTTTTCCTTATGAAAAAAGTTAAAAATCAAGAGCACATATATTATTTCATGAACAATCCTCTTTTACTATTGTAATATGTTTAATATTAGCGTTAGAAATCTAAAAATAATTAACATGTTTCACATTTGTTATTTTTTGTTACGTAGTTCTAGCTGTAGCATCTAGTGAGTGGTATTTAATTGTAATAAATTCACTAATTAAGCATATTCGAATTAAGTTTTATTTTTAAGTTAGGGATGAAGATGCGGAGAAATATGTAGTTATTGGGGACGACGAGAGCAAAAGTGCGTATGTTTAGCCGTGAATTAGAGATCATCTTTTGTTGTAGTTATGTAGACCTTGAATTCTTTTGCTGTTTTATTTCGGTAATCCCCGGAAGAATTTTGGGATGAGACTGTGCTTTTGACAATTTGTTTTTGGCAATACACGGCAGAGTATTGGGTTATATTAGTTAGCCGAACATTGTGTTGATTTTGAATAATCGGACAAAGTGTTGGAAAATAGAAACAACAAATGAAGGATGTTACTATGTAGAAATAAATAATGTGTAATCGTGTTGATGTAGAAATGGAGCCATATAAGTGGCTGAAGTCTTTTCTATGTTAAGGAAAGTTAGAGCCAGTGTGGCAATTGATATTTTAGGGTTTATGAGCCAAACGTGGCTGTTGATAATAAGGTCGAAGAGCCGAGAGGGGACACTGTTATGGTAGGTTGATGAGCCAAGAGTTGCTTTTGATATTTTAGTGGCTTATGGTAACGCCAAGTAGGATCATAGTTATTGTTATAGTTTTTGGTATTCAGAAGGCTCCTGTTTATTGGTGTAAGTCAATTAAAGGTTGACAGTGAAAAGAAAATGGTATAATTCATTTGTAAACACTAGTAGATTTGAGATGTTAATTAAAGTAATATTTTGCTTGACTGAAGGTACCAAAAATAAACAAACCTAACAAATATAATACATATCCTTAGGGGGAGTAGATTGAGTATCACAAATCGTTGAACTAAGAGCTGAAATTCAGCATATACCTCTTTATTAAAAATAAACATCATATGTCCTGACATTTTTTTATTTTTTATGAGCGGGTGGGCGCATTTTCTATATATTGGAAATCAGTAGTGGGTTGATTTGTAAAAATAATCGAAAACGTTTGATAATAGTTGAGAAAGAAATTGAGTATTGAAAACTACAGTTCTTCAAATTTTATACTCACTGCTTTCTATTTATAATTGCAGAAGCTGGTGTTTAATATATGGAGCGTTCAGAACATAAGGCAATCATGCCATAAAGTTGAGAGAAAATGGCCATAAAATTGGTATTCTGAACTTAATTACATGGGCATTTTCAATTAGTACGGCACGCTTAATTATATAGAAAATTAGTTTTTCTTTCTTTTTTACGTTCGTCTACTTTCCCTTGATTTGAGACGTTTAAATTTTATCCTATTTTCTACTGAAATGTGTATGTAAGGCAACAAAGAAATAATTATATATGATAAATTTAAATTCATTTTAATTCGGAAGATGAGAAACATTTTACCATTGTATATCTTAAAGGTCAGATCCACCAATATTGTAATAGAGAGGTGCAATGAGCCATTGACGGTAGAAATTCAAACTCCGATAAGTGATAATTTCATAGCCTTGTTTTATTACAAGTGTAACCTCTTTAGTCAATGGAGAGAAGGACGTGGATCATGGTTCAGAGTTGATGACGATGGGTTTTGGTCGTCGGAGTTTGTCGCAATGGTTCAGAGTAGTTCATAGTTGGTGGTAGGTCAGAGTGGATCACGATGGATCATGGGTCAGAGTGGGTCAATGGGTCATTTGTGTGTTGGGTGATAGTAGGTCATGGTGGGTCGTGGATCAAATTTTCATTGACCCACACTATCTCTGGTTAGAATTGTACTAAAGAGAAGAGGCACCGATGATGTATGTCGGCTATTATGCTCGAATTTTGCACATAGATAGTACACCACCAGAAAGCAATAAATCTGCAATGGTTCACGGTACCACCTCCTAGAACTCGAAATGTAGGGGTTTGTCTGATTGGCTAAATTAAGACCTCAATGATTTATCGTTCAACAAGCAAGCTTTTTATGATCGTTTCCGTGGGGAAGTCAGACGAACACGTGCCTAGCAATCGTAATATTGATAGTTCGCGTCCACCCCGGGGTATTCGTTTAGTGTTTTTTTGACTCACCTTAGTATAAACAAATCACAGATATAGGCAATTTAACATATTTTGGGAGAGTAATATTGTGGTTCGTTGGCGTTTCATCGCGTCTCTGCCAATGGTAGTAAAGTTTTCAAAATGGAACTGGTGCCACAGCTGATCGTCACTGCGGGACCACCAATTTTTGGCGAGAGGTCAATAGTTGACCATCTGTAGTCCACCGACGCTTACAGCTTAGAGTAATGAACGATGTGTTTACCTTGTAGACTTCATAACTACCGAGTTATTATTATTATTATTATTATTATTATTATTATTATTATTATTATTATTATTATTTGTAGTAATAGTAGTATAATTGATAATAGAATAATTATATTGTCTATGTATTGTCTCGGTAGGACTACACACAGGATTTGGCTCGTTTTGGTTCGACTCGACTCTAATCCGAGTCAAGTCGGAGGAAATTTTTCGCGCCGAGTCCTAGAGTAGACCTCAAAGATGTCTGTTTCAAGTCGAATCGAGTTTCAAAGACAAGTCGCTCGTGCCCATTCCAACTAATGAGAGCTAATCGGAGTTAAGCGAAATCGAAAGTCACACTATTTCTCTAAGCGACCCCGAAAACAATGAATTCGACATAAATATCGATCATTTTCTATCATTCTCTTATATGTATCCCCCTCCCATTCACCATAGGTAACCCAACAGCACTCTTTTTCAGACTATAAGAAATGTGGTTAAAATTACTCTAGGCCAGTGGTTCACAATCTAATTCCTATCACGATCCCCTTTTATCACATCCTCTTGCCAGCGACCCTTTTATAATTTGTGTTTTATTACAAGCTTGTATGGGATTTTTAACATACCTATTTCTATAATAGTACAATCCATTTCTTGTTTATAGTGAACAGAGCCGTGGCATGGAAAATCAGCGCCCGGGGCGAGAGTATATGACAATGTCTCCGTACATATGAGTGAGGTCGACAAACTAACTGCGAAGCGCCACCATGGTTGGCACGAAGCTCAATACAATTTGAAAAAGTAAACCCTGCATTTCCTTAATTTTAAGCACATTTTGTTACTTTTTCCTTCTATTTTATACATGTGCACATGCACCTTCCTAAAATGAGTAACACACTTCCTCCGAAATTTGTGCCCTCTTTTTTCGGCGCCCGGCACTGACAGTGGATTCAGTAACTGTAATATCTATATTCCCAACGACGAAGGTGTTGGTTCAAGATGGATGTTAAACTCCTTCATTGAAGAGGTCATTAACGTATCTGATCTAAGCCCACAACTTCTTGACCAAATAATCGAATGATCATGCGACAAGCCTTTGCAACTGGTTTTATGTAACGAAGACTTGGACAAGTTTTGCCTGATGAAAAGAAAAGAATATTCTGGTCTGGTATCTGCTGCTTTAAAAGTAATAATTCCATTTGCTATTTCGTACCTGTGCGAAAGTGGGTGTGTGTGTTTTATTTCATGGTAAACATTAAAACTAAGACAAGAAATCGCTTATCAGATGAAAATGGCTTGATAATGTTCGTCACGAAGATTGAACCGGGCATTGCTGTACTAGTGAAATTACACCATGCTTAGGTATCTCATTAGGTTTCAATTTTAATTGTATTTCAATGTGCAGGTTTTGTTCCTTGTGTATTTTTCTAGCATTTCTATATACAATTCTCATTAGTTTCATATCATACCCCTTTCATTTAAATTCATTTTTAAAGAACTCTGCACCGTTTGAAAATGTTCAGTAGACTTATTTTTCATTGTGCTTTACAGTAGGCCTATGTATAAAAATAAAAGTATGCCTATCAGAACAAAATTCAAAATAATATTTAAAAATAATTTCCTTTATTAGATTCTAACTATATTTATCTCTTCCACTTATCTTCGGGACTCCCTAGGGGCCGCGACTCCCAGGTTGAGAAACCCTGCTCTAGGCATACATGAGTTATGTTGGAACATACATACATACACTTTTATATGTATAAATACAGATAAGAGAGGGTTGAGAGAGAGCGATTAAGGTATTACCGCTCTCAATCTCTTCACTTTGCGATTCGTGAATTTGTTACGTGACAGATTGGGGCTAGCTAGTTTTTTATCTTGAACCACGATCCGATTTTCGATATGCTCTACCTAAATGCTATACTGCGAATATTGAGAAGTTACCTGCGTTTGGAAATAGCTGCAAATAAATACATTACATAACTTATTTATTGCTATTACACGATTTTCTTAATTTGTATTTAATATTCACATATAACATACCGACGTTCTGTCAATACCTCAAACGTTATATTTTAAAGATCACTATTAATTATGTCGTGAAATGATATGAATATATATATTCAACTGATATATATATATAACTGATGAATTGTAATGCAACTATTTTACATAATTTTCATGCATTAAGGAAAGTAGAATATCATAAAAGAATCTCACCTGAACGGGTATCGAACTCACGATTTAAACGCTCGGGGTGTACCACTGAGCTAACATTATCGATTTTCGGAATCTGCTTCTGAAATATAACTGACCTCATACGTAAATGCTCTTTTCCGTATGAAAATCACAATGACAAAACATGAGTGTGAATACATAGTTTCTAAATATTGTATCATTAAGTATTTTAATCAATGTTCTTTTTTTCTACACTTAATACCATTTCAACATGTCTTATTATATTTAACACAAGGAAAAACATATCTCTACATTTTTTCCCGATTGCTAAGGTTTGCTTGGAGGTTCGAACCAAGGTACTGGATCTAAGATACTTTAGTTTACTGTTTTCCGAAGATACTCGAAGTTGGACTTCGAAATTGTTCGTCTCAAAACAGCTATCATCATATCGCTCAATCTGTTTGGTATATGGTATATGTTTTTATACGTATAAAGTCAGTATAACAATTTATTCTTTAAACAGCTTTTCGTATGTATTAATATTCCTTTATAAAAACTGTTTTTAATATTATTATTACGGCGCACCATTTTCAGATTTCTTTTGCGAGTTGTTCACCAAGTCTTTCCCCATAATAGGCGTGTCGTGCAAGTAACCAATCACACGTCAGGTACTAGCTTTTAACTATTGCTTCCTGCTCACAGCTCAGAACATTGGTAACTATGGATAGACGTACAACAGTAATTGCTTTATGGGAGTTGGAAGGCTATTCTGCAACTGCAGCTAGCAGACGAGTAGGTGTCCCGGCCTCTACAGGAAGGCGATGGTATCGGAAATATGGTGCTACAGGTCAGACTGGTAATTTACGATCTCCTGGTCGTCCGAATGTGTCAACCGAAGCCGAAGATGCGAGATTAGTAAATGAAGCCCGGTTGGACTCACTAAGGACGTTTAGACAGCTAAGGGAAGCTTCTCTCTTTTCTGGTAGTAAGCATACAGCTCTGCGAAGGCTTCGTCATGCTGGGTTACGTGGCTGTGTTGCTGCCGTCAAGGAAAAACTCTCAGACTACCAAAAAATTTACCGTCTCGCATTTGCACAGGCGAATGTGGGTCGCAATTGGGAAAACGTAGTTTTCTCAGATGAATCTATATTCACAACATCAAATTAAGGACGCCGTTTTGTGTATCGTCCGAGAGGCACCCGATATGACTCCGGATACGTGGCTGCTTGCAATCGCAGTGGCCATGTATCTATTTCATGTTGGGGATGGATTTCCAGTCGCGGAGCAGGACAGCTTCACAGAATTGAAGGACATCTGGACAGTGCTCAGTACTTAGACATTATGAGTAATATCATGGTGCCATCTGTACGAGTATTTCAGCCTGATGGTGTAATTCAGTTCCAGCAAGACCAGTCGCCAATACATACTTCCCGTGTGGTTCAGGAATTGTTCGCAGGGCAGCCTGAGATTGATTTAATTGACTGGCCGCCTCGTGGAGCAGACCTTAATCCATAGAAATTATGTGGGCAGAAGTGAAGCGTACTCTAAGGGACAGCTGGCCTGAGGCAGATCCACCAAGAACTCAGGATGACCTGTGGCATCTTGTTTTCGGAGCATGGCTGGAGGTAGGGGAAGGAGATAGATTTGTCACCCATTTAATAGATTCCATGCGCAGAAGAATGGAGTGTGTAATAAATTCAGAAGGGTCTTGGACACAATATTAATGTCCCCGCCTTAACTCCCGAAAACAGCCCTTTTCAGGGCTACCTAAACGCTTCTGAAAATATTTCTAGAAGTAAACCACTCCTTGTATCCGATTTCAGTGCAATTCTACTAGCAAAAAAAAAAAACGATAAATCGCTGCAGGCTTTGAACTCAAGACCTCTTCATTACCAAGCCCGTACTCTACCAGTGAGCTAACATGAACACGCAACCCAAACACGATTTTCAATTTCTGGTATTCGATGACAATGATGCTCATATACTTTGCAAATGGTGTATTCAACTTGGGATATTCCGCAACACACACACACACACATAAACAAAGCGAGAGAGAGAGAGACAGACAGAGAGAGAGAGAGAGAGATGAATATACAAAAGCATATTCAACGTATTCGAATGAGACTCTAAGTAACGACATTCCGTTCTAAAGAGAATGTGTGTTTCTTCCCGTGACGTTAAGGGGATCGAGAAAAATTATGTGTCTTCAAGCAGGATCCGACTTTGGATACTCTGTTTACACACTTTACTTACTTACTGTTAAACTTCCTGTTTACTTAGGAATATACTGTATTTCACGAATGCAAAACATGCTGTAATGAGAATACTGAGAAGTTACATCTGTATGACAAATAACTGCAAATAAATACACTACATAATTTATTTATTGCTATTGAACGATTTTCCTAACTTGTATTTAACATTCTCATATATAATACCGACCTACTGTGAATACCTACCTATCTCAGATGTTATATTTTAAACATAATAATTACTACGTTCTGCAATGATTATGTGATATATATACAACTGAGGTATTTTAATGTAATTGTTTTATATAATTTTTCGTGCATTGCGAAAAATACAATTTCATAAAAAAATCACTGACCCAGATGGGAATCGAACTCGTAACCTTAAGCTTTGAAATCCGATACCTTACCAGTGAGCTAACACAAGAATTTACGGAAACAAGCTTCTAGCAAAACATGTAGAACGTTTCTCAAGATAATTATGACATTCATATAAAGTACAAACGCTGTTTTTGTTCTACTTTGACTTTTATTTTAGTACTCAGGTGATAATTATGTTCCATATCTTAACTTTGAGCATTCGTTTACATATGGAAAGATTCTTTAACGTATCTAAATGTTCCATTACGTATAGAGAGCTAAATGACAACAAGAATGTGCTGACATTAATACAAGGTTTCGAAATATTATATCATTAAGTATTTCAATCAATGTTGCTTTTTTTCTACACTTGGTAACAAGTCTTATTATATTTAAAAGAAGAAAAATACATCTGCAATCGGAAAAAAGTTTGCAGATGTGTTTTTACTTTTTTTCTGGTCGAACCTGGTTTACTTTTTTCCGAAGATACCCGAAGGTGGACTTAGAAAATTTTTGCCTCAAAACACCAATAAAGAATGCGCTCAACCTTTTGGAGACAAGGTGTACATACAGTGGTTTCGGAATGACAACAGTAACCAAACACACACAGATCCAAACAAATTCCACAATTTACTCAAATATGTACACTTAATCATACAAAAGCCTACTACTTCGAAACAATTTCCTTCGTTTGGTCAATTTTCGAGGAGTTACAACGCCTGTGTTCTCCCTTTTCAGCAGGAAACGATAGTTGACCATCATATTAATGGTCCAACCACCTTCCTACATTTTTCAATATCATGTAAGTCCTGGTAAAAGCGTTCTCCGTGTTCTTCACTATAAACATATTATGTATGAAATTTTCGAAATGTACATATAAAATTGTAGTTAGACTCTTATATTGCACCTACGATTTCTAAGATCTTGCAGCAATTTTTCTACAATAAGTTCGTAATCACAGAGTCTTGTATTACCCACGAAGTTCTTCACAATTGCTGAAGCTTTGCCATGTTTTATTCTAAATTTGGGTCATGGGATTCGGAAAATGTGGATCTTTGATAAGTGTTCGTATCTGTGGACCAATAAATATACATCTGTGAGTTTTTCGAAGCTCATAGTACTAAATGTCTTGCATATGTACTGCGAACACTTAAGACCTTATTTAGAGCACGAACTGTGTGATAATGCCTAACTTTATATGTAGGGGAGGGAGTAAAATTATTGAACGTACAATTCTTCACTCGAGGTGATAGAGCACTTCGGGATGACCATTCTTTCCTAACCTAATATACACCTTTTGCACGACTGTCGCTTTCGCAGAGATAACAAGGATGTTTAGTGTATCCTGATTGACATCCCAGCAAGAGACCTATAACTTACAAATCGCCGCACGAAAGCCATTGGTGTTGTTTGTAATTCACTGAAGGTAGCACACACGTAACTTTTTTCACATGTCTCTTTCATATGAATAGAATATGCAACAGGAACAGACCCAAGGATAATGCCGTTGTTAAATAGGAAACCTTTCAACTTGATTTCGATGAATCGATAAAATGTCTCCGATCAGAAGCATTGTAAGTCACACCAACCCATTTTATAAGTCCTGGTATGTCACAGCAGTAAACTATTAATCCATGTTCAACAAAAAAGAAATAGTCTTATGTTTTCTTTGCCTATACCAAGAGGAAATTGTCTGGGATGAAAGTGAAGATATAGATTGACTAGAACTTACAAATAGCAAAATTAATGTCAATCTTCTAGCAATTACTAGAATATTTTCATCTTTTCTGCTAGTTTTTCCCATGGACATAAGTAGTTTTTCCACTAAACATTGATTTCTGAGTATGTTGAATTCTCAAAAACCTGACGTGATAGAAATAAAGTGATTACATATTTGAAATCAGTGTAAAAGTCCATTTCAGAAAATGTCATTCGTTTGAAAACATCAGAATAATAACAATAATATAATAATCTATACAGTATATAAGACAGTATAAGTTAGTTACTCATTATCGACCAAGCCATAATATTATAATTAGCAAGAATACTCTTTTTGACAAAAGCAACGGATAAGGAAGGATTTTTGGAAATATGTATCATTAGGGGCGTAAATAGATTTTCTAAGGATAGTGTATCTTGCTAATCCCTGATGTAAGGAAGATGGAACTAGGCATATAAAATAACCATCAAAAATAACTGAATATGTTTCTCACAGTTTCTGAAAATTCCGCACCTAAACAAGGAAGGAGTAATTCGTATAACAATAATTTTTCAAGTGTATTTTATTTCATTTATTTTTTAGAAAATGATAAATGTAAGACTTCTTTATATTGGACCCGTGCAATTTCACAATTAAACTCAATTAAAAACAAACCATTACATGTACAGCTTTTCCGAAAATCTATCCTAAGAGGAGGATGGAGGATAGTGTCTACCTATTAAAATTTCTGCATTTGCGTACGTTTGAGGTGTGAAATTTGGCTTTGACTTCTTAACTAAAAGTAATTGAACGTATGTTTCCAGAAATTCCACTCTTTTAAAGATGGAGAAGAGAGAGGATTTCTATAATATTAAAATGTACAACTATTTATTCAGAAAAAGCCATGAAATATGAAATCCGCTTAAATTCGAAATGTGAAACTTGGTATATAAACCTTGAACTAAAAAGAATGGAATACATATTTCAGAGTTTTCGAAATTCTCCTCTTAAGCAGAAGGAAGGATGAATTAATTTAATTATTTCTCAACATTTAAATCGGCGTTAGCTGTCTCATCATCATAGAATGTTCGAGGAGAATTACTGAACATATTTAGAACTATTCTAGAGCATGGTATCATCATATCACTTTCACTGAAATGCGTATCGTAAGGGGAGGGGTCAACGCCTAAAATATTTGCTAAAAGCACAGTATCTTACAAATCTCTCATGTATGAACATTACATTTCATATAAAAACCAAATAGACACACAACCCAGCGTTCTAGGAAATTCCACTTCCGTCTCATCTCATAAAAAACGATTGAGAATTTTAGAACATAGTTAGAGCTTGGCTGAAGCAATTTTGTGCCATCTCAGTTTCATTAAAATTCGTATCCTAAGAGGGTGGAGGAGTTAATATATACGACAAAAATTAAATATCTTCCAAGCCAAGGAGATAAAACTAGGTATATAAACTTTTTACTTCACGAAGTCACCATGTGGACACGCCCCAGCGTTTTCGAAAATTCTGCTTCCAAAAGAGGTTACAGGGTGGCAAAGTGTTTGAAACGTCTGAAATGAATTTTTAAACATACTTAGCACGTGGGACATTTCTATTTTATCAACTAACTTTGAAAAAAAGAATCGTAAAAGTAGAAGAGAATTTAGATTTCTTGCAAAGAATAAATACTGCATCGTATGAAACACATTTTTGAACATAGGCGAGCTAGGGGTTTTATTTCACTTTTGTTCAAATAAGTTACGTAACGGGGAAAGGGTGATCAAATATAACTTTCAAATATTTCCCATAAACCTATACTACCCGTACAAAGAACGGGCTTGCATATAATAATACTAAATAATAATAGCCATATTCTCACAAATTTATATTTATTTCCAGCAAGACTCCTGCATAGCATTGTAGTGCAGTGGAATATTTTACCAGTTTTGTAATTAATGAAACCACAGTTCTTACACAATAGTTATTTCGTGTTTAAATGATATTTAATTCAATGTTTGTTACAACATTCGAAATATTTGTAATTTTAAATTTAGTTCTGTAAGAGACTCGCACCCCTAGATTAGAAGTCACTCCTCTAGGGACTATCTAGAAACTTTGAATATACACCTACATACGATTTGTGACGTGGTGTACCACTAAGAACAATTTTTGAAAATTCACGAAAAGAGGAGGAATTGGGGTGAGAGTTATTTTAATATGATACCCTTATCTCCGTAACGTATAGAACTGGGAACTTAAAATTTGGTATTTGGATTTCCAGTTTAAAATAATTTAGTACGTGTTTCAGCATTTCATTTATCTCTTAGTAATAAAGGGGAAGGAAAAGGTGATTATAGGAATTATTACTCATATAATAGCATATCGGTATCTAAGAATATCTGAAAGTTACAAACATGAAATTTGGCTTTAGGACTTCCTATTTAAAACAAAATCTCTTAAAGACAGTAAACAGGACCACCCAATATTTTTCAATTAAAATTGAAACCAGAAGTTCTAGTAGATATCTACCATTTAGTTTTATAGACTAGTGACTAGAGTGGAGATGAAACATATTCTAGGGACGCTTAATCGAATACAAAAACCGTGCCTATTTCTTGCCGTTTGTCATATACAGTCTTGTTCAAGAAAACTCACCTCTCTTTGAAAAGGCCTGTAGTCTTAACTACAGTTAAAATTAAATCAAATAAATGTGAATTTTGTTTGATATATTAAGAAGTTTATTTAGAGCCACAGCATTATAATTTCCTTTTGCGGTTGCACGAATATAATCTTTCATAGCAGGTTGAGTGGTCAATATTTCTCGAACAAGACTGTACAACGATGAACGTTAAAACAAGAAGTGGTTGATTTCTAATAATTACGTTTGGTTACAGGGTAAAAGAAAAGATGGTACCTACTTTAAGAGCGCTAACTCCTTTTTAAAAAAAAACTCTTCTCGCTGTCTCTTATAGGTGATGTTGTATGTATATTACATTTAAACTGAAAGTCATACTGGATTACCAGGGTGCCTATCGGTCACGAAAAGGATTTTAAAAAGTCACAAAATCAGAAAACGGTCATGAGAGTCAAGAAAAATTCAAGAAATTTTACTTTTGTATCACGATTCATTTTATCTGTACAAATATAAGTACACACTGGAAACGTCAAAATTCACCACCAAAAACGTCTTTGGTTTAAGACGCTACCAAATCACACGTAAAGCAAGCTTTTATCTCTTGCATGAAAATTGGCCCAAGTCGCACTCAAATTCGCTTTTGAGAATGTTACCAAATTTATTGGTTTGTTAAAGAAAAGGTCATGAAATTTCATTTTGTAATATTAGTAGACACCCTGTCATTTCTAATTTTATTAGAATCTTATGGATAGACAAAATGTATTCATGAGATGCTCAGTCGATTGTCGAAAACAGCTTCTCGCTGTCTATTACAGCTTTTGCTCCACAGTAATGGAAAGTAAACCGAAAATTGTTGATTTCTACCGCTTCTAGTTTTATCAAATTGTTAAGGATAGAAATGAGCGGTGTTCTTGGAATCTTTTAGTAGATTTCTCAAAACTGTTTCTCGCTATATGTTACCGTTTTCCCCGTTCTATGTTAAAGCGGGAAATAATTTATTTCTCCCACATTCTATTTCAATACAGTATTAAGGATGGAGTTGAAAGGTATTCTTGGGATGCTAAATCGACTGTCGGAAACCGTTTCTCGCTATCTATTACCCTTCTTGGTTTACAGGATCAACGTTAAAAGCAAGAATGGTTGATTTCTACCACTCCTGGTTTCTGATCCACAACCTCCTGGTTTATGATCCTCTACTAACGAACTCTTTAGAGACAACTACTCTAGCTATCGATTACAAAAAAACAGAAGTGCAGAGTAACGGACGGGATGGACCAAAGTACTAACTGTACAATATTATTATAAATCTTAAACTGTAATCCCAATAATTAGATACAATAATTAGATAGATAGATTTCAGCGTTTTTGATTGTGATCTAGAAGGGAAGAAAAGAGTTTGGAAGAGAATAGAGGTGGATATTACAATTATTATTATACTAAGATGTTTATATCTTGAGATCCCGTAAAGTTGAAGACATGAAAGTGGTATTTGAACTGAAATTGGTATGCTTGCAGATATATAAAGTGCAAGGGCATAGGCCGAACAAACACGGTGGCCTTGGAGCAAAGCCCCCAGGTATTTCAACTGAAATTCAGTATACCCTCAGGTATTTGAGGTGCGAGGCCGTAAGCCGAGCAAACACTGATGATTGCAGGTTTGAGATGCAAAGCGTTACATCGAACAAATTTACGGGTCTGAGGGCAAAGCCTTCAGCGAAACGAAGGCTTGTATTAAATAAATTGATGAAGACACTAAGGAGGCTCACACAATATTTTCTTAATTAATAATGAAATAGGAAGTGATAGTAGATTTATACCACTTCCGGTGTTATTAGAGGGATTGGATTGGTGACACAATTATATTCTTGCGATGCTTAATTGATTGCAGAAAACTGCGTCTTGCTATCTACCTCCGTATAGAGGATGATATCTACCAGTTCCGGTTTTAATAGAGGGTAAAGGATGAAGATGAAGTGTAATCTTAGTCCATTGTAGAGAACCGGGTTACGGTTTCTGCTCTGCGGCGATCAACGTTAAAACCGGAAAGGGTTGATGTCTACCACTTCCGGTTTTAGTATAGGGTTAAGGACGGAGATGAGAACGGACGGTTAATCGATTATGGAGAAAAACAGCGTTTTGTTATCTATTAAAGTTTTTCTTCTATAGCAGTCAACGTTAAAAACAGGAAATAGCTGATCGCTACCACTTCCTGTTTTAGTTGTAGGTTAAGAACAGAGATAATATGCATTCCTAGGACGCTTAATCGAATTTCAGAAACAGCTTCTAGCTTTTTACTAAAGTCTTTTGCTCTACAGTGATCAATCTTAAACCGGAAGTCGACGCAATTAAGGTCAACACAACGTAATTCCATTATTACGTTTTTATTATCATTTAGAAACCTCTTGTAATTCCAAAAACATTTGAGCAAACAGTCAATCCATATTTAGTCATAATATGTGTCAATAGTATTCTCCATTCACTTAAAAGTGGAATACTCAATTCATTGTAAAACTTCTATTTGTAATATAGTCATTTTTATAAACAAAATATTATTATCTCATTTAGTAAAATATTTTTAAATCACTTTTATCAAAGAGCAATATTAATTCAATATTATTTGTGTTATCAATGACCTTATTAATAAAAAGTGTGCATATTTACTTTGGACCATTTTCAATGTTTGTTATATAGCCCTCCGGCCGTTCTTGTTGTATCTAAACGGACGCTACGTAGCAAGACTCATTCAGAGCTGTAATAAACTAAACTTAAAATCTGTGACGTCATTAAGGAAATACTTTCTTTATGTTTTTGAACTAGCCGCTTTGGTAAATATGCTACGCAAATTAGTAACTTGTAGTGCCAAACGTAAGTCACGAAATCTATATTTCTTTCCGACGCATAAGTGAAAAACTTTCACAGGAGCAGTTTAATAAGTAATGATGTCAATCCATGTAACACACAAAAAGCTACATACAGTTAAATGAAAGCTTAAAGAAACATTATTTTTAACATTCATCTAAAAAGTGTTCAAAACTTAAATAAATCCATCTTCACGGTAAAACTCCAATTTTGCGATACACGTAAAAACGTCCGTCGACCGCATCAAGGAGTAAAGATCCAAATATATACTTTCTTACTTGAATTACAGAAGAATTAAAACTAATTTAGCACTACAAAAATATACCTAAATAGTCATGCATTGTTTGCTTTCAACAAAATCCTATTCCTGTAATATAATTTATTGGCATTCTACGTCAATCCAAAGTATAGGGTGTTAGGTAATGTAACGCCCCCTCCCGCCTAGCCTCGCCTAATCGAAACCAAATCGAGAGTTTGTTAGAAAAATAAAAATAAAAAAACAAACTGTCAACCTGGGCTCAGATAACAAAGTCTGGCAGAGAGAGCTTGGGAGAGCGGGGTCGAGCCGTATCGCGAAAACTACTTCGAAAGTACAGGCAAAAATCACAGATCCGATATTTCTCTTTCGAAGGCAAAGGCAAACACATCAAACATAAACAGAATAAACACCAACACAATGTTTCAGTTTGAAATATAAAAATTTTATTGACGAACGAGGAAGGTGTATATGTGCTAAATCGTTAGGATAGTACATATACACTAAGTGCAAACGTTAAATAAATAACTATCGGAACAACTATTTTCTCCGTCAGTCAATTTGACTTAATTTCCAAACTTTAACTTTAATTTCAATAGCAAATATTCTTCAAATTTCAAATTACAAATATATTGTTGAAAGAAGCAATAGTTAGCAGTTAATAATCTTACTAAATCTTGAATTTTAGCAAGTAATAAATCTCTTGTTCATTTCTATGAAACTCAACTACTGAAATCGAATCACATTCATGAACTTTTAAATATTGAAAATTTTACTAAATCAGTTTTCTGACAATATTTTAGACAATCTCCGATCGATATTGATTCAAAAATTGATAAACTAATTTGTTCTTGTTCAAAATAGCTAATTTTAACCCTATTGACAACTTTCGAGAAAAAAACGAGTAAATATTCGTATTTTGAGAAAAATAGTTAATTTCGTATCAGTTTAAATATATAGCCAAATAGCTGCAAAGAAAATACATAAATTAAATAATGGAAATACTGGATCCGGAAAAGGTTCAAGTATCAATCCGATGTTTCCGACAAAAATTAGAAAATGAAAATCGCCACTTAAATTAGGGAGGAATCTTCTTACTAGTGAAATGCAAAAGGTCCGCGATTTTAATCCCTTTTGGAGACAAAACTACACTCAACCGCACCAAATCCACACTGTTAACGAAATACAACTACTTTTAAATTGAAATCAAAGTAGCAACTCACCTATTATCAGATTACTTAAAGCTTTACCTACAGACTTCCTTCCTTTCGTTGGAAACTTGGCCTCTTTGACTGAATGAAGGACTAACAACGATAGCAATTCTTTGCTCAGTGCCAGATACTTTGCTCGTAATCCTTTCGTGAATCAAACCAATTCAAACAATAAATTACGTCATTACAGAGTTTCACCATTGGACAACTCTTTAGAATTACTGTTAGAAACGAGGTCCAAACCAGCAATCGCTCTAGACTAATATAAGATTTGCCCAACACCAAATTTTCTTTCCTTTATAATTTTCTTTTTCTAAAAAAAGAAATACTTCAGAAAAAAAGAAAGAAAGGTGTGAGAAAACAGACATAAGATATATGTTAAATTCACTCTCTGCATTCGGAAAATAAAGCAAAATGAGGGTTTTATTAACACTATATTTTCAATGCTCACTTTCCCTCTCCGACTCTGTAACTTTCCAAATGCACTAAAGTAATCCTTTCCAAATTCTTCCTGAATCACTGAAAACTTGTTCCACAATACGTAATAGAATAACTCACTTAATTCAAAAAGAATGAATAACAATATTAACTTCTCTGGAACGGAACTCCGATTTGCCCAAGTAGAAGTATTTAACCACATGTCCTACTGCCACACACGATCTAAGCGGAGAACACGTAACAGCCAACAACTCCACATCTCCGGAAGACC
The DNA here is from genome assembly GCF_964235325.1 of Thermobia domestica. Classification (NCBI taxonomy): domain Eukaryota; kingdom Metazoa; phylum Arthropoda; class Insecta; order Zygentoma; family Lepismatidae; genus Thermobia; species Thermobia domestica. The sequence goes on along the minus strand of NC_137456.1, from coordinate 287,078,083 downwards.
ACAAGATACTAGACAACGTAACCAGGTGTTACTCTGTCAGGTAGAAATCGGCGAGTTAAGCCACGCCCCTCAATCAATCGCGCGCAAAGCTCTTTTCTTCTTCCAGTTGTCACAGTGTATTAATTTACAGTCTATTCCTCCTTACATATTCCTTTAAAATTTACATGCACTTTTCTTTTCTTCTTTTTTTAAAAGTCAACTAAATTGAACTAATAGTTTTAACTAATGACAAACTTTAACAATATTAATATAAATAGTAATATTAATATAATATATACAATTTTTCCTCCTTGTACACATCCATTCTCCGTTTTCCAAGTACTCAAAAGGATGGGATGTTACAACCGCCGCTCCTTAGAATAAAAAAAATATACAACAAGATATATTTTTTTACTGCAGGAAATGCAGCGAGAAGTAAAGTAAAGTAAAGAACGTTTTGCGCTAGCGCGTGCACGTGTTCCCCCACCCCCGCTGCCGCTGGGTTATTGACCTAGGTATGCTTTAGCCTCACTCTGGCATCAGCTGCGATCTGCTACGGTCCGTTATTGCCTCGCTGTGCGAGTGTAAAATGTGCGATACAATTACTGATCCCGCCAAGTGTGAGGTTCGTAGTGTGATAAGATTTTTGAATGCAAGAAAAGTGCGTCCGATAGAAATTTATAAACAAATCATTGAGATGTATGGAAATGTAATGAATGAAGCATCAGTTCGTAAGTGGTGCATTATGTTTAGTGACGGACGGACGAATGTGCACGATGAGGAACACTCGGGCCGGCCTTCTGTTGTGAGTGACGAACTCAAAGGAAGAATTGAGCGGAAAATTCAAGAGGATAGGCGATTCACTATTCCAAAAGCTGAAAGACTTTTTGGGTGGAAGCCACTACGGCAGTGATGATGAACTTAAGGAAGCTGTTAGTGATTGGTTCAACAGTTTGGCGGCAACTGTGTATGCCGAAGGCATAGAAAAGCTTGTACCACGGTATGACGAGTGTTTAAATTTACACGGCGACTATGTCGAAAAGTATCCTAAATATCACATAGTATGTAACACAAATTTCGCCTTTGTATATCAGTTATTAAAGTGTTTATACAAAAATGTTCTTTACTTTCCGAATGACCCTCGTATATAAAATAGAAAATCTTACTATTAGCCAAACAAAGTATTTACAATTATAATAAATAATTACCAATATACAATTACTTTAATTCCAATTCTCAAAATTTTTATCTGAAACATATAATATGAACAAAGGCTATATACAAGATTTAAACAAGATTAATTAACAACAAGATAAAATAAATGACTAATAGATTTTACATCACAGTAACTACCTTACCAAAATATTAACAAATTTCATATCTCTTCCAGTTCTCTTACTATTCATTCAATCGTCTAGATTCCCGATATACAGTGAAACCTGTCTATGTTGGCCACCATCGGTTCCATCGAAAAGTGACCAACTTAGACAGGTGGCCAACTTACAGAAAATAAGTGTGATTTGTGTATTTTTAGAATAGGATTTCTAGTATTACTTGATTGTAAAATTTTAATAAGCTGTAGCACAACAGCTTCTTATAAATCATGTATATAGAGTAATCATAAAATACACAGTACTAGAAAATTACTATAGTATGCAAGAGCGCCGATTTCTCTGTAAATTTGGGGGGGGCATTCAGATGCAGAAGGTGTATATACGAAGATTTTAAGACAAATTGCACTCAAATTATACCAAATATTGTATACTCATAAATAAAATAGGGGCCACATGAGCTTTGGGAGCCCGGGCCCCCTCGCTTTCCCCAGGATCGGCGCTCTTGATAGTATATTTAATATATATGCATATCTTTCTCTACCTGAAAACTAGTCTGGTACATTGGATTATTCGGATTGAAAACACAATAACACAAACAACCATGAAATAGAAGTGTATGTACGCAGTTTATTGAAATTGATATTATAGCACACTGAGTTATTCAGATTGAAAACAATAAAAGCTAAGGTATAAATTGAGAAATTCATATGCAATTTATATGACTTTTTTTCAGTTGTTACTGAATGGTGGTTCATTCTAGACATATTTGCTTTATTCTTTTTGGCAGATATGCACTTTCTAATATTGTAGTTAACTACCTCTTGTTAATGAGCTAGAAGTGTTTCCCTCGGAGCAAAAGATGTTTTGAGAAAATCTTGAGGGAATTCATATCTCAAAACCTCCGCTACCTTTTGACATGCAGTCAGGTGCCAATAAATGACAATTGAGCTTTAACCTTGACAATTTTCCGGAATTACTAAAGCTTCCCACTGATGAAAGAAGCCGATATAGCTAATGGTTTTACCAAAAGAGACAGGGTAAACAAATACGTACAAACATTTCCTGAATTCCTGTACGTGCTTTTTCTTATTCACATCTTCCTTCACCACCCTTTTATGAGGGTAGTGTTCTGGCCATTGACCTCCAAGAACAAATCGTGCGAATCTATACTTCTCTGTGTACAGTCACAAATACAGAACATCTGGCTCTCATATGGGAATTCGAAAGAGTTAAGAAAAATAAAACTGTATTTTTCGTGGCCAAGATACGCAGGTAAATTTATCATTATCATTATAGAGTAAACATTGCTTCAGTGTGGCCAACCTCCAAGATAGACAGGTGGCCAACTTATAGAGTTGTAAGTAATGAATGTCTTATGGGAAAATGCAGGTTCAAGACGAACTAGGCCAAGATAAGCAGGTGGCCAAATTAGAAAGGTGGCAAAGTTGGCAGGTTTCACTGTACCTTTATTTCCGAAACATGACTTCTTCGAAATGAATTTAAATCATTACTTTCATTCGAAACCAAGACAGTACTTGGTGTTAGGAACCGACGTACCACAAATGAACCAAGCCATTTATCACTCAGAGACTTAGCAATTTTATCTTTCAAAGAGGATTTCACGTGAGAACGTATTAAGACTTTATCTCTTCTCTTCTCACGAAAGATACATCTCTTCTTCTCTGAGACATTAACTTCTTTCTTTTATTCCTCGATTTTTCCATGTTTTTCATGGCATTTAACCAGAGCTCATGGGTTGATTTACCCCCTATATCTTACTCAGTGATGTCCCATCGATTCTCCAAAGGGGTATTAGTAGGACGTCCTTAAAAGATTTCGATTGGAGCCATCTTTAAGCCAGAATGCTCGCTTATATTTAGTGTATATTGTAAATCGGGAATAAGATTTGAGCAGAGGTGCTGCTTATCTGAAAAATAAGCACGAATTGGGGCCTTTAAGGTTTTGATGAAACGTTCGGCAATGTTTCCTTCTAGATGATATGGACTTAATTTTATATGCTTTATACCAAGTCCAACATAAATTTCCTGAAATGCTCACAAATAAAAACTAATGCATTGTCGGTAGATATAGCCTCAGGAAAACCATCCTACCAAACACATACATCAACTTCTCGGTTATTGATGCTGAAGTCAAAATTCTTAATTTCTCCAGCACCACAAACCTACTGGCATTGTCTACTCCTATGAGGATATATTTAAAACCTTCATAGGTGGGTAATACTCCTATAATGTCTATCATCCAGTGAGAACCTATTCTCTTGTTATATTCGGAGATTAAATGACCCATTTACTTTTGATTTTCCTCTTTCGTTAGTTGACAACGATAACAGCATCGAACAAACTCCGTAACTTCATGTTTCATATTTTCCCAAGTAAATCTTTTAGACAATTTTTTCAAAGTTCGAAAAATGGCAGAATGGCCACCAACCAATTTATCATTATGATAATACTCAATCAAAACATGCCTCAAATTCTTTGGAATAACGATCTTATAAGGGTTATTTACTGAGTTAGTTCTTTTCATCAAAATTTTCTTGTTCAGGATATAACCTGAAACAGACTCACCCTTCTCAATCTTCTCTGCAATATCTTTAAGCTCAGAGTCTTCTCTTTGCAATACATCGATGGGTTCTTTAATTAATGGAAGTCTCCACATATGGGCTAACCTCAAATTTTCATTAAATGCTGCTAGTCCCATTGGCCAATCTATAATACGAAATTCAAAGGGATCGTATACCCTTGTCAATGTGTCAGCCACGAATTTATCGCAAGATCTAACATGTTTAATTTGAAAATCAAATTGACAAAGGGGCTCGACTAATGCCCCATTTTTCATTAGTCTCTGTGAATTACTAAGAATCCATGTTAAAGCCTTATTGTCCGTTACCACATCAAATTCTTTAACCAAGTAATGTCGGAAATGAGCAATCGTCTTGACTAAACTAATAAATTCAATTTCGTAAATGCTGCAGTGTTTATCAGCTTGAGACAATTTCTTATTGAAGAACGCGACGGGTTGATACTCCCTCTTGCTGTTCTCTTGTTGCAAACACCCAGCAATACTTTTTCCTGAACCGTCAACGTTAACAATGAAACGCTTGCTAAGGTCAGGAGTTTTCAATACAACATTCTCCACCAATAAACATTTCAAGTTATCAAGAACCTTTTGATGTTCCAAGGTCCATTCAAATCTCTTATTAACAGACTTAAGTTTACTTAAGGGTCCCATTAACTCTTGCATTTCAGGGGCGAATTTAGAATAGTAACTAAAAGCCCTAAAATTTTCATGAGACCTCTACGATTTCTTGGTGGAGGAATATTCTTGATTGCCGATACTCTTTTTGGACCAATTTCCATGTGTTCTCCTGATACGACATAACCTAAATAATTAATTTTTGTATAAAAAACAAACATTTATCAGGAGAAACCGTTACATTGTTTTCTCTAAACCTATCAAAATCTTTTCTTATTGTATTTTTATGTTCTTCGATAGTATCAGAAAATATTAGTACGTCATCGAAATACGTTTTAACGCCATCCTTTTTTAAATCTCTCAACATTTTCTTCATAACACGAGTTAACAAGTTACTTCCAGTTTTAATACCAACTGGAACTCGTGTATAACGATATAAACCTTTCGGTGTCACTATAGTTGTTATGTCTCTTGAGTTATCATCCAATATAATTTGATTATACGCACGACGTAAATCTATTCTTCAGTATAATTTCTTCCCTGATAACCCCGTAAGGCATTCCTCCAGGTTCGGAGCAGGAAAAGGATCGTTAACAATTAAACAATTAGCTTTAACGTAATTACCGACAATTCTATAAGTATTATTCTTATTCTTGACCAAGAAGCAAGTACTTGCGTAGTCTGAATGGTCCACTTCCTGTAAAATTCTCTGATCTACCAATTCCTGAATCTGTTCATCAAATATTTTTTCTTTTCCTCTAGGGATTGGAAACGGATTCTGTTTAAAGGATTTATTTTCAGTAAAATAAATATGACCAATAAATTCTTTAATGCACCCTACTCGTTCTGAGATAACATCAGAATATTCATTGTTAATCGAATCAATGAATCAGACAACTTCCTGATCACGATATCTCCAGTCTTCCTCAATCGTTTTCCCCCTGTGTATTCAACGGGTCTTTCACCTGTTGAGATCGTCTATATGTGGTTTCCCCCTGTGGAGTATCCTTATTAATATACTTTCTATTCCTATTGACAAGTTCGTGGATATTTTCCGCTTGTTCAATATCTACATCGGATGCCTCAGATGAACTTTGAGGTTGTACTGTCATAGTGGATGCAGAAGGAATATTTCCAATAATGTTATCAACCTTTGATCTATGACCATCTTCATTATTCACACGATCCATACTCTTCTTCTTCGTCTTCCTCTTTCTAGACTTCTTTGAAGAACCTTTCATTTTTGAACTATTCGAGGATTGATCAACCATGTCGCCCAGCTCTTCAACTTTGTTGTTCTTCTTTATGGATAACTGATGTTTAGTTTCATCTGGTTGAATTTTTACTAAATCTCCACCATTTCCATCAGTTGAAATCATTGCCATATCGACACAAGTTGATTCACTATGAATTTCCTCAGGTTGGGTGGCTGGAAATCTTTCTACTCCAACTATGAGATCTTAAATCATCATTCACTGTATTCACTGAAGTTTCCTTGCCATTATAAGTTTTTAACAGATTACATTCTATCCAATTTGTCAACTCTAATAATTATGATGAATTAGGAACATCAATGGTACGCATTTGATCTTCTAATTGATGTAGTTCTAATTCACATTGAGTACCCCTATCACAATATCCATCAGAATTGTAATCAGCTCTAATAAAAATTGAAGGGACACTCGCTGAATTCTGTTTCACTGGAATCTTTCCCGCCGATCTTCCTACAAATTGCCGCTGGTCTTTAAGATCCACAGATCTAAATCCACTTTTAAACAACTTCTTTTGGAAGGTTAATCTCACTCTCTTCCTTCCTCCGTTCAAAACTAAGACTTGGTTCTTATAGTCCAAAACAGCCGATGTTGAACTAAGGAAAGGTATTCCTAATAAACATTCACATGTGAGTTGCTCTACCACTCGAAAATTCACCTTCTGAAAATATCCGGATAAGTTAACGCTCAAAGTTATTTCTTCTCCAGTAGAGAAATTTAATCCCGAAGGGGCATTAACTGTTCTTTTATCAACAGCACGTATATACTGTTCAGCACCACTTCGACGAACCAAAGATCTTGTGACAAGATTAAAGCTGGAACCACCGTCCACACAAACACTGGTTAAGATATTATTTATCTTGCCAATCACGAACGTCGCTACTAATTCATCCATCTCTGACGGAATTCTCTGGTTAAGTTTCTTTCCCATTACTTCAGAACGATCTCTATTACTATTATACTTAGAGAATCCTGAAGGTATCGAGACCTCAGAACTTCCATTCAATCGATTCGATTTTACATTACTAGTAGAGGAATAATTATGATGTTTCTGATAATATTCACCCACCTTAGACTTACCATTCGACAGAACCATTTGATTTTTACCTTTAAATCCCATTGATCTATTATATTCGATTTGTTCACGGGTACTGATAACAGATCGTTCGGCTATGTCTAATAACTCTAATCTGTTATTAGGGAAGTAACTTCCTAGCATTCTATTTCTCTGATTCGGGTTCATTCCCATTAAAATGATTCTAACCAATTCGCTTTCTTCCATATTTAAACCAAGAACATTCATTGAAATCAACACTGATTTTACATATTCATTCATTAGTTCAAATATTTTTTGCTTCCTATATACTCTGTCACTCACTAAAGAATGAACGATGATTGGAGTAACAAACCTGGATAACAAGTTATGTTTAAAAACATTCCAATCTAAATGATCATGTAAAGCCGATGTAACAATTCTTAATACAACCCCATCGCATTTTGGAATGAGTACTGACAAAACCATATTAAACGAATAGCTGCTTTCCAATAAAATTTCCTCTATCTTGAATAACAATTCAAAAACTTGTAAGCTATGATTTCCATTTACGTTCTTAATACTCAAAAACTATTTTCCAAATATGTTAAAGTTCTCGCATGGGTGTATTTTACCATTAACGTATGTTTAGAATTCACTACAGAACGATGATCATCTAAACTCAAATTACTTTGAACTCCTCTTTCCAAGTTTCTACCATCTAGATTTCTAAATCTTGGACCGAAATTGGTATTACCAGTATGTATATTATTAATACCCACTCTTGGTGTTGAACTGAGTATATTGGAAACTCTATTGTAATAATTCCCCAATTCGAGGTATCTATTTCGAGATCGAAAATCATCAGAAGAATTTAAATTAGGAGGAGAAATCCCCATCTCTCTTCTTAAAGGCGGTTCATTAAAAGTAACCCTTTGATCAGGTCTCGAAAAATTCATGCTAGGAGGATTGCCTATACGACTAAAACCATAAGTCCCCGCTAAACTATTTAGTGATGAATCTAAATTATTTCTAACTGGTGTAGGAAAAAAACTAACCCTTTGGGGGGGGATTCCTCACACAAAATGAAAGAAAAGATTCCAATAAACATGGTCCGAAAAACGTCTTCTTTCAGAGCTATGATCGATTAAAAATTCGATAAATCACTTTTCAATATTCCTTAACTTAGAAACTATAGGACCTATCCCAAGCGTTCTCAGGAATTAAACAGAAACTAGTATTTGCTCTATCTAAATATCCATGTTTTAGAATCCTCTGTTATCGGTGAAAGGAACTGTGATAAGGAACTTGAAGTAAGGGACATTCCTTTAAGTACTAAAGGTGCGTTCGTTTCACTGGTACTGGTGAATTCTGAAACGAGGATATGTAGATAGAGCGTATACTAGTTCCTGTGTAATACCTTAAAACGCTTCCGATAGCCCCTATAGTTTCTAAGTCAGGGCGTTTTGAATCGTGATATTTCGATTTTTCTATAGTTCATAACTCAGAAAGGAGACTTTTTCGACTCATGTTCATTAGAACTTTTTCATTAGAACTATATGTTATATCTATAATGCAAGTGTTGTGTTTGCATTTACATTTACAGCTCTTGGTGCCTGTGTTTTGCCATATGTTTACATTATAAAACATAACACACTAGATTAATATTTTGAGATCAAATATTAAGTGTTCCATACAATATTAGTGTAACCAAATATCCCAACCTCCCAAAGTTATACGAAACATTACCCAAATACAATATCAGGGCTTTATGAAACTATTAATTTTTCAAAATTATAGGTCTCATTATAATTACATATAGCATGAAGTTTGGAAGAAAGAAGTTAATTTTCATATCTGGTATCATTAGTGCTTTTGTGTTCAACATTCTAAAGCAAAAAAGAAAACACCTTAACGGCAAACACAATTCAGTAAATATATTCACATTTGCTTATGATATTAAAATTCAAATCGCAGTACATTTTAAAATCATTTACATTACAAGTAAAGTTAACCACAAACTTCAGGACGTTATAAACTTTGCTGTCACCGAAACTGCAATGTCTCAAACTTGAACCTAATCCCTTATAATATGCATCTGAAATTTATAAATAATTTATATATAAATATCACACAAAATCATTTTAATAAAAATACTGCCTTAAATTCAGTAATATCAGCATCGCTTAAGTTATTATTGAATGTAATTAACAGTGCGTAGATTATTACAACATATATAGGAAAGCTTATATGAATACAAGGGTAGATCCAAATTTATAGAAATTTATAGAAAGCGTTATAATCCTATGTTAAGAAAGTGAAGTAGAACACACAGAAGGGGATGTGTGGAAAAGTCGCTAGCAGATAATGAACTGCTCAGCGCATATGTCTCCCAAGACACCCCATTCTCTAACAAGTGTTTCCTGTACTTTCCAAGATAGAATTTAGGTAAGAAGAAAGTGCGAAGGAGTGTTTGGCGACAAGACAAGCATTTCTAGGACGATGGGTATCAATGGAATCCAATGCAACAAACATAGAGCCCAGAGGAGATAGGTGTGAGCCCTACGGCAAAAAAAAAACTCGTCCCAAACGGATAATTGATGTGATTTGACAAGCGCAGCAACTGGTCACATCGAAAATGCAATTTATAGGAAAGTGGGATGTTCTTACACAAAGAGCAATTTGTAGGAAAGTAGGGTGTTCGTACACGACTGTGTAGAGGATAATAACTAAGAATTTGTGGTTTAAAATAAAATTTAAGTACTGTTTTTACACAGTCACAGCTAAACAGATTCATGATCGCAGGGTACATGCAGAACTCTTTATGAACGTTATTTAGCGAATGAAAAGTGGAAATATGTGGTAACTTGAGAGAAGGTCTGAGTCTATTTCTTAACTTCCACTCAGCTTCTAGCTGTGTTCTATTATACAAAGGCACGCAAGGACCGGTCAATTAGGGTTCGCTCTACCAGTGAAAATTTTCCGCTGGTATTTCAAAGTGCTTTATGCCACAAAAGTAAATCAAAAGTATATTATGGGATAAGGGCCGCGGTGGCTCAATGGTAGAGGGTTTACCTCAGGTGCGTGGAGTTCCTGGTCCGATCCCCGCTCATGCCAAGTAATTTTTTGGTGGACAAACACCGTGTGAGTAGATTTTCTCGGGTCTCCTGTTTTGTCCCACTCCCTTCATTCCACCATTTCATTCATCTCTCACCATCACCGTCTCCTTTATCCTAGCCGGCATAATCGTTCGACGTAAAACTTAAAGTATATTATGGCGTCATTATACTGACAGGATACTCCTTTTCTGTATAGTTCTGAGATATCAAATGTCTTCATTCCTCAAGACAAAAGCGTATAGTCATTCAAAACAAAAACAGCTATTGCGTACAGAATTCTCTGGAACAGTACTAGACTGGGCTAGCCCAACTTACGTAAGATCATTTTGGTGATCCAATGTTCAAAGGGGAATCCAATAGAATATATAACACATTCAAAATATACAACAAGAAATATAAAAAATAAAGTAGATATACCAAGATTAGTACAACTTTAGTACTAATGAAGGGTGGTGAATATACAGGTAGTTGACTGTATATTAGCATCTCACATACACACATATTCATTTATCAATAAAATCAATTAATTGAATTTTCGTAAAAAAAATCTAAGAAACATAAATCTGATGTCAAATACTCACACGGGAGGGTCGCACAAGGTGTCGCTAAAATCTGATTGCCACATAGTGCATCTGATAGAGCATCACGAGAAATGAACATGAGCAAAATTTAAGGCGCTATGGACCAGAAGGATAGGAGCTAGAGGGTCTCAGAATTTGAATATCTAAAGAATTATATCATGGAATTACGTACGTTTAAAGCATATATCTTGAAAACCGTTAAAGCAATCAAAACAAAAGTTGCACAATATAATGAGAACAAAAGGTCCTATCTAAAACCATAAACACTGTTTCCATAGGTGAAGCAGTGTTGCCAACTCAGCCTAAAATATTTTATTATACATAGCACCATATACAAGTGAGCACAGATTTTAAATGCACTATTATCACTAACATAATTCTATGATATACTTCTTTGGATATTTACAGTTTGAAGCCCCCTAACTCCTATCCTTCTGATCCATAGCACCTTAAATTTTGCTCATGTTCACTTCTCATGATGCTCTATCAGATTTTGCTCTAATCGGCAATCAGAATTTAGCGACAACTTGTGGGACCCTCTCATGTCAGATGTTACTAATTTTTAAATGTTGGTGATGAATATACAGTTAGTTGACTGTGTATTTAATTCGTGCGTATGCATATATTAACTTAATCAATGAAGACTTGCAATTGTATTTCTCACAGAATACTAAGAATCGTAACTTCAAATTTATAGTCTGATTCAGTTATTAATTTACTTTAGTAAAGACCAATTCAATTCGAAGGAATACGTTTTCGAAAACAAGTAGAGTACACAAGCTAAAGTTACATTTAAATATTTTCTAAAGTTTCAAATAAATAGATAAATCCGTGAGCAAATATAGTTTCTCTTTCAAAAATAGAGAATATCCATAATCTGAAAAACATTCGCAGGATTTTATCGTAATTTGTTGATTCAATCTTAATTTTCCAAAACTTATAACTCGGTTTTACCAAATAAAACTTCCACAGTTTAAAGTGTACCCAAAAATACCAATTATCTAGCTAACTATTCAAACCACATTCGTAGGATAACTAATTTAATTAAATATAGTCTGCAAGATACACACCAATGCGACAACAAAATGACCAAATTAAAGTTTGCTTCACCAAGATGCTCTATTCTACGGCAACACCAAAATTTCAAGCGAACGGAGAATTCAACTAACTCTGGAGAACTGTTGCTTACTAAACTTAACAACCTCAATCATCAAAATCTGAAATATGTAACGCACTAAATCCAAACTTAAAGTTTTCGATCAACCAATGTAATCCCTTTAGCGGAATAAATAATTTTCAATGAGAAAATGAAGGACAGGAGATTAAGATATAATTAAAGTGCATACCATTTGAAATTATGAAATAGCGAACAAAATGAAATAACTTCTCTTTAGATAGAAACAACTACCCGACAACTATACGTAATATGTGCCCCAGTATATCTTGCGGAGTAAACTAAATTTGTGACATTGAACTCTGACATTGACCTCGACCTTGAAGGAGAAGAGGACAACTCATTGATTTTGGAATTAAAGTATATAACTTTACTAACGTTGGACCGTGGGAAAAGTTCGTGTGAATATTCTCATGAAACGGTAACTGTGCAAACACTCTTATGAAACAATGATCGTGGGCACGTTATCATAAAAACAATATTGTTCTTCCTGGGAATATTCTCACGGTAGCGTAGAAAACAAAAAAAATATGAAAGTAGAAGAAAATAACTTTTGAAGACGATACATGAGTTTAACATAGAGATCATTTTGATAATTACCCTTGATTGACATTGGATAGAGACGATACCAGTACAAATCCTTGGGAACTATCTCATGTAAGAATGGGCGAGAGAACATTCTCATATAAGTGTAAGAGCCCAAAAGTAAGGATGAAATGGAGATTAGTATTCGTGTTATTAGTCGTAATATCTTACTTCGTGATGAATGATTCTAGGAATAACACGTAACATGTGTCATTTTGTTGTAAAACTAATACTAATATTACTACTTCTTGAATGTAGACTTGTTTAAGTCTCAAGGTAATTAAACATATTAATAGTTTACCTTTACAAACAGCCTCAGGAAAGAAAAGGCAGAGAGAACGATGTTTGCTGTCTATATCAGTGTTAAATCTCAAATTAAGGGAAATGTAGCATTCACAGTGGACAAAGGAAAAAAAAAGCTGAAAATGGCACGTGAGAGCATTCTCACAACAACAATCCTCGTCATCATGGGAATATTCCTATGGAAGCGTGAGAAACAATCAGCGAAATTATGTCCCTCCGTTTGTCGATATGCAATAAAAGCAAAATAAGGAAAATATATAAGAAATGAGTATTTAACCATCAACGCAGGGTTCTAAGAATAAGTTCCATACCTTTTGTTAAACCTTGTTTCATATACACCATGCTTTCCATTTTTAACCTTAATCTACTAGAAGCAAATAAAGTATAGTCTATGGTGACAAACGAATTGGGGAAAATGAATTGGTTGGCGCTTACTATTGTTTTTTTTTTTTCAGAATTTCAAAGTAAATAGGCAAATAATATCAAAAGTCAACAGATTAAAAACGTTCATTATTTAGAGTTAGGATTGAAGAAACGAGCAGCCGAACTAATAATCAGCAGCAATTGCGGAATGAACAATACAATTAAAATCAATTCAAATAACAATAATAATAAAGACAAACAATAATAATAAGGTTAAACCAGGAACGATATCAGTGTGCGGGACGTAAATTAAGAAATGCCATGGATCCTGTGTTTGTTTTCGTAAAATTAACCAATGGAGATCGTAACTGGAACTCAGAACATCCCTTCGTTTCTGCAGACCAAGATTAGAAACAACGCATGCAAGTATCTTCGGACGACAGCAAAAAATTACAAGGCACACAAACAATACTCATTAGTAATGCACTCTTAGACACCGAAGGGAATGTATGAATTGCAACACATAAAAAATCTGTTACTTATTAATATAAAAATTAATACAAATAATTTTCCATTAATTATTGATAGAGGTTAGTTTCCTTTCTAGTGATCTACAGAAAGTTTCCAACAAATTTTAACTTTTTAACCCTTAAACGGCCAACGTGAGTCCAATGGACTCATCGCGTATAATTTTTATCCACCTGCAATTTATTTCTTGCTCAATAGATGTCTCTTTATAGATATGCTATCGGTAGGTAATGTAAAGTGTGAATACAATTTGGAATTGAAAAATATACGTTAGGGTAGGTTTTAAAAATATATTTCTAATTTCGTAACAGAAAAGGCCAACGTGATTCCAATGGACTCATTACTAAATTGCTTCATATATTTGGGTTCCCAGTGGTAATATAGGTAATTGTCTTTAAATTATTAATTATATGGCACATTTGTATCAGTTGATTCTTGTTGTGGTGCAGATTGTGGAACTGTTAGTGTATGTTAGTGCTAATGGAAGTGCAGAAATGTCTGCTTCTTCAAATATTGTATAAGTAAATCGCCAGTTGTTGGGTATGAAGACGAACACATTATGTGTAGTGAACTTGAAGATAGCGGAAGTATTTGGGAAAGTGAAGCATTAGAAGTTTCTGATACAATTAGTAATTCTGAGATTGAAGATTTTGGAAATCGGTGCCAAAGTAAAGAAAATATTTTATATGCAAACGACGGAAGCACATGATATTTTGAACCTCCTTGATTACAGAAGACAAAATCTCAGAACATCATCAGGGGGAGTAAATGAGGTTCGTTTTTCTACATAAAATAATCGAAGGTCCCTTAGACGCTCTGTCATTATTTATTCAAGACGGTGTGAAGACTATCGTTCGGTATACTTATGAAGAAGCAATATGCAGAATCAGTGGAAGCCGGTCGGGAGAACTGAAGTATTTACTTGCACTTTTGTATACTACTGGTTGTCTCAAACCCAAAGATCTGAACATAGAACTGCTATGGGACAAAAAGTATGGACCACTAATATTTCGCGGTGCTATGACTAAAAACAGGTACAAGTATTTGCGTCTAAGGGACCTTCGATTATTTGAGCATTTATCCAATTTGATGACATAACAACAAGAAGTGACAGAAGAAATAGATAAACTGGCGTCAATGCGTGAAGTTTAGGAAAGAATGAACCAATGCTAGAAAAGCCACTATGACCCTGGAGAAAATCTGAATGCTGACGAACAGCTTGTTCCATTCGTAGGTAGTGTCTATTTACGCAATATTTGCCGTTGAAACCAGGTAAGTGTGAGATGAAAGTATGATGAATAGCAGATTCCAAAACAAAATATCATTTTGTGTGGAACACATTACTTTAGGAAAGAAAATAACAACCAAACACTTGGGACAAAAAGTGGTCTTGCATTTGGCGGTGTCTTCTTCTAGGAGTAAAAAATAATTATTTCACACATTTTGATCTCGCCAACACATTGATTGGCAATGGTCTCACACTAGTGGGAACAGTGAAGAACAAGAGACGTTCGTTCCACCCGAATTCTTACCAAACTGAAGGAACGAAGAAACCAATTGGCCCATGATATTCATGGCAAAGAAAGACTAATATATAACCATTTACTTTTTATGAATAGGCTTGATGTATGAGCTGTTGCAGCCATTCGTCTGGAGTACATTACATCCTGATCGGAAGACTTTCAGAAAGGATATTCTTATTGCAATAGCAGAAAGTCTCACCCAGCCACATATTGGCAATAGACGTGCTGTAGGTCTTGACAAATCAATCCAGTCTGTGGCTGCCGAGTTTAAAACTATTGATATAGGCTAATGCATGTTACCAACATAAGGTTGGAGAAAGAAAGAAGAAAATATTTTTTACTTATGTGATGCGCGAAAAGGAATATTACAAAGGCAAACATGCAGGACCTGCCAAAAGTATGTGTGTTCTGAAGATTCGGTTGCTCTTAGATACTGCAAAAAAATGTAAATCAACAAACAAGTAAAACGAAGCATGTTCTTCAGTAGTTCCAGGAAATCACGAGAACATTCCAAACCAACAATTGAAGAGCTCAACCCCAAAAGAGCCTAAGTCAAGAAACTAAGCTTTTCAGGAGACGATATTTTGTGTGCGTTTCCATCATTCTATTTCCGTGAAAGAAAACTAATCTACGTAAAAGAAAATTTTAATTATCTACGTTTCGTAAGAAACCGGTGAAATTATCATCTACAGAAAGAATTTTATAAGTGTTTGTAGGCATGAGTCACAAAATAACTTCAGAGAATGCTGTTGACTAAGTACATTTTGGACAATAACTCAGTTTTCTTTTGTCTACAACTAACTTGATTTATGTAGTTTTGGCATGAAAGCCTGTTCAATATACGAAGATGCTGAAATGGAACTTAATAGAACCAATATCTCAAAATTGACAAAAATTGACTTACGCTCTTTTGGAATCCACCCCTTCAATTGCATTACTTATAAAGTTTCTAATAACTTACAGTACTTTGAGAAAAGCGTTTCTTGAAAGTCTAGTAGTTAGCAAAAGTTGTTCCTACTAAAATATATAATTACACTACCTTTTAAACAATACAACAAAAATAATTTTAATTTTCACTAAAATTTTACATCAGATGGCAACACTGACTAGCTTGTAAACACTATAAAAATACGTGGTTGTTATACTTGCATGTTCCGTCGGAAACACTTAAAAGTATTACACGGAATTACACTCAATAACACAATATAAGATCTGATAACACGATATCAACAGTGTGAGTCCATTGGAATCACTTTGGCTGTTTATGTGAGGAAAATAAGTTGGCCGTTGTAGGGTTATACTTATATTAACGGAATGGCAAATCCGATTATTAAACTCGGATATACAGCTCTAATTAAATGAAAAACATGGATAACACATTTTCCTATGTTTGAAGTTTTAAACTATGTTGCATTTTCACAACATTCTCGTAGAGACGACGTGTGCTTCTCTCCGTTACATCGAGGAGGAACCAAGCATTACCGTAGATGTTCCGTCGTCTGTTATTTTTCCACGTCGTCCAATATGAGCTCTGTCTGTGACCTTGCCAGCCTCCTGAAATTTGGTTACTAACAGTTCCATTGCAACATGTAACACAGGCGACGTTGTGGTTAATGGTGATTGAAATCGGCCCACCCAAAAAATTTGACGAATTGGATGCCTTCCTCAGTTGATAACGGTATGGATCAACACCTTCAAGAACGAGCTAAACGTAAGGTTCAGTTGGCAATAACCTTTCACCAAGTAAGGATGTATGAAATATGATTTCAGATTTGACATTCAGAGCAAACTGCAACTTAAGATCATGTACCATATACACGCACATTATCCAAAACGTTTGACATTAGTTCTTATGCATATTTCCTACATGAAATTTATAAAAAAAATCATAAATTTATATTTAAAGGGGTTGTTAGAGGACTTTGAAGCAATCTGATAGCAAATGGTAATTTCCAACCTAACTTGTCTATCAATATTTTCAATATAGTATCATTCTTTGACATTTTGCCCTAAATATCCTTTGTAAATATTTATAGCATATTATGTTTTTAACGAATAAAATATGCTATATATCATGAACACCATTCTAAATTTCCCTAAAGGTAAAAGAGAATTTCTCAAATTCGTTTGCAAGTGTTTTCTCTGTAGATATAGTGATTCTAAATTTAATGGTTTCTGATATGTAACTTGCTAGTGCGTTAATAAAAAGTCACAATATGCTCTATATTTATGTTCTTTTAAAACTTTTAATATTCCTTATAAAGTTATTTGACCTTTCATTTTGAAAAGCTTTATCTAATACATAATAAATATGTTTGCAATTACTTTATTTTGAAGTGGTTGTATACAATAAAGTTGCAATTTATGTATTTTGTACATTTTGTATATGAGAATTTCCTTATCCCACAACCATCTTCACCAACATTCAAACTTATTATTTCTTTTACATCAACAGGATTTTATATAACAAAATTGGCAATAAAGATCTTGCGAATTAAGATCTTTGCCGCTACGTAACAAAGTTTTGGTTCCTTATTATTGGGAATTAGGTATTTTAGTTTCATTTTGAAAGTAAGTTATGGTACATATCTTTGTTTACTGATCATATAATATATAGATTAACTACACCATCAAATTTACTTATACTGTTTTTATGTTTCTTAGACTTATATCTTTAAAATACATGCAATACGTTAAGCTTTGACAACTAACATTTCTCTTGTAATACACTTAATCTCATTTTATACTTCTTCTATCCTTAAAGAAAAAATGTTTCGTATATTTCCCATACAAACAAATAAACCTATATGGTATATTCGTTTGTTGTTTTATAGGTCATATCGAAAAAGAACAACTTTAAATCAATAATTTTAAACTTTTAACCCGCAGATGCCACAAATAATATAATTACATTCTTGTATTGGTTTACCACCACAAAATACATATTTAATTCAACTGTATGGTAATAATGATTGTGGGTAAAAACCACCTTAAGAACCAATGACGTAATAAAAATCTTTATCTCCCTATAACATACCCAGTACATATCTTCAGAGCTACCTAAGATTCAAGATGATGTATCTGTCAATATTGTTTAGGGAAATGATCACTCTTAAAGTTACATCTAAAATGTTTTATATTTAAATGTGTCATCAATATCTCCATGTGGAAGTCGTCTTCTGATTTTAGTTTCTTTTGGGGATATCCTAACTCTAATTTCCATTTCCTTTGTTTTCATTATTAACTCGAGTGTTTTGTTCTTGTAATTCGTTGTTTATTTATTTGTGATTTATCAATAGCTTTGTAAGCACTTGCTACTGTTCCTGCTAAAAAATAAACAGCAATTCAAATTACTGCCTTAATAGTTGCTATAAAAGATAAACATTTTCAATATGGTATTGTGGTGAATACATAATCGTTTTCATTTATGTTCTATTTAATGTCAAATTCATATATTCGATTTTTTATCCGATTCGATTTTCTTATCAATATCCGTATTTTTTTCTTAAAATATCATCAAATGTAAACATAATTAACATTGTGAGGTATAGGAAACATAGCTTATTTGATAGAGAAGTTACGTATTATAAAGAAAATTTTTATAAGAATATTTGCGATATATACAATAAAGTATACAATCCACACCTTACGGATTTATACATTTATCTCATCTTTCAGACTTGTTGTAAAACGTCCGCGGTACTCCTAGCCTACAATATATACTCCAGGTATTGTTATCAAGTTTAGATCTTATGTATTCATCTTGTACTTTACTTCTCATTATTCCAAAATCTTGATGGCAATCGTTTTAAGATCTTTATCGAGCAACCTACAGACTTTGGATTATTAGGAATAATATATGAGTTTAGAAATAATCACATTCATAACACTCATTTTCTCATTGTATTATTAATACCAGCTTTATCTTCTCAACAAATAGCAACTAATGTATCGAATAATATTTGCACGTCCTCTTTCCATACATATTATTTTGGTAATTTTATGTATTTTTAAATTCGTTCTTCTAATTTTGGCGATTTTTCTTCCGAATAACGGTCATTCCATAACAGTTTTATAAAATGATTATATCTCTTCCAATTTAGGACACTAGCTGTTTCGTTTCTGAATCCGTATTTCAAAAATCGCGTTGTATTTCATTAATATACTGAATTACTAATTTTTATCATATTCTGTCTAACATTTTATGCTTTTCTTCATAATAGCTCCATAAACCTTTTGCATATTTGTATGTCTCACCAAAAATTATAAGATCATTCTCAGCATACCACTTTTAGAATTACTTTTATCATTTCATTAAGCATACATTGTTAATGTTGTAAATATGTCTTCATTGTTTCCTCAATTCCTCATCACTCCAACTAGAAATATGTTTTCGTCTGATCACATATCTTTAGAAATTGATGTATCTTTACTTAACCCGTCATTAAATAAGAGAAACTTTGAGTCGAAACAGTATGTCTGGTTATGGGAGAAGGCACCTTCGGACAGGTAAATCGTGCCTACGACTTGATCCTGTCGTGTATACTGAATGAAGGTAATATCAGTGACCTTGTCTCAGTGTTTACGGATATTATCTTCGCGGTCGTTAATGACTTCGTTCCTCGTAAACTGAAACGATCGCGTCAGTCGCCTCCGTGGATCGATGCAGAAGCTCGCTTTGGTCTTCGAAATAAACAGAGCGCTTGGACACTACGGAAAGAATTTCTGATTGAACAAACGTATAGGATTTTTTTCTAATATTAGACATCATATGAAATATCTCTCTTGAATGAAATATAAGAAATATGAGGATAACCTATTGTGTCAATTTACTTCTGGGCCGAATAGCTTTTGGTCGCTCATAAACTCCCGGACAAAACAACTACGTGTTCCACTAGATGTTGAAAACATTTCTAATACTTTTTAGGGAAAATATAGAGGTATTGCCTTCAGTGAGCATTTTTGCAACAACAAGCTTTAGACTCCCCCTTTCTACCTAAGATCCAATCTGCGAGTTCACACTTGCTGACTACGACTATTACTTCCCATGATGAAGTGAAATCAATTACTTCCTTCCAATCTTCTCGACTTTCTTCTGGCCCCGATAATATTAGTACAATTTTTCTTTGTAACATGGCGCATTCCCTCGCTCGCCCTCTTTCGTTATTATTCAATATATGATTCTCGGAAGGTGCCATTCCGAATTTTTGGAAGGCTGCCAATATTATACCTATCTTCAATTGTGGAGATAGTAGACTAGTTTCATCCTACATACAAATTTCTCTTCTCTCTTCTGTGTCCATACTCGGCGAAAAATAGCTCAAGACAGATTAAACGCCTTTGTCAAAACTTCTTTAAGAAGATCTCAGCATAGTTTCATGCCTGGACGTTGGTGTCTTCCCGATTGATCAGTGTTAGTCATTCATAAAGAAAGCACTCACGACTAACACTCAGCTTGATGTAGTTTACTTTGACATATCTAAAACCGTTGATACCATAAACACTAAGTTGCCTCTTTACAAACTCTAATATATATAGAATTCGTGGCAAGTTCCTTTCCTTCCTAGATTCAGGGAGAGAACAACGTGCGAGTTTACCTGGATTCCTTTTTCCTTTCAGTACCATTTTATTCCAAGTATCTCAAGTGAGCGTGCTGGGCCAACTCTTGATTTTACTCTGCATTGACGACTCAACTTGTATTTTCTCAACCTCTTCATCAAATATTTTGCTTTTCGCTGATGATTGTAAACTCTTTAGTCAAATGTCATAGTATCATTCTTTGATATTCTTTGACATTAATTTCTCACTATTCATAGACTTCTTTTCGACATTTGAAGAGGACATTACATTGTTCTTTTCCGTTTTACTACATTTCTCCGTTTACCTGTGCGCTTAAACTTTCTAATTGCATCATAATCAACTGATTTCATATCACTAGTAATAATTTGTGACCAACATTTAATTTTGATAATATTTCCATTTTAAAATTGCTTAGGCCCTAGTGGCATTCTCACAGAATTGTCACATTCTTCCTGAAAAGATTTGTGACATTTGTTAGCTATATGTGATGCGCGGTGAGCAGCTAACAATTTACTAAGTTATGAACTGCTGAATCACTGTTATTAATTTTGAAAGTTTGACTACCTTTTTCGAAGGCATATGCACAACGTCGAATTATCATTGTGTAACAAAATAGCTTTACATTTACGATTACTTGTTGGCATATTGCTTTCACTACAACATTTATTTTTTGAAGATGTTTACGAGCACACTTTGAAAACTTGGGGAACTATAGAGCAGAACCCAACGTTTTTCAGCTTTCCTTTCATTTTTAATATTTTCTTTCTGTTTCCAATGTTCTTACAACCACAAACTTGCAAGTTATATTTCTTTACAGTTTGAAAAACGGCATTTTGTAACATACTAAAAATTTTTCCAGATATTGTTATTTTCTTTTGCCATTACACATAATTACCATTGGTATCATGAAGCCTAGTTAAGAGTTAACAGGATGACAGGAAAGCAATTTTCCCTTTAAGAAACCTAAGGCAGTACAAAAGGATGTGAAGCTTTTATTTCTGCCCTCTTTTCTAAAACAACATACTACTTCAATAAATATGATCGTAGTTGGCACGCGCTGCACTAAATAATGATCCATGTTCCTTGACAAAACAATGAGTGATAGAAAAAGCTGAGTGTTGGGTGGCATATATTTCTACTGCGGATATGGCCAACACAGCTGGTTAAGCAACCTATTTTTTCAACAGCTGAGTTAGGTTTCTCACTTTTTTTATTATCCAGCGTTACTCGTAACTACAATAATACGGTTTAGAGAAGACACAATAAGTTATTTTGTTTATTTAACTCAACGTTAACACAACTAACAACAACAATTATTTATTTATACTTCTCTACTTTTTATTTACAGTCATATATTTCCTCACGCTGTTCAAACCCATTGTCAGGAATATCAATAGTAGGAAAACTATTAACAACAGCTGGTGGCTGAGGACTAATACATTACAAAGTTCAGAATATTCGTTTTGTAACGTATTGACACATATGTTATGGACAACACGGGCATTAGCACAACCAGTTTTATTTAAAACTCAGGTTTATTTTTTTCAATGTTACTTTCAGCAAATTTTATTTCTAACTACTACTTTGCTTCTACAATCTTCATGATTCTGAGTACCTTCAACGTTACTAGTTTTTCCAGAAGTGAACGTAAATCTTACGGTCTCAGAAAATCTGCAAACGTAATCCGATTTGCTGGTCCGGCTTTACTATTAACTTACGGTTGTAAATGGAATCGTTATTACCCTTTTCTGAATTTCAATTAGATATAGGACTAAAATTGTGATAATTTGCCAAAATTAATTGAAACATTTTCACTAACATCACAATAGTTCAGTCTCTTAACATAAATTCTAACAGTATATGCAATAGTTCACTATTTTAGTTTTAATATTTTGGTCTTGACAATCTAACTGTAATTCCTTTTCAATACATGGAAACGTAATATTTTCAGCCCGAATATATTATTCTTTTAACTTTCGGTAAATCTTTTTCTTACGTATGCTACTAACTTTTAACCAAATTCATATTTCGAACATTTTTCAGTACTCCCAATTAAAATAGGGTTTCACTAATTCTCTGGAATACACTTTTTTAGTT
This sequence comes from Thermobia domestica, assembly GCF_964235325.1. Lineage (NCBI taxonomy): Eukaryota > Metazoa > Arthropoda > Insecta > Zygentoma > Lepismatidae > Thermobia > Thermobia domestica. Next base: position 287,055,400 of record NC_137456.1, on the reverse strand, counting down.
TATTACTCTCATTATAAGTATCATGCATACTTTGAAACTTTGAAACTGTATGTAATTGTCCACTATGCTTTTTAACGAACTGACCGAACGCGCAAACGAAACACAAAATTCCGAGAATCAGATATCTTCATCATTGTCTACTATTTATTCCCAACTCTTCGTAGAAATCAACCTTTTATCAAAGCAATTTGGATTTATTAATATAAATTTAAAAGTAACTGTTGTGAATTATATATCGCTGTTTTTAGTACTAATATATTCATTATATTTTTCGGATGCCTTTTTAAATATTTCCAATAATTGACGAACTTAGTATTATATTTTGGTAAATGAAAGTCTCACACCAACTTAAAATCATTCCATGGTGTTTTTAACTGCCCGCGTGAACAAACCGTCACCACTTTTAGAAACAAAAGGAGAGCAAATGAATACCTGTATCCACTGAATTTACATCAGTTGGAACTTATTCATTTTTAAATAGTATAATTTTTCATAACATTAATGAGGAGGTTTTGACAGCTGCATATTATACAATCAATGCACGTATATCTTACTGTACGAAATATTAATCACTATTGGAAAGCAATCTCACAAATTTGTAATTTTTATATCTTCTTTGGACGGGTCACTTGTCTGTGTGTAGAAAAGCACTGCTTCATATTCTACACCTAATTTGGAGTAACCCGATGCAGTGTGTTTCCTCGAAGAAAGAGGCTCTAGACTGTGAACTAAAACAGAACTGAATTTCATCGAAGGTTTAAATTATCCCTGCAGAAGATTTTTTGGAGGCTATCAATCCAATCGCTATTAAATGAGATTTTGGAAAACAAAATGTTATGTTGTGCTGTTACGCATAAAGTTATTGATGTAATACAAATGCTTTATTATTATTTTAGTAAGATGTAACTTGCCGTGGCATAATTGAGTTATTATTATCATTTTTTGTAAATTCCAATATTATTGAAAATTCCAGTAAATTCTAATTTCCAATAATATACCTTCAATTCTTCTACTAATATACAGTTTATTTATATAAATAAATATTAATTAATTATGGTTCCACTATACCCAATACTTTATTTCTAGTTCCAATAGGGGAAGTTTGAAGTTCTTGTATTTATATAAATGAGTCTCTTAATGTTTAAATATTTAGTTCATGTTTCTTCTTACTGTAGTCAGGGTACACGCATTTGCTGCTTTTTGATGTAAATGCAATGCAATTTTCTTTTCAAGTTTGGTATACATACGAAATATGACGTTCCATATTCAACAAAGGCACAATATGCTCACCGCTTTTCGATTCGTCCTAATATGGAGGAAATGTCTTTACGCTTCAATATATATAATGAACATGCCAACATAAATGCACTCAAAGACAAACAATACTTAAGGAAATGCAGATTTCATTATGAAACAGAGGGATTGAAAGGTTTTGAGTACTATAGTCAACGTATTTGTACTGAACAATACTGGAATGAACAGAGAATGATCTTTTGCAACTGCACAGAGAATCTCTTTGGAAATCACACAGGTAAATAATATATACAGATGGTGATCAGAAAAATGGAAACACCTGTAGTTGGCAACACGTCAGATATATGGGTTGGCAGTGGTGTCCTGGCGCCCGCAGCGCCGGACTGCTGGTGGTAGTGTGTTAGATCGGTCTCCATACTACGTCAGGCGCAGTGGAACAGCAATGCCCAGTGGCTGCAGCAGACAGAGGTAGCGTAAAATGTGAGACCTCTCAGATTTTCAAAGAGGGCAAATTGTTCGTGCGCGGTTATGTGGAGTGAGTATGACGGCAGTGACCACTGTGTTAGGTGTGTCGCGTGGGACAGTGTCGAAGGTGATGACGGCCTACACAACACACGAGAAAACCACATCGGGGAAGAGGAAGAGTGGACGGAAGAAAATCATGAGTGACAGGTAACGCCGGGTATTAAAGCGCATTGTCTCGCAGAACCTTCGTGCCACTGCGGAGCAAGTGACGGAGGAACTCAATCAGCACCTCCTCCACCCTGTTTCGACAATCACAGTCCACCGCGAATTACATGACATGAACTTACGGGATCGCGTTGCACGGGCCAAACCGCTCATCAGGGGCCATCACGCTTTCGTACGCCGCGAATGGTGCCGCGGCCATGCAACGTCTACCGTTGAGGACTGGAAACGTGTGATATTGTCGGATTAGTTGTCCTTCACCCTATTTTCAACCACGGGCCGTATTTATGTGTGGAGAATGCCCAAAGAAGCTTATGATCTGCAGTGTCTCCGCCCAACTGTGAAACATGGCGGCGGCTCGGTGATGCTGTCGGCCGCCATATCATGGTTTTCATTGGGCCCTGTGGTCACACTTAGCGGAAGAATCACTGCAACGATTATGTCGCAATTTTAGGAGACCACTTGCGTCCTATGGTCCGGATGTTGTTCACGGACAATGACGCCATCTTCCAGGATGATAATGCACCCATTCACACAGCTGGCGTTGTTGCATCGTGGTTTGAGGAACATCGGGATGAAGTTCAACACCTCCCCTGGCCCAGCCAATCCCCAGATCTCTACATAATTGAACATCTGTGGTCCGTCTTGGAAACACGACTCCGGCGACGATTTCCACCTCCATCCTCTCTCACAGAACTGGCCAATGCCCTTCACGAGGAATGGTGTAAAATTCCACTTGCTACCATTCACGACCTCTATGCCCCCATCCCATGTCGCATCAAGGCTGTTCTGAAGGCGAAAGGTGGCCCGACACCATATTAATCTGGTAAGTTGCAATTTCGTTAAGGTGTTTCCATTTTTCTGATCACCATCTGTATATATAGTATTGCGGTCTAGAACTCTTGATTTAAAATTACCTTGGTCACATTTAACATCATAACAACATATTATAATCAGCTAAAACTCTCTGAAAATATTATGAACATTTATGTGTACTTTTTAAAAAATCAATATTATTATTTAGAACAAAATATTTGGTCTTCTGAAAACACATACTAAATAATTTCAATTTTGAATTACTAAAACTTTAAAAAGCTATTTGCAGTGGTGAGGACATGTCTCAAGTAATTTAAATTAGTTAGGAATAATCGACTTTTCAAAAGTTGATCTACATTAATTCTTACAAATTTATCTTTTTATATTAATTTGTCTAATTTTAGGTGGACTTAAAGAGTAGATAATTAACTACTGTTATTCTGAAAGGTCAATGACGTTTATAAGCAGCGTATCTCCATTTCTTTCTTGGGAAAGTATTATATTATTTTTACATGTCTACAATAGTATTTCATATAATTATACGTGATGTTAAAGCCTGCGATGGTAATATTTTTATTTCTAGAATTTTGTTTCCAAAACATTTTCTATGGTCGTCGCAGATACGCAAATGCCTGTAGAAAAACGCATGAAAATATAAAGAAATTCTACTGAATCCACACATTTCCTATACCTTGGTGCACAGAAATATTATTTAATTTATTTATTATTCTGTTACATACAAGTGGAAAAAGATGGACCAACTTGTTTTTATTTCCACTTTTAGCACTAACAGGTCCCAAACATCCGAAAATTAAAAAAAAATACCTCATGGATGATATTTTGTCTTTGGGATATTAGAAGTATTAAAACCATATTGTGTTGTTGTGATCGGTGGGCGACCGTAAGTTTACTCTCTGCAAGGTTTCTGGTTAAAAGTTAGGTAATACCTATGATTGACATTTGTGAGTTATATGTGGGTGTGTTCTACGTCTCGGTGAAAATGGTGAAATCCGTTCAAAAATCGGTACTGTATTTTTAAAAATGTTGAATGATATAATTTCGGCATATTCTAAGAATGCAATAAAAACAAGGGAAATTCGTTAAAATCCATTTATGTATTTTTCTTAGCATACACAAGTGCATCGTTACGTTTTCCATTGTACAATCTTCGTTGCTATGTAGTTCGCAAAATTCAATGTTTCAAAACTTGAATCTTAATTCATACAATGTATGCATCATTAGAATCAAATATTTAGAATTTTTCAAATTTCAATATCGTCAATATTTCCTTCTCATTGTTACGAAATATTTTTTATTGGTGCGCATGTTGTTTGATATAAATATACAAAATGAACTAATGAAATCTTCAAATGGCATTCCCCATGTTCAATCTCCATCGGTTGACTCAGCGGAATCAGATGAAATCGATATCCAATGCAATGACTTGGACGACGACAGTTAGCCATGCCAGGGGCCACTTTCCAGCCACTTCAAGATCTGCGAGAGTTTTACCTTGTCCACAGTGCCGAAAGATTAATGTGAACGCAAAAGAAATAGCCACTCATATAGGTAAACAATATCCGGTCATAAATGCAGAGGAGGGTTGTCTTCATCGGTCATAATAATGGTTTGCTGATTGTAGAGCCACAATATTAGCATTACTAACTGTAATGGTAGAAGAGAGTTTTGAGATCTCACTTCGATAAATCATTGACGTCATTAAGACCCTCTACATACATCCTAGGACGTGTCCCTTATGGTGAACGAACTAAGGTTGCCAAAAACTTTCCGAGTTGTTTATCAAAAAGGAAAAACAATGGAGAAACATTAATATATTTCACTTTGTAGCACTAACGGCTCCCAAACAATCCACACAAAAAATTTACCTCCTGGGTAACACAAAGAGATCGTCTTTGGAATAACATTAGTATTGACGCCTTAAACTTACATTCAGCAAAGAGCAAGAAAATTACAATTAGATGCAATGTGACAAATATTAAGATTATAGGAAACAAACTAACCGACAGCGACATCTGGAAAGCAGATCGTTTCCTAATGCCAGATTATACAGTAGCAGCCTCTCACATCTCTGTTTTCGAGACGTAATTAGGAAGCACCATGCCCACTCTACCTTCAATTCTTTTCCATCTGGAGTGCAGGAGTTCCGGATGGTCTTCACCCTTCGATTTTTGAAGATCTTCTATCTTGTCAAATACCTTAATCAAAAGAGAAGGTCTTAAAATTGTTTGTGATCTATTCAATTTAATTATCTTGGGAAAACTACCCTGGAAATTCCCCCATTGCTTTTTGGAGCTTAGCTGATCGGTCATGAAACTAAATGTACTGGAATGAGACCTATAGCTTTAGGGAATACTTAGTGCAGAACAACATCCAAAATTATATGCTTACGAATACGAGAGCCTGTTAAGAACTTTTTGTATCCCCATCAACTTGGAATTTGTATTCCGAATGAAGTCGAAGCAAATGTTCTAAGTCTGTAATTTTGTAAAAGATACCAACTACGGTGCATTAAGTTTGGTTAATAAATTTATTGATGATGCCATCTTTAACTAATAGATCTAAACAACAAATCTCTCTCTCGAAGACAAGATATATATGTTCTCTCTCGAAGACGTAATCTATATGTATGACCACTAAATCAGCTTGTTCGCATTGTCTTAAGAATTCACAGGATACCTTTCTTAAGTCTCTGAGGATGTGATGAAGCACACTCCTGCGGGAGACACAAAACTTAACACATTCATACAGGATTGAAAATTTCAAGCTCATCAATTCTCCTGAGCATATTGTGAGAAAATGATGTCAACTAAGCACACGAGCAAAGGTTATTTCTTTGATCACGTAGAAAGTAAATCGTAATCGAAAAAAAGCTGAATTGACCATGCGTCGTGAGAAAGAGGAAAGGAACCCGGTGACCAAGCGTCGTGGTTAGAAGGATTGTTACCTCTCGGTGACCCAGCGTCGTGAGAGGGGGTTTTAGATGTTTCGATCAATCCGGGAAGAAAGATGTTGGTCGAGGCTTTCCCTTTTTTCCTGTATTGTCGGCTTCCTTCGTTGATTCTCGTCCTTCGGACTGTTGGCGATGGTAATCGACTCCTCTTCGGGACAGTCGTCTGTTTGTTTATGTTTATCATCAACACGTGTAGTACGCATAGCTATTGCATGGTACGGTGACGTGGAGACCCTTACATAATATACAAGGTAACTACTAATCCAACTCTGATTAGTAGTCTGAAGAAGGAAGTGATATACTTCCAAAACTGTAACATTTCTACTTAATTTATAGTAAACATTACAGACAGCCTTGTATGAAAGTTATATTTAGTTTGTATTTAAGATGGACACAAAGCCTTTTTATCATAATATATATAATAATTCAAATTCATCATAATTTTACCCATGACAAACACTTTGCCATTTTATATTGTAAAGGTCAGATCCACCTTATTGTAACAGAGCGGTGCTTGAATGGTTAACCGTAGAAATTCAAACTCCGATTAGTGATAATTTCACAGCATTGTTTAATTGCAAGTGTAAACTCTTTAGTCAGTGGACAGGACGACGTGGATCATGGGTTAAAGTTGATTACGTTGGGTTTTGGTGGGTAGTGGGTCAGAGTGCGTGACGTTAGGTAGTGGGACATTGGGTCACGGTTTGTTGAAGTGGGTCATGGTGGATGGTGGATCACAATGGGTCATTGTCACGATGGGTGGTGGGACAATGGGTTGTTGGTCAATAATTCATTGACCTACGTCATCTGAACAGTGATAAGAAATAACGAATTGGAGCAAGCATCATTCATTTTGATCACTGTTCAGACATTTTCTTCTTTATACATTTTCCTTGGAACAACGCAAACATGATAGTCTAAACTAATACTTGATGGGTTTGAAGGTTGCTTGAGATTCCGCCATCACTTTTTCAAGCTTGACATATTATAAGAAAATGAACAATGCACTGTAGTGCCTTTCTTTGCTAAACAAACGCATGTTTATTTAGATGCGTAACCGTGGTCTCAATTAATGCGGATAATCAACACTATTACATGTGCTGTCACTACTGGAAGTAAGATTTCTTTATAGATTAATTGGTATTTTAGGCTTCAAGACTTTTATTTGCCTCCTTAATGACACTCGTCAATGAGCACGTAAGGTTATAATGAAAAATGAAACTGAAATAAATTGTTCATTATTTAATTGTTCGTCACGAAAAAAAAAGTTGATTTTGTTGCAGAGGATGATAGGTAAATATAAAAGTTCGTAGTAAAGCTATACGTATAAGGGTAAAATTTTTAAAGGGATGACAATAGTTTCAAGAAGCAAAGAAATATGAAGTTTGTTTACAGGGTGTCCATAAAGTCCCGTATCATAGATGAGAGCAGATTGGTTCAATGTGCTCTCTGTTAAATTCTACACATGTTTCGAAGCGGAGTGGTAAAGGATGAAAATAGGGGGGGACAATTTGGGCACATTATTTCCCTTATATATGTTTTGTTCGTGCAAAGATGCGCCCCGTGGCGGATCTATACGCTGCATTACAACAGAGATTAACCGTACTCCCAGAAAGCATAGTTCATCGAACTCAAAGTAAGCCTCGACTCCTTGACGATCAATACAGTTTGCCTGTTCTAGTGTTCAAGTAGTTTAGTATGAGCAAGACGTAGTGTGCTAGGGCACTAACTTGCATGAACCATGGTTTCTTTATATGTTATAATAACAAAGTGCAATATAATGATTCATGTTCAAGAAATGACCACACAATACTAGTTTGTATTCACGGTCGTGGGGAAGGAAATGTCGCCGCTTAAATGGATGTAGTTTTCCTTTGGGATAACGTGAATGGCTGAGCGTCTTATCTTATCCTCCTGTCCTCCCTTCGTTTTCAAATACAGTATTTACGTAATCCTAAAACGCACATTTTTAATTATCTTTCAGCCCCAAAATCGAGGTGTGTCTTACATTCGAGTTTGCAAGTTTAGGTCTACACTTTGCACTGTCACTAAGACCCGATTTACAGCAGAAAACGATTGAGTTTTACTGGAGATAGCTAATCTCGTTAGTTTCAATTCTGTGAAAAATATGTACTAGGAATACCCACATTTTCCGAAAAATGGGAAATTTGTTTTATTCGCAAATTGGAAACTGAAAATGGAAAACGTAAAATTTTCATTGTGTTTTCACATGTTTATTTATCTTTTTCATTCTTGAAAGTCGATGCCGAGTAGTTTCTTTTCGTCCCACATTTGAGAGCGTTTTAGACTCGCGTAAATACGGTATCTAAAAATGTCCTGCAACTCGCTTTAATTGAAACCTACGCTTAAAACTGCTAATCTTTCATTCTTATGAACTTTTAGTTGAGATGCATATTCAACAATTTTTCTTATGGCCACAGACTTTCACCCCAAAGAAACCATGTTGGGAACCTCGGAAACACTTAATATATAGAGAACTGAACATAATGTTTAAAATTGTAAAAACATTTTTTGTCACAATTTTTCCCCGCAAATTGAGTTTTACCAATTTCTTGTATACTACAGAACTTTTGAAGTATTCTGTAGATATATAAATGAAAGTCAACGCTTTACTTTTACATAACAGAAAATTACATTTGAAGAAAAAAATGTCATACAGTTTACCTTAGTGGCATATTCACCCATTTAAAGGAAAATAAACCTTTTATTAAAAAAAACTAAAATCTGTTTGAAACTGAAATAAATGTTTTCAGACCTGAGATGTTATTTCACTTAACCCATTTCAGAAATTTTGCAGAAATTTTAAAGTAACATGTATATAGGGTGTATCAGATCACCCGTCCCAGGCTCTTTTTTCGGCTCGTAGTGCACGCATACACTTCAAACAACAAATGATGCTTTCATATTTGGTTCTTCAACTAAGTCAAACTAGCTTCATGTGTTCTTATTATGATAATGCCATTAAGCGATCAGCTAACTGCATCACAGAGCATTTGATACATAGATTTGGTGTCACAAATACTTCTCTGCAACACAGACTGTCACAGCGAAAGTAAGGAGTGAAATTACCTGTTGCTTGTAAGCTACGAGTTGCGAAAATACTTTCCCCGATAACTATGGAAAAGAGCTGAAATGCCATGTGAAACAGTTAGCTGATTGTTTATCGTCATTATCACGGTAAGAATACCTGAGGAACTAAATATCAATGACAGGTTCAACAAAGATAAACAGAGTGCTGTGAAAGGTTTTTTATACGAGTTTGAGAAGTGACTTCCCAATTTGTTTATTAAAACACCTGTGTCTACAAGTATATTGAAATCTTTGAGTTTTATTTCCCACGTTGTGCCGGCTAGGCTAATGGAGACGGCAATGATGAAAAATGAATGAATTGGTGGAATCAAGAAAGAGGTGGAAAAAAAACCTGGAGGAAACCCACACACACGGAGTTTGTCCACCACAAAGGTCACTTGGCAGAGCTGTGATCGAACCAAGAAGTCTATGCAGCAGAGATGAACATTCTACCACTGAGCCACGCGTCCCGTAAGTATATCGTGAACAACAACTTTCAATAAGAAACAAATTGCAAAGCTCTATACAAATTAGTGCACACTGATGAAGAAATGTTATTTTCCACCATCACGAATACTGAACTCTCATGAGATTGGTATATCATGTATTCATGTTAATCCCAAAGTGATATATGAAAAACGGAAACAAGTTATGGGCACGTTGACGTCGGACTAGGGTTGCCAGACGTCCCGGTTTTCAATGAAAGAATTAACTGTCCCGAAAATGGCTTTCAGGATACCTGTTTTCTCTTTTCAGTTTAAAAAGTATCAGCCCGCAAGAACTAATATGACTCACCGAAAACGGAAGGTTGTATTTCTGACTCAAATGATGACGCAAGAAAGAAATGAGAATCTCTTCAATCATAAATGGGAGAGTGTGTCGTAATTGGCGCAATATTTAGGGTCTGTTAAACACAAAAGCTCGGATTTCGGAATACGGGACACCAGGAACCTCTCTTGTTACCTCTCCACATTTTCATTTGTGCTAACTGTATAAAAAAAGAATGAACTGGAAAATTGTAAGTAGCTACTAATCTGGAAAAGACAGGTATAATCGATTCTTACCAAATGAATAGGAACAGTGATCATAATGGCTATATAGCGTGAGATTGGTGTCCCGGTCTTTCGCTTACAAAATCTGGCAAACCTACGACGAGCGAAAGAGGTCGGAATATAACATTGATATTCTGCGTGAGTGCTACTGGTCAGTTGGTACTACCCCTCTTCATAATCGTATTTCCGCGCCAGAGAATGAGTGTGGGACTTTTGGTTGATGCTTCACCTGAGGGTATTGCTGTAGCACGAAATACGGATTGGATAACGAATGATACTTTGTTTTTTTAACTTCGTTGCAACACTTTGTGAAATTCTGTCATCCCTGCACTAACATACTAGTTCTGCTAATTGTTCATGGGCATGGCAGCCATTAAGAACTGAAAGTGATTAAATATGCGAGGAATCACAGGATTCACTGCTCAGTACTCCTCCACATATCACTCACAAGGCTCAACTCACTGATAGGTGTTTTATGAAACCATTTCAAGGCACATACAATGATGCTTGTTCACTGTTGATACGCAAGAATGCTGGAGTAAAGACAACCGAACACAATGTAGCGCATCTTCTTTCAGAAGCATACCAAAAGGTATGTCACATGGACGTAGGTCTCATCCAATTTGCCTTCACCGGAATATATTTACTGAACCCTCAGATATTCACAGACACTGACTATCTGTCCGCAAACGTCCATGTTCAGGATAAACGGTTTCCCAACATCCTTGATGCAGTCCTTATGGTTCCCCAAATCTCAACAGGACGATTATCTAGGGATGCTTAATCCTAGGATGATCATGAGTCACACAATGATTTGGAGGATTCTGCACAATAACGCGTTGAAACCTTATCATGTTCGTCTGCACCAAAAGCTACTAGAAGAAGATTTCCATAAACATCCGGAATTTTGTCAATGGGTGAGCTACACGAACCCATGTGTCACCAGAACATTCTGTGTGCGGATGAGGAGACTTTCAAGATTAATGTAGGTCAATGTACACAACGTTCACTACTAGTTCAGCGAGAATGCTCACTGGGTACGTTAAGTTGACAATCAACATATCTGGAGTCTAAATGTCTGGTGTGGTATGATGGGAGACCAAATTGGTCTTTATTTCTTCGAAGGAACTTCAACAGAAGTTGGATACGCTAATTATTTGGCAGTGGTTCTTTGTGAGCTCTTGGAAGAGGTCTCATTAGCAACTCGTGAAATAATGTGATTACAAAACGGTTACTCTGCTCATTTTGCAAGAGTTTCCGAACAAACTGTTGCTCATTTTTTTCCAAACAGGTGGATCGGAAGAGGAGACCATTTCCTGTTCAGCTTTTTCTCCGGACCTGATTCCTCTCGATTTTTCTTTTGGGAACGTGTCAAGAAGCTGGTATAGTAAGAGCGTCCTACAATAAGATGTATAATGTCTGCCATGGACTAAGAGGAATGAAATGTTCAGAGCAATCTACTTTCCTCCATTCTAGCTACATGACCCGCCCACCTAAGCCTCCTAGACTTGACGATCCTAACAATGTTGGGTAAACCGTATAAATTATGTAGTTCCTCATTATGAAGTTTCCGCCATTCCCCATTCCGTTTCTCTTCCGTCCGAATATTCTTCTCAGGATCTTGTTCTCAAATATATATAGTCAGGAAAGGATCTCATATATAAATAAAATTAGGTTTAAGCGTTCTCCAAGTTAACGCTAAAGATTTTCTTCTTCTCAAATATTGTGTCGAATATTAACTCTTCAAATCTGTTTTGTAACTCTTTCGATCCACGTTCAACAAGGAAACCAGTTTGTTACGACAAAGATGGAATCTTTCAGTTTAACATATCTCTTTTAAGCTAAGGTGAAGGGATGATTAAGGTAAAGTGAAAATGTTGAAATGATATAATGAGATGAAGCGGAAGTATCGCAAGAGGATCAACGGACACGATGAAATTCACCACAAACTTACTTGGCCTGGGATCGAACTGGGATCCGCTACATCAGAGGTAAGCGTTGTACTATTGAGCTAGCTACTATAATAACGTACAAAAAGCATGATCTGTGAGAGGAAAAAATCTATAACATATATAAAGTCTACATTGACATCCGGGAAGGTTATGCTACTTGCTAATAGGATTAGAAGGACAAATTAAAACCAGATGAAAGGTTAAGAATCTGCGAAAGGATAACATCTTGGAAAACTCTCTCATACGTTAATCCTCTAAACGAACTGGAAGTTGTACAAAGTGACACTTTATGGTCTCAACGATGATTAAAATAGACCAAGTGAGTTTCATTTGTTATCTGTTACCGTCGTTGCTATACAGTAATAATATTCAAATCTAAAATGATTAATACTTTATCAATATAATTAACAATATTTAAAGAAAGAGTATTCAACAGTTTTACTTCAAACTGTGCAGCATTATTTGCCACTGTTGCATATATTTAAAAAAAAATCTAGTATGAAGTGATGTTAAAGAAATAACCATTTATTCTCCTCCTTCGGTCCACCAGGAACAAGATAATGTTTCAGTAATCCAATTTCCTTTTCACAACTCCATGCCGTTTACCACCTTGAGATTCATCCGCCTTTTAGGACAATTTTCCGTAGTAAGGAAGAAAAGTTGCCAATCATCGATTGAGATTTCAATCTCCCAATAGCGCAATTGGTAACCAGGTTAAACTCAATCAATATAAATGGGAGGAGAAGTCAGAAATAGAACTTAGATTATTTAAGGGGTATAGACAGTAATATTAAATAAAAGACTGATGAAGAATTGCATTGGACGATATCCTAGGCACTGTAGGAAATATCTCTTGAAAAGTTAGTTTTACTAGAGATACTACACAATAACATTCCCAAGATGGGTACTACACAGGGAACATCATTGATATCTAAGGTGATGTTCAAGAAGCTGGACCAACACCAAGGAGAAAAATTATGAATACCAAACTATACAGAAGGCTGAACAATGAATTGAGGGGAGAGATGAAAAACACAAATCACTGTACGTGGAACAGATATGTGGAGAAATAATGATATTTCAATGGTGTAGGATATGATCTGGTGCATCAGAAAGTACGAAAATTAGGAACAAAATTTATGAAAAGTCTACGCACGTTCAGAATCAATGGTCATGTAGTCACTGGCAAACAAACGAAATTTATAATTTTAGGTGAATATATAAAAGATCTGAAAGAACCGCCCCAAAATCCTTGCGATTCAATCAAAGTAGCAACTAGCTGTTGAAGAGAAATTGTCCATTCTATACAACAGGAAATTACAGTACACCATCACAAGACATAAATAGGAGAAGGTCTACTTAAGGCAACAATATACCAATAGTTTTTTATGAGGAGGTTAACAGACAGTGCAACGAAAGTAATTATTCACTTAATAACAAATTATATCTGAATGGAAAATAGTTAATGGATTTTCTTAATGTTATAATCGTTGCATTAACCGAGAAACAAAATAGAGAGGTGCTCTGATATTAAAACTACTAGCCCAATCATGTATTGAATAAAATGGATGAAAGAAACACAACTGGTGGATGATTTTTAAAGACCTGTGACCGTCTGCCCGGCCACAAAACTATGTTTTTGGACGACCACTGTATTTCTTTTTAACTTTTATTCATGCAACGAAATTATTATTTTACTCAACTAAAAGCTATTTATCTTTTGGTGAGAATTTCAACTCGTTCTGTGTATGCAGGTGTTCTTCAGTCGTACTTATCGCTTCTCACGATAGAACAAAGAAGTTGTTGTTTTTCAATGCAACGCTCATCGTCTCAACAGAGTATTTCGTCGTAGCAAACTTATTTTTTCTTTCTGTAAAGTAGTTTCCAACTTATAGTCTTCGTCACCATGACTGTTTTGCATATACGTTTTTCTTAATTACATTTATTAACATTGGGAATATTTTTGGATACGAAGTTGATATTGTGTATGAATGATATTGCATTTATCGTGTTCTCATGTTCTCGCATTACGTCATCCGTCCTACCGTGGGAACAAACGTTCCTATCCTGCAGGAGTCGTAGGTGGGATGACTCATACACACCGTTACCATTGTTTGCTTCTTTCCACTGAACAATTTTACCTATAATAGTAGTGCATAGAAATCTATAACCATGGGAAGAATTTATTAGTTAAGACTGCTACACTTTTTCAACTATTATTTCCAAGCTTCTTTCCCACGGGATCAAATCAAATGTTGCCAGTATTCTTTATTATAAAATCAACCCATTGGCATTGTCTATGAATGCGGAAAACATTAACATTTTCTTTATTATTTTACATGGTGCATTGCCAACCCTAAGTATCGAAACGGGTTATTCCCAAGTGTGAGCAGAAGCGGGGAGTTAGCAAAAGTAATTCGTTGTAGCAAGAGTGTGAAAAAGTTTGGTGGAGGAATAGGCAGTGCAAAACATCGTAAAGAAGGATAGTATGAAGAATTTTTTTTAGTGCTACATTAATATATACAGGATATGAAGCAAGATAATAAATAGCTTCTGGAGATGTAACGTCTTTTAGGAATCAAAATACCTCAATCAGCAGTATTCCCCCCTTTTCCCCTCGTCATTATCACATAGTGAAAATCTTAGCATAATACGAAGAGTGAATATATAGTCCTAGTGATATTCAAACAAGGGCTATGTTTCTAGTGTTCATATAGAGTGTGTGCATATTTACATTTACCATGCAGTGTTAAAAGTTTATTCTTCATTTTGCTCATTTGATTGCCGTAGAGCAATTTCTTCTGTTTGAGCATTTAGCTCTGCCAAGTGAGAATTTTGTGTGTTGTTAATATATATATATATATATATATATATATATATATATATATATATATATATTGTTCCGTACCCACATATATCTATACTCAATAAATAGGAATTTACCTAAGTAAATATCACCGTCTTCATTCATGTGTGTGTGGATTCCTGCGGGTTGACGGCTGCCAGTTACGTGTATATATGCGTGTGCATACGCAAAAGTAAGTATAACACAACCTGAGTCTCAAAAGCACCAACGTGGCTCCTGACAAATCACTGTTCACATTTCAACCTTATCAATCTTCGCCCAACAGAGTATGAGCCTGGACCAGGAGTGTTATCAGCTGTTTTCTTAGGGAGTTCTTCGTGAGCCAGCACCCAAGGGAAACGGTAGGTAGCAATTTTAGTGACGCCCGAATTAGCGACACGAGCCAAGACCGTTAGTGATTTGTGCATGGAGACAGTAGTTACATATGAGTAAGTATTAATAATATTGGAATAGGAAATTTCATTAATCATATTTTCTTTTTACAGGTTGTTCCAATACAAATAATAATAGTAAAACTTAGCATTTTCGTACCCATACAGTGTTCCGTAGTATATGTATTTTATTTGAATTCTATTTACATTTATTATTTGCGATTAGTAAGTGTATTTTCATTATGGCTCACCAACAGGTTGACATACTTAAGATACTTGAACAAATACAAGCTGAAAATAGAGAACATTTTTAAAAAAATGAACAGGTCCTGAATGAGAATAAGGAAAACTTTGCAGAAATAAGAGAAAAATTAACTTAAATAGGCAGGAAGAAAAATTAGATAGACAGGAACAGGCACAGAATGAGAACAAGGAAAATTTTGCAGAAGTAAGAGAAAAACTAGATAGGCAGGAACAGGCACAGAATGAGAATAGGGAAAACCTCGCTAAGTTACAGGTACAAATAGAAGCAGTTGAAATTAAATGCGATGAGGGAACTACCAACATAGCTGATAGAATACAAGCGTTAGAGAATAAAGTAGACCAAAATATTGAAAGAGTTCAGAGGGGAATCGAACATAATACAACAGCTATTCAGCAAAATAGAGATAGCATAGAACTTATAGTCCGCGACGTACATTCAATGGGAATGAAAGTAACCAAAAACATAAATCATTTAATGGGTATATCCGAAAGGTTAGAATTGACACAAGGACAGATAGAGGCTAATCACACCATTTGTAACGCTAATAAAGAACGTTGTCTCGTAGCGCACAGAGAAACGGAAAGTCACTTAGATGAAATACACGACGAAGTCGTAAATTTGAAAGAACAGGTTCGAAAGAACGAAGGGTCACTTCAGATGTGTTAGCAAGTGATCAGACAGTTAGATTATCACGTTAAAGTTAAAAATGAACAGACTTTCGAGAACAACGCTGAAATTAAAACAGCACAGCGTGAAATAGGAGAAATTAGGCACGATTTGGCGTTAGTATACCAAAAAGTAGAAAGAATCGAAAACAAATCACGGGAATCGGAACCTAATATCGATAGTGACATTCATGTTAGAACTGGATACCAACCTAACAGTGATTCAGCTTACACCGAACATAGTGAAATTAGCAGTAGTGACGAAACTCACGTTAAGCTCATTACTAATAGAAATTTTAGACGTAATAATCGTGAAACTAGACATAGGGAAGTAGAAACAAGTCAATTAAAAGACCATCTTACACCGAAAATTATTGCGTATTTACCTAAGTTTAAAGGTGATCCCGCCAATGAGTCAGTACATATATATTTGCGTAAGGTAGCATTAGCCGCGGAAGTTGCAAAATTGTCAGAAAAAGCCTTAGTACAAGCCATACCTCATGTATTGGAGGGTGTAGCCTTAAGCTGGTACTACACACGTAATGAGGAATTTAAAACCTTAGAAGAAGTTAAAAAAGCGCTAGTCGAATCTTTCGCTGGAGACGCGACGATACAGCACAGGCTGTCAGCTTGTAAAGCAACTCGATTCAATCCTAAGACTCATGATTCAGTACATGCTTTTGCTTTAGATCAGTTTAATAAACTTAGAGAATTGACACCGCAATTACCTGAGAATTTGATATTAACAGACATTATACATATATTACCTCAGAGATTTCGTACAGAACTTTATTTACATTCTTGCACTAATATTAGGGAATTTTTAGCGTCTATTCAGAAATTAGAAACATTGTATTTCCAACAAACTAGAGAGGAAAAACATTCACAGGGTAACAATTCTAACAATAGACAGAATCAAACTTCTCAGAATTATCAGAGATCTTTCGGTTATGATAACAATAATCAGAATGGGTATTACAATCAGAAAGTTAATAATACCAAGGCTCAAAGAAACGGTAATTGGAACAGGGGACATGCAAATGATCGTGACAACAACGATCGACGACCACGTTCTCGTAATCAGAACACTAACCACGAGCAAAATCGGAATCGTAACCCCCACAATTACAATAAACGACCACAACCACGTAATAGTAATTCCAAAGATCGAAGAAATGACAACCGAAATAAGAAAGGTAGAGGTAGTAAACCATTTTACGCTCGCAATAATGATAAGCAGAATAGGAATTACGAACATGATTATAAAAGGTCAAATCATCGTAACGAACGAGACTCTGATTCTCAGGGAAACCGCTAAAAGGCTGTACTAGGGGTCGAGTATCAGCCAATGTTAATCATTTTACGGAAGGCCCAAATAAATATTTTTATGTAACTCATACGCACATATGTAACTGTAAAGACCCAAATTTAGCCAGAAGTGATTGTGAATCGGACACCGATAGTATAGACCACTATGTTAATTCTAAGTCAACTCAGATTTCCTCAAAAATTAAAGTAAAAGTTTGTAATGCAGATGTAGAGTGCTTATGCGATAAAGGTTCGGACCTCTCTCTTTTATCTTTGGCTCTGTGGAAACGTATAAGTGCTGACGTCACGGCACCAAAGTTAACTCCAGCCGATCACATTTTCCTATTCGATTTTAGTGGGTCTGTGAAAAGAAAAGTAAGAGGCTATACGTTAATTACAGTACAAATTGATAACATTTCCATTTATTTGAAAGTCTATGTTACCGAATCACTAAACCAAGACCTTATTCTAGGATTAGATGCTCTTACAGCTCTAAGTAGTAAAATAGATTTATCTCAGGGTACTATTTCTATGGAGTACAACAACTTAAAAACTCTTGTCGACCTTTTAGCTGAACAGCACGAAGTAGAGGAAATTTCAGATGACGAAGAAGGTGGTATTGCCGATAAAAACTTTTCGATCTCTGCGTCCACATTCGTCAGGCAACATACTACAGATGAACAAATTCGAGATAAGGTGAATCGAACCCACAACCTTACATCACAACAAAAGAAACAATTACGTTTTCTTTTATCCGAATATAGGGATATTTTTACCAAATATCCTGGACTTTGTAAGGATTTTGTTTATGAAATGGAAGTCAAGACTGACAAACCACTGGTTCGAAAACAGTATGCTATCCCACATAAGTATTTACCTGATGTTCGAGAAGAGATTAATAAATTATTAGAGCTAGGGTTAATTTGCCACTCCAATTCTATCCATAGTAACCCCATCTTAGTTGTACCTAAGAAAAATGGCAAACCGAGAGTATGTGTCGACCTGCGTTTGCCGAATAAGTATATCGAATTACGACAAACTAAATCAGAGGGTATACAGGACCTGTTGCTGAAGGTAAGGTGTAGACCATTCTTAAGTTCTCTTCATTTAGTGAGCAGTTATAATCAAGCGTTACTCACTCCCAAATCACAGGAATACACCGCATTCAATTTTGAAGGCCAACATTATCAGTATCGCGTTACATGTTTTGGATATAAAAATGGTAGTAGTGTATTGAATAGTATGTTACAGAGAGTATTAGGACCCGAACTACACGCTAAGATATTAAGATACATCGACGACCTTGCATGTTTTACTGACACTTCTGAAGAACATCTTCCGCTGTTAAAACAAATTTTTCAGAAATTTAGAGAATTTAATCTTACTCTCGACATTGAGAAATGTTTATTTTGTACGGACTCTATTCCTTTCTTAGGTTTTCTCATTACCTCTGAAGGCATTAAAAAGGATCCCAAAAGTGTGGAAGCTGTAAGCAACCTACCCCGACCTACTAACATAAAATCTTTACAATCTGTTATAGGACTTTTCAATTGGTCTCGTTCTTTTGTTCCTCAT
This sequence comes from Thermobia domestica, assembly GCF_964235325.1. Classification (NCBI taxonomy): domain Eukaryota; kingdom Metazoa; phylum Arthropoda; class Insecta; order Zygentoma; family Lepismatidae; genus Thermobia; species Thermobia domestica. Next base: position 287,036,528 of record NC_137456.1, on the reverse strand, counting down.
TTTTCAGAGAAAATGAAACCACTCTTCGAACTTCTTAAAAAGGTAAGAAATGGCGTTGGGAGGATCCCAACGAAAATGCTTTTCAGCAAATTAAATCCGATATATGTAAAGATGTTCTTTTATCACATCCAGATCTTGACCTACCCTACTATATTGAATCAGATGCCTCTCGGCTCGGAATTAGCGCAGTCCTCTACCAATATGTAGGAGATAAGAAAAAAGTAATCCAATTTATTAGTAGGACTCTGACGTCACCATAATCCCGATACAGCGTGAGCGAGTTAGAATGTTTGGCGATCATCTTTGCTGTTCGAAAATGGCGTGAACTGTTAATTGGTCATCATGTCATTTTCCTTACAGACCACAAAAACCTCAGCTGGCTGGACAAAGCTAAACCTTGGAACACCCGTCTTTTACGGTGGAGTATTGAATTACAGCAGTTGGATTATGAGATTCGTTACCAGAAAGGCTCCGACAATTTGTGTGCAGATGCACTTTCACGTTTATTTCTTTCTACAGATCTACCCACCAAACGTGTTCATTCTTTACAGGTCATTCAAGATGAAATCCTTAAGGTATCACCTGAAGAACTTCGCCGTTTACAACGCGAAGATTTTGAATATTTACCTATTATTTCTTTTCTAGAAGGTGAAGTAATGGAGGGGTTACCTCGAAATTCCAGAAACTGGTCAAAATTCTTTAAGTTAGATAATAACATTTTATTGTACAGAGATTTTCATTTCCCTGATTCATGGAAAATTTGTATCCCTAGATCTTTAGTGGAGAAAGTAATAGTTGCTTATCATGATCAATTTCATCCCCCAGGTACTGATAAAACAGTGAGAATTATTTCGAAGTCATTTTACTGGAGAAAGATGAGGTCTGATGTGAAGAAACACGTCAGGGATTGCATCAAGTGCACGCAGTTTAAACCGGATCAACATCCACCTGCAGGTTTATTGTCTACTAATGCTTACTTATATCCTAGGGCATTGTTAGCTTTAGATTTCCTAGGGCCCAACCCCACAGGAAAAGGTGGCGCTCGTTTTGCATTGGTTACAGTAGACGTATTCACTAAATACTGTACAGCTTATCCTTTGAAATCTGCCACAGCTACTGCAGTTCTTAAATGCTTATTTGATATCTATATGCATCACTTAGGTCTAGTGGAAGCTGTCCTCACTGACAACGCTCCAGTATTTCACAGTAAGAAATTTTTATGGAAGATGCAGTAATATAATATCAAAGTACATCACACCACACCTTATCACGCCCAAGCTAATATTACAGAACGGTCTAATAAAGAAATTCTTTGTACTCTTAGGTTGTTGTGCAGTCAGTCACATCAGCAATGGGCTGAGAACTTAACCCAGGCAGTTTTGTTACATAATTACTCTATTACAGAGAGCCTCGGAGTTTATCCTGCGAGCATACACCTTAATATTCATTTTTCTCGTCCTATTTTCAAACATTTCGGCCTACAGATTTCTGAAGATTTTGATGAAGATGATGGCATTGATTGGTCAAACAAACTACTCATGGCAGACCACCGCAGAAAGTCGACTATCGAGAAGAGGAACAAGCGATGGAATCAAACCCAACAACGACGTCGCCTAGTGGTACAAGGTGACTTAGTCTTTTTAAGACAACGAAACATTAGTAATCTACTAAAAAGGGAAATCTCCAAGTTTTTCGACATTTACAGGGGACCCTTTCTTTGAGTAAAAGCTCTTGATAATCGTGTTGTCGAACTTATCGATCCCACGACAGGTGAATATATAGGTTTGCACTCCATGGACAGGACAAAACTTTGGAATCCGACGCCAGAAACCCGAAAAATTTGGTTAACTTTGGCACAAAGGCAACTCCCAGAACACATTTTACAAGATTTAAATTTAGTAACACCTGACACTTCCAATAATCTTACTTCGCTTACTCCTAGTGGGAAATTTCATTTATCCAAACTCAATGAGGAAGCAGAAGAGGAAAGTGTGAATGGTAATCCGAAAGATGATTCCCAAGTAAAGCAAGTTCATACCAATAATTTAACATCTACCCGTTTTTTATCTTTATATTTAGGATATCCTTTGTTGAAATATTATTTCAACACTTCTTACTGGCAACCTTCATTTGTCAAACTGATCGTTCCGAACTTGACTGGAGGAATTCTATTGAGAAGAAACCTATTTTGAAAAAAAAAGGCCAGATTCAGCAGACTTTTTATTAAAGTTTTTGACTTTTAATATGATTAAGCGTGTTTGCGGAATATGGTACAAACGTGTCTAATATGGTACATTGATGTTCTATATCGAGATATGTCAAACAGTGTAGACTGTTTAGTCTTAAGATGTTTTACATTAAGATTTTACGTAGTTTTTTCCTTGTCATAGGAAACACAAGAAGATATGTATTCAAGACGTGCGGTCGTATCCTTCGGTTGCGGTATTCACCGTAACTAAACATTTCTTTTGGAATCTATACAAACTATTTGGGTTTCTTATTAACATTTCTTTTTGCTTCTTTAGCATTTTGATACGACCGATTCTTCGGGAAGGGATTTTAGGGTACATTAATAAGGGATGATTAAATTTATTTTCCAAGCTACATTCTAGGTAGACATGGCGTGGTGAACCATGAAATACTTGGACACCCAGTAATTAACCCATCATTCGGTAATTATTGGAAATTTTCTTCTTCCTTGATGCACACATTGAGATTTCGTTGTAACCTGTGTATTCGTATCCTGTATTTTAGACATATGTTTCTGTGTATATTGAATATTAAAATTTAGTGATGTTTCATTGTATTACTTTTATAATGTATTTTATGCTTGATGAATATTTCAATATTTGTGAATTTACCATACGTATTGATGCTATTTTCATATTTCAACAGATTCCCACGAAGAATCTGAAGTATTTCTGTGTAACTGATATTTTGATTTTGTGAAATATTCGAGTATGATATTTTGTCTCATGTATTTTAAGACTATGTTAGCATGTATTATGATACATTTCAAATATTTCTTTTATTGCATTTCAGTAATCGTAACTTTTGTCTATTTAGTGGAACAAGAACGCATACAATTTGAAGAACTAATTACTCATACCATGCCAACTAGTTTCCATTAATTTTGTCGATGCCGAAATTCAAAATCTATCTAGGTGAAATAATATTCACGTTAATATTCTTGTTGTTAACCATTTTTTTTAGATTTACAGCTGAAAAGGTAAAAAATTTATTCGAGAAATATTATTAAAGTCTTTATCTTATTTCAATATTTCGAATTACAGCGTCCTATTTTCGTCGATAATGAATATTTCAGGAATGTTTATATCTTGTGTCTTTATCTTGGTATCCTAAGGAATTACTTGTTATTGTACTTCTATACAATGAATTGCTAATAGGATTTTGTTTTAGGCATACGTTAGTTAAATCACAATTCGAGATGGCGAATGTGAATGTTACGATAAATATACATGTGTCGTTGATGAACATGTTGATGTATACTATTGCAGACTTTGTGGACATTATGGAAGTGCCGATGAGCATACATTACGCCCAGGCTAGGCGTTTGTTTACGATGGAATTTTGCATCATGAGAGATGATTGCATTTATAATATGCCTATATATTGTTGTCATGTATTGTTGATTTTGTGTTAACAAAATTTCATTATCCTATTATAAGCATTAGGGGTTGGACTTCAAGAATTTCCTTGGAAGTATTCAAGATCACTATTCCTTTACATTCTTATATTTTGTTTTGAACATGATTATGTTCTACTGACGTCTTGTGTAACATCTCACTACCACATAAAGACTAATGAATATTCTTTTCTATGTATTTTTCGATAATGGTTATCTAGTTTACTTTAATAAGACTAACGAACTGCTTAGATGGAACTTGGCGTCTTCATCAGTTAATGGATGAGATTGCTTAAAACGAGTCAACGAGATATATACGTACTGGCATGCGAACTCGTAGAGTGTTTTGGATACACTTGGATGAAGAAATAACTCGTAAATGTTTTCAAAAGAATTCTTCTTTGTTGAAGGTATATATGTGTGTCTTACCCATATTTTGGGAATTTCAATTTTTTGTTTATTAGTATGCAAGATTTTGTGTTCTCAGTTCACACAAAATTATCTCATGAATGTTTATTCGTCTCAACTTTTAGGATTGTTATGATTTAACATCCGTGTACAGGTGAATTAACCTATATTTTCACGATTATTCACAATCAGATTAATAAATCGATTTTTTTATTCTCTTTGAAGTTAACATACTCACTCAATATATTCCAGTATTTTGAAAATATTTAGTGTTTTCCATTATTACATTTTATCTATACTTGTCAGTTTTTATTTAAATATTTTAACTATTCAAGCATGAATACTTTTGAAAAAACACTGACGAACTAAATATATATATAAAAATAAATAAATAGAAACAAAACTATATAGCCCTATAAACATTTTCACACATACAGGTGAAACCACGTGTTCGTTTTCACGTAATCAGTTTAGCCCAAAGTGTTATACGCATCACAAACAAATAGTGAATATACCAAAGCATATTTTAAAGCAAATGTTCACAGTGAAGCGAGAATATTTATTCTCAGTGTTGAAAAAAATAGATGTTTTCACTTATGTGCTATAATTGTCTTCGCACCCCATAACCCCAATTTTCAAGAAGACTGGTTTTCACCGATTGGAACTTTCCTCGCAAAAGAAAGAAGAAAGAAGAAAGAAGTCATCTGGATATGGAATTTTCAGGAACATCTCATGGAATCTGGAATCAACTGATAGTCATGCATCTGGATCAACAGTGTTCTAAACGAAATAAATAGACCTAGTGATTCATAGCGAGAAACCAATATTATTTTCGTTATTCACTGCGAATAGTGTTGATCGAAAAACAGTGTTACCAGTATTTTCCCCCATAATCCTTCATACCCAGTGAACCAAGAACAGTGTTGCCAACTCCGTATTTTGGAAAAGAAGCCACAATCTCCAAACCTGTTTTGCCATGTGTGTTTACCCAGGATTCTTAACACATTACTTCGCTAACTCGTAATGTGTTGTTCCCTTTCGGATCGCCAAGTTGTGACCGTCTGCCCGGCCACAAAACTATGTTTTTGGACGACCACTGTATTTCTTTTTAACTTTTATTCATGCAACGAAATTATTATTTTACTCAACTAAAAGCTATTTATCTTTTGGTGAGAATTTCAACTCGTTCTGTGTATGCAGGTGTTCTTCAGTCGTTCTTATCGCTTCTCACGATAGAACAAAGAAGTTGTTGTTTTTCAATGCAACGCTCATCGTCTCAACAGAGTATTTCGTCGTAGCAAACTTATTTTTTCTTTCTGTAAAGTAGTTTCCTACTTATAGTCTTCGTCACCATGACTGTTTTGCATATACGTTTTTCTTAATTACATTTATTAACATTGGGAATATTTTTGGATACGAAGTTGATATTGTGTATGAATGATATTGCATTTATCGTGTTCTCATGCTCTCGCATCATCCGTCATCCGTCCTACCGTGGGAACAAACGTTCCTATCCTGCAGGAGTCGTAAGTGGGATGACTCATACACACCGTTACCATTGTTCGCTTCTTTCCACTGAACAATTTTACCTATAATAGTAGTGCATAGAAATCTATAACCATGGGAAGAATTTATTAGTTAAGACTGCTACACTTTTTCAACTATTATTTCCAAGCTTCTTTCCCACGGGATCAAATCAAATGTTGCCAGTATTCTTTATTATAAAATCAACCCATTGGCATTGTCTATGAATGCGGAAAACATTAACATTTTCTTTATTATTTTACATGGTGCATTGCCAACCCTAAGTATCGAAACGGGTTATTCCCAAGTGTGAGCAGAAGCGGGGAGTTAGCAAAAGTAATTCGTTGTAGCAAGAGTGTGAAAAAGTTTGTTGGAGGAATAGGCAGTGCAAAACATCGTAAAGAAGGATAGTATGAAGAATTTTTTTTAGTCCTACATTAATATATACAGGATATGAAGCAAGATAATAAATAGCTTCTGATGATGTAACGTCTTTTAGGAATCAAAATACCTCAATCAGCAGTATTCCCCCCTTTACCCTCGTCATTATCACATAGTGAAAATCTTAGCATAATACGAAGGGTGAATATATAGTCCTAGTGATATTCAAACAAGGGCTATGTTTCTAGTGTTCATATAGAGTGTGTGCATATTTACATTTACCATGCAGTGTTAAAAGTTTATTCTTCATTTTGCTCATTTGATTGCCGTAGAGCGATTTCTTCTGTTTGAGCATTTAGCTCTGCCAAGTGAGAATTTTGTGTGTTGTTAATATATATATATATATATTTTGTTCCGTACCCACATATATCTATACTCAATAAATAGGAATTTACCTAAGTAAATATCACCGTCTTCGTTCATGTGTGTGGGGATTCCTGCGGGTAGACGGCTTGCCAGTTACGTGTATGTATGCGTGTGCATACGCAAAAGTAAGTATAACACAACCTGAGTCTGAAAAGCACCAACGTGGCTCATGTCAAATCACTTTTCACATTTCAACATTATCAATCTTCGCCCAACAGAGTATGAGCCTGGACAAGGATTGTTATCAGCTGTTTTCTTAGGGAGTTCTTCGTGAGCCAGCACCCAAGGGAAACGGTAGGTAGCAGACCAAAACATTAGGAGTCACAACAGGAAGTTGAAGATCGAGAAAAGTAGAAGAAACATTTTGTGGCCCAAGGATAAAGTAATAATCAATTAAGAAACTCATTAGTTCCAGGACTGCCAAAGGCAGAATATTGAACAATAATATCAATATTCATAATAATAATAATAATTGTAATATTAATAAAGCTTTCCCCCTTTTTGTCCTTCTAGCAGACCGAACTGTCAACTGTAAACTGTAATCAGTCTTTCAAAGACTGATCTGCAAAAGAATAACGTTAATATTGACTCGGTGGAATGTGTTCTGCTCAAATAAACAGTTTGTTTCCTATTTACGCTTTCGTAATTTCATTCAAGAATGGCCTGCCAGCTCCCGAATATACGTTCAGGCTCAAGGTACACATTTCATAAGCCAATGTAACATTGTAAACTTGTATTAAACATCTTGTCAATACATGCCAATATAACCTCAACAACGTGTTAGCACTTCATTTCTAAACAAACAAGAGTATTTATGAAATAGTTTGGTTTTAACTCTTCAACGAGTATCACTTTGGGTTAATGAAAACACACTACTCTAGATACACTTCTTTCGTAAACTCCAACAAGTACCAAAATATGACTCGAACTTACTGAATCTATTCCACTGCTAATACGTTTCTTTGCAAAATAACGCAGTAAACGATAATTAGTTTGCATACACCAATGATTCCATACTTGAGAGAAAACGTCAATATTACAAGATATTTGTATACATAAAATACATATTTAATGTATACATCGAATTACGTAAGGAAATATTACAAAGTGTTGTAGTAGCCAGAATATTACTCCGAACAACAAAAATAGTAATAGCATTGACATTATTATTATTATTATTATTATTATTATTATTATTATTATTATTATTATTATTACATTATGATGCAAACTTCGAAGATAAACAAAAGTATAATTATTCTAGTTCGTGTGCAATTCAGACCTTTGATTCACTCTCATAACAATAATACTTTAAGTATTATGATTTTTGTGTAATTGTCTACAACTCAAATCATATTAAATAATTTTTGTTTCTGTATTTCAATCGGAAGTAATGCAAATTTCTATTATTTTAGATCTTAATACTGACCATACAGCAGTATCTTTTTAAATCGTAATGTTTCACATAAGCAGCTGCAACTGTTTTGAAAATTTATGATATTATTTCATAAAATCCAACATAAAATGACAAAGTTTAACTACATTTTTGTTAAAGAAATTAATATATTTTACTCAGATCAAAGATAAATGTTCTTCCCGTTAAAAATTTCTATTGACCATATTTTTTATTGTTACAAAAATTATTTTAATTCAATTTTACATCAGTTAAGGTCAATTGAGCAGTTATTGTTATGATATCGTTCAGTTGTTCATGCTGTACTAAAAAGGAACACCTCTTCAAGTTCCATTCCAGGCGGTGACGTGCCAAGGATCCACTAAACGTTGCCATGTTGTTATGCAATAGATATGCGATGAATTAAGAAAGATGTTAGTCGAAAATCTAACGAAACGGTAAAAATGCGTCTCCCTACCTCTTCTATTGTATCAGAGCATATATATCCCCATGCTCCAGTGGTCTTGGTGTCTGTTATAGCAAAAATAAATTTCTCGTGGAGGTTGTTAGTAATACGGGTCCCGGATAGATAACCGCGAGCAAAAATTTGTGATATCATATGTCAAAGTCCCCAGGTCAGGTGTCAATGACAGGGTTATCTAGGACCAGCCTCTCAACATTCTCGCAGGGATACCTTGGCCGACATTCCAAATTTTGCTAGAAGTACGTAGGGCCACTGGTCTTAAATTTTGGAAATTGCTAAATCTGAATTTTGTTATGATAGTATAGGACCAGGGTATGTACTCCTATGCCGAAAACAAATTTCATGTATAGTGCTACTGATGATCGTATGCAATTCTACCAGCTCCCTTACGTTTGTGGGTAAAATTCATTTATTAGTAACTGGACATAAATAAAAGCAACCCATCTAAGGAGTTATTTCCAAAAAATTATATTATAATAAAAATGTAAGAGGAAACACAATTATGGCATATACTGGAAATAATGCTATTGACGAATTTTTTGCAGTAGCAGATCACGATTTGCTGTAGAAGAATTGAATAAGGAACAGGAAAGTGAAGGAAAATATTGCATTTCATGGTTTACATCTAGGGACTGCATTGTGTGCAAAATATAAATTAGATTTTGTAACAGAGATGTCGTGCGGAAAAAACAAGAATATAGAAACAAATATAGAAACAAACAGGAAAACCCTTGTCTTAAGGTTGGAAGCAACACGCGTCAGGGCTTTGTTCATTTATTTGTTAGGAAGAAGAGAGTAAACAAGAAGTAGTGTCCGTGGTAAGGTGGGTAAAGTGGAGGACTAATAGTTCTTCACTGTTTTGACACCAGATCAAATCATACCCTATTCCATATTTTTTTAAACATTAGAGAAAATGTATAATTTTCATGTTGCTATGAACAGAAACAATACAATAAGGAAATAACGTTTAGATATTTTCCTTTAATGACGTATTTATTCAAGATCAGATTAGCAATTGTTCTCAGTTTATTCAGTTTTCTCTCATCCTCTTGTCTTGGAAAAAGGACAATTATGGCTCCAAAATAGTGCGAAAGATACATACAGACCGAAACAGGCATATTAGTACCAAACGTGATTTACCGTGATGAAATGGACACATTTCCCGTTTTTAAGAAATAGAGCTATAACAAATTGTTGAAGTTGGTCTTTCTTTACATTTTCAGGATGTTAAATTTATATTTTCTTTGTAAGACTATACTCTATAAGGCAAGATATGCGATCATACCCACAAATTATATACGGGTGAAATATTTATTTACATAAATATTTTCCAGGTTTAGGTGCGCAAGACACCAACACACCATCGTCCCGCTCATTCGACCTTTGTTTGTTCCACATAGGTATTATCGACATATCATTGCAGGTAAAAATACCATCAGTCGCCAAGAAGAACTGCAAGGTCTGGGCTTAGTCTCTTTTTGATGCTCTGGGCTCTATCGCCTAGGACGGACGTCTACACCATCAGTCAAACGTCTATCAATTACTTCAGGCACGTTTCCAAATTTTCTTTCCCGAAGGGGCCAGCAGGATTCCTCGTAGGCAATAATAATAATAATAATAATAATAATAATAATAATAATAATAATAATAATAATAATAATAATGCAACAGTTCTGCACTTTTCTTAAACATTTTGTTACTTTTTCATTTATGAACCGGTTTACATTAAACAAACTGCATTCTAGCACAAACAAAATAAAATAAATATTTTCGAGAGACATTTAACTAACGAAAACTGTCTACTACGTATATCACATAACAAAAATAGCAAGAAGACGATTAGTGTATCGTTCTAGTACATTATTGTTATAAACAGAACGAAACGAAATATTAATCATAGTTTAAAATTTCCTTGAATTCCACCTGGTATCAAAGGATTTACGATATCTTCTTAGAATTATAACAAGACAACAAGATATGGCCCAACGTCTGAACACTGACTCAAAGTAATCTGATATAAGAAAAAAATCACCAAAAGGTAAAAGCAGGTTTATTAAAAGTGCTTGAATTTCCGATTCGGACAGCTACCAATACCTCATTTTGGATACATCCCTGATTTAATACAGTATTTTTATTTGTTACAGAACATGATTATGAGATATGTAATATGTATATTATATCATAGTTCGACTTTTAATAGGTCTCTTGGTAACACATCCATATTATTCAGCGTTCTGCCTGTCTATTTATGTAATGTATGCGATACTGTAATGTATTTCCAAATGTAGTATATACACAGGGGTAAAGGTCTAGACGGTCCCTAATTTTTAGCCTAGGCTCGGATAGGCCCTTAAATTTATGGTATTAGGCCCAGTTCTAGTCCGAAATATATTTTAACCTTTAGACCCGTGCCGGTATGATGATCAAATGATTTCGAAATAAGCCCGAATTACAGAAACTCAACAATTATAACAACAATTAGAGTCCTAATATTACATTTTAAAATTTTACATGACTCGAACAGAACAATGCAATAAAATCTATGGTTTACACTTACCAATTATATTTTTTATCTAAAGAAAATGACCATTTAAATGGATTCCGTCTCTCTTAGCCTCGGTATATAAAATGAAACGAAATCTTTAAGTTTTACGTCACATGGATATGCCGGTTAGGCTAAAGAAAACGGTGATAATGAGTGATGAATGAAATAGTGGAATGAAGAAAGTGGGAGGAAACGGGAGAACCCCGAGAAAACCCATTAACACGGTGTTTGTTCACCACAAAGTCCACACAGCGCGAGCTGGAATCGAACCAGGGACCCTAGCACCGGAGATAAACGCTCTACCACTGAGCCACCGCGCCCCCTCGGTATATAAACGTGGGACACTAAACTAAATATTTCCTTTCATTTAATTTACATAAATTATCATGAAGTGAAAACACGAGTTCTTCAAATATTTAAAACAGAATGTCAATGTGCGCGAGTTCTTATGCAAAGGGATGTGTTCTGAACTCACTCACAACAGACCCTCAAACGAGTTTTCCTTTCTTCTCATGCTCACACAATCTTCAATTTCCTTTTTTTTCTGAACTGTTGAAATGGGGAATAGGTGCAATCGTTGCTATTCGGTTTCGGTAACACTTGGTCCCTCTTCTTACATGCGAAAATGCGAATGCTATAATTCTTGTGTAGACTTTGTGATGTAAATAATTTCGATATCAGCAAAAGAAAGAAATAATTTATGTAACTTTTAGTTATTCTCTCCACTACACACTTAGCGTTTCTCTGAATTCCACAATCGTCGATTTTTAGTGTGATAGTCTTAAGTTAGAAATTATATGTGCTTTAAATGTTACCCAGAAAGCATGTCCTAATATATATTGTTGGACAGTATATTGAGGATGGTAGGCCCGAAAAAGCCCAAGAAATATGGTTGTACCGTTTAAAAATTTACAGCCCGAGTCCGGCGTGATTAATGTTGTAAAATCCTGAAAGAAAAACGGAAAGTTTGGTTACAAAATAGTTTTTTTTACCGTTTTTTCCTGAGTTTGAAAAAAACCGGAAAATTTAGGAAAAATTAAAATTTTCGAATATTTTACTTCATTATGCTTTTAAATTGAAAACCATTTTATAGTTGCTAGTTTGCAGTTAAGATCATTGAGTAGTTGTTTCTTTTATTAGAGTAGGGTATTTTTGTGGCAACTAAAATGTTTGTAGCACTTCTTTCAATTTGGGTAGTTATTTTTGACCCCAACCCTACATGCTGATATTCAGTGATCGAAGCTTCCCAATTGATTGCTTTTCGTCTTTTCGTTTTGTATTGGATAGCTATTTTGAACCCTTCGCCCCCCATGCCGAAGAGTAATTTTATATATTGATTGGCGTTGGGTCCCCTGTATTATAGCATATAATATTTATCGTTCAAAACTCTTCATTTCCAAGCACTATAATGCTTTTAAGTGTTCAATACTCTCTCTCTCTCTTTCATTGATAATTGAACCCGGATATCCATTTAAGTAAAGGTGTGTTAATTAGAATACAAAGTCACTTTTCCAGATAGGCCAAGTATGAAATTACATTAATCGAGTTTAGGAAAGATGTGTTAATAATTGTATGTATCTATAATTGAACTATCTAATCCTGAACAAAGTGATATTAAAACGTAAAAAAAGAAAATATTTTTCTTTCATCGGGAATCGTACTTAGGTCCAAAATAACAAACATAAAAATACAGCATCACATTATTATTATTATTATTATTATTATTATTATTATTATTATTATTATTATTATTATTGGTGTGAATGATAGTGATACAGACGCGTAACCTTGTTTGTAGCTTCGCTAACTTACAATTTAAAGATTCTGTGCACAAAATCCATTTTGGTGGGGGCTGGAATCGAATTTGGTACTTCAGGATTTAGAGTTGAATTAGTCCTTGCATGATAAAATAAGTTCACCTATATAGCACTTCGCATTCATTTTCGTTTCACGACAGAAAGATCGAATTAACTTAATGTCTTAAAATATTCAAATCTTTCTCACCGAGAAACGAACTTGGACCCTAAATATGCTTTCATTTTAAATGTTCTCTCACCGGAATCGAACGTAAGACCATGGTTCTTCGCAAGTGTATGGGGCATGTATAAACAAGATGAAACAAGAATTTCCTCTTCTTCTTCCCGTGCATGCGTCCACAGATATGTGTATGTATAGTGGCATTAGCCTCTGGCCTTTTCATAGATTTCGGGCATTATTCGACATACGAAATTAATATATTCTTCGCCTTGGATAGGGAACATTATGGTCAAAGCCCCGGATATTGCAACATCCGATTATCACCGGTTTCATTCCTTTGAATAATGACCTTAGGACATTCCTAAACCACAAACAAGAAATTAATAATAGTTACCAGTTTCTAAATGTTATCTTCTCCCTCTAATCTCTGTGGGTACGATTGGAATAACGTGATTGATATAAAGATATTACTTTTACCTGGTGTAGAGGTTAGCGGTCATGTCTTTACCGTATAAGGCCCAGGGATCGATCTCCATGCCTCATTTTGGATACATTTGATAAGGCAAGCATCAAATGACTTACAGTGGCTTAAATTATATTATAAACAATACGTTTTGATCTGTATCGCTTTAGCGCTGACAAACGACTTACGTACGTGGGAATGTATGTGTGTAGTTCACTAACAGAAAGAGAAAGGGGAACGCTATGTCAACATTATGCATGATATAACATTTCTCGTTTTGTTCATGTTCAATGAAAAATTGCTTGCAATTGTTTGTATAAGTCGCTCATAGAGGTTTGCCTATACGTGAGACTATAAAGACAGCTTTTCAGTACCAAGACTGTGTAAGACATAGACCTATAGTTTGCAGGAAGATCAGTACATCAGCTGTCACCTTAAGTCCAAGATAAGTCTCCCACTTCCAAAACTAAACCTTAGATCTTTCTGCACGACCGAAAAATACTGCCTTCCTGAGAAAGGCAGTGAAGCTCCTTAGGATATATCTTGGCTTTGTGGACATACTTTCTTCATATAAGCGAGAAGAATAAAATACAAATTTGTTTCTTACCTAGTGCTTAACTAAGTAACTTCGGTTAGTCTCACTATCCGTATCACGTAAATAAGACAAAATGAAAAAAAATTAGGTGAAACCTAACCTTAATTAACAATGACGACAAGAGCTAGCTAAATACCAAACTCGTAACCATCCAACTCTTTCTTTATATAAAGCAAACAGTTTTATAAGTGTATACAATTCGTTGGCTCTAAATAGTTTACCTTCTTAATATAACTCGTAACTATTTGATCCAGTTTGGTCTTGGATAATTTGACAAAACCAATGCAATCAATAGGAAACAATAATAGTTCGGTAAACACAGTCAGGGTCATAAATGGAGTGGAACAGAATACATACAGCTCATTCTCTAGCTAGAAGACAAACACTTACAGCCATGCCCTATCCGACAAATATCTCATGGTCTAAATGTTCTTACTTTGAACGAGTCTACACCATGGCATTAACTATTTGCGCCACGTTGTCCGATACCCTACTTGGTTTCCTATATGCAGGATTATGCACGATCAACATTATAATTATTATATTTTTCACTGTTTTTTTGTAAATATTTAAGTGCCACACCGAAATGACAAAGTCTGGTAACGTTTCAAACAGTCGCAATACGAAACCAGCTACGAGAGCACAAAAATCGAATTGGGAATGGTATGTAAATTAGACGAAAGGAAACTGCATACACTACCAGTCTCCTTTCAGTAGACACATAACGATGTCGCCTATCCCAAAATAAATTGTATGAAATTAAGAATTTGTTGGAAGAACTAAGAAGCTAAGAAGCTAAGTGAATGATTTTTGTGCTTTTGTTGCAAGTTCAATGCACTGTAATGATGCAAAAGCCTGGATGAAATACGAATAATTATTCACTAACTACTTTTAAGTAATATATCTTATTGAGAATTATGTTCGGCATTAATTAGTTTTGTATTTTTATTAAAGCAAATTAGAGGTATTAATCAAAAAATATCATAACTTATACTGCATTTCTGTTTATTTTAAAATTGATATAAGCATGATTGTCTTATATTGAGAATTGACTCTACATATACAGACTAAAAGAATTACTGAAGGTTATTTTTAAATAGTTTGGTTTAGGTTTTTAATGAGTTCTGAAATTAGTTGCTCAATATTTAATCATGTATTATAACAGCATGGTTAGTTTCTGCAAAGTTCTGCGTTGTTGCCGACGAACAAATCTATATTAAATGTGAGATGAATATTGCTTTGAGATACGTGAAACCGCAATCACACGAGTTTCCACTAGGAATCGAAGACGGGCGTTTCACCACACTACATACTATTAAGGGTCTAACTGAAAATAAAGGGCAACGTGTAATCTAAATGAACGTGTAATCTAATAAAGAATAAATCTGTAGTGGATAGATTGTTACGATTGTAATCGGTTAATTGTCTCAAACACATTATACAACTAGCATCAAATCTACTGAAAAAGATATGCTAGAATTCATTAAAACTTCTTATTTCAATGCCATCGTAAATGGACCCAAAAAGATAACAGATACAAATATGAGCCGGTTTTGGAAGACAGTTAGACTTGTAGAATTAGGCGCCAAATTTTACTAATTCAGAATTTTCCTGGACTTCTTGAAAACCACCACATTCTCTTCAGATTTAGTGGTATGTTGTAGAAAGGTTATATTAGTTTGTAGAAATTTAGCGTTCTTTATCAGCAGCCAGGCAATATGAGACCTGCATTTATAGGTTAATTTGAAATCCTGACTAGAGTATCGTTCAATGTTCTATCGCAGGGAACCAAACTCTTGATCGTGCGAACCACATTCAAAACACAGCATTAATATTGGAGACACGATGGAAAGTATAGTTGAAAACATAATATAGAAAATTAATGCAGCCCATGGATATTTATGTAATTCGACAAAATATACCTGTTACTACTAAAAGCAAAATCTTACAAATAGGCAAGATTTTTTAGAGCCGTGGAAAGGAGTTTGCTTCGTATCAAGTTAATATTGGATTTAGTCCTTGGCAAGACTCTTTCCTGTATTTTTTATTAGCGGGAACAAAATTACATTTATTCGGTTTCGAATTCAAGTAAACCAACTCTTTAAAAGACAGTAGTTACTACTTTCAATAAGAAAGTATCAAATAAGTAGCTTTAATAAACCCACTCTGAGCGCGATTTTAACCAATTTTTTGACTCAGATTTGGCTCTTATTAGCACTTTTGCAGCATTTTTCCACATCGTTTTTGCCAAAAGGTGCAATCGGTAATATCATTGATGAACATTTTGTATTATAACCCCACTGAAAATATTTAAAAGAGGGAATTTTATTAATTAACACATAGCTTTTACTATAAAATTACTTACATGTAAACTTAAACTTTTAATCTAAACCTTATATCTAAACTTTAACCTTAACTAAAAAATGGCGCCTAATTCTACAACTCTAATTTTATTCCAAAAACGGCGCATACATGTATCTGTTATCCTTTTTTCTTCATTTACGACGGCGTTGAATTAATAAGTTCTAATGAATTCTAGCACTTATTTTCAGTAGATTTGAAGCTAGTGGTATAATGTGCTTTAGAGACAATTAACCGATTACAATCGTAACAATCTATCCGGTACAGCTTTTGATCTAAAGTAATTAGTTTTAACACATGATATGATTAACTTCTACTTCTTGCAGTTTGAGTATCTAATATAAGTAGAGATGTATTAATAACCTTCTACTCAATGCTTTTTCGCTAAATTTGTTATGATTGGATACGTACTTCTTTAGATCTTTGAAGACGGATGTGAGCGTTACCCACGAGGACTCAGCGGGTAAAAGACCGAAGTTATATTTAAGTTGGTACCACTATTTGGAAACGCGAAACAGATTCATGGCCAGCCATGACTTTGTTCTTTGAGCCTTCATTTTCAAGTCAACATTGTTCACTGTTTCTGCGCAATTAGAGAGCTGTGTTGTTTACTTTCCGTCGCTTCGACCAAGTGCGAGTTCACGCGTCAGAACATTGTAGTTTTTCCTGCTTGTGTAAAATATTGTAACACATTTATTGAGACTCATTCTTCAAGCTCGAAATGATGAGACTGCTTTGGAATCCTGGAACTTGTTTTATTCTAGATAATGTTGTTGTATAGATAGTTGAATATACCAAGATTTGGATTAGTGAGCATAGAAATTATTTTCTAGAGAAGGAGGTGCTAAAGATCTAGATTTTTGACATCTAAATGCTCTCATTTTCTTCTTTATTTGGCTGGTCTTCTGAAATGTAACCACACCAATCTCAGAGCCCCATGCGCTAGTGATGGCACAAGAGTAGAAAGGTTCAAACTAGCCATGTTCCTGAGCAGGTTTCAATTTCTGTTGTGAGCATTACACTTTGACAATGTTACAAAGCGTGAAGAGAGGAAGAGTTTAGACAACCTAGCGGCCATCAGAAAGTTACTTGACTGATCTGTAGAAATTTGCAACGCAAACTACAAACAAAGTGAATGGCTAGTATTCAGGAATCCATGGAAGCTTTTCATGGGAATACAAATATAGGCAATATATTCCAAACAATCCGCCAAAATATGGCTTGAAATTATTCGTGCTGGTAGACTATCGTATTCATACAATATGGAATTGTATACTGGTAAGCAGCTAAATGGCCAGTTTCAACTTTATAACGGCGACAAGAGTATAGTTGAAAGACTGATCCGGCCCATTTCTATTAGTGGACAACCGACAACTGGTACACGTTCATACCTCAGGCAAAAGCGCTCCTATTAGACTACAATTTAACTCTTGTGAGTATTCTCGCAAGACAAAAGTTATGAAATACTTCCATATCAATACTTTAAATCAAGATATCGTATATGTACTCTTTTAACAAAAAATAAGCATTTTCTTCGTGTCACAATATTTTTAATCGAATCGGCCTAAAACACTGGTGCGAGTTCTCTCGTTATTAACGTAATGCGAGATCTCTCGGGTTTACATAAAAACATTCAGAAAGTTTCGACTCAAATCAAAGTCTAGCCGTGTTGCTTCGCTATTCCGTGAAAGGAATGATATTTTCAATACTGAATAGTAAAGAATATGGATTACGCACATTTATTTTGCCTCAACTACAGTCAAGAAACTGTATGAAAATAAGTTAAAAGTTTGTACGAACGGTTGACGAAAAGGTATAGGTACCGGAATAATCTTTCACTGTGTTTTTCCTTACACAAATAGTGCATTGCTGGACATAATAACAAAACATTTTTTTAAAGGGAAATTAACATATAAGACATTTTCCTTAACTTTGTTACAAAGAAAGCTTGCTCTGGAATGTAATGATTACCTTGTCGATATCTTAGAAGAAATTAATCATGCTAGAAGTTAAATATAATAGTGGAATATTTTTAGATTAAATGTGGAAAGATTTGCATTAGTGGTATTTCATAAGAAAAAAGGTATTATATTGAATACGACAGACAAAATTCCCTGTGTTCCTTCTTAATATCTCGTTTGAAAAAATAAATGAAGTCTAAAAATCATTTTTCATTCATTTTATTTGGACAAATTAGATAATCTATTATCAGTGTATTTATTTATTTTTGTATGTAATACGGAGGAAAGTTACTTGACTAGTTTACGATAAACCTTGAATACGCACACAGTAGATGATTTAGATTCAATAATTTAAGTCTAATTTTCAGGATATTCATGAACTTACCATTTATGAAAAAGAGAATAATCTGAGTTAGTTTTGCGGAAAGCGTCGGAGCGTTACTTATTGCCGTGAAAAAAAAGTACAACTGAATATTGCTCCCAGAAAAATTACATTTATATTAAGAAAATACAAGCTAAGAATTTTCAAATTCTCAGGAGATGTAGATCCAAGGAAATTTGTTATATTTTATTTGGTTTGGAAAGTCATTCTTCCTTTTTTGTTTTTCAGTCTGTTTTCAACATTAGTGTAAAGTGTTTTATAGTTCACACGAAGACGGTTTACAAGTAGATACAATTGTGTTTGGTTGAATAATTGGGTGTTAAAACTCTTGCAAACTGTAAAAATAAAATATAAACAAAAAGCATAACACAAAGACAAAATTATTCAACCACTAAATATTTCTGTTTGAAGTAATATTGAAGACTACCACTACCTCCACTACTACTACTATTATATTATTATTATTATTATTATTATTATTATTATTATTATTATTATTATTATTATTATTATTATTATTATTATTAGCTATATTTCAAATCGCCAACCCAGCTGAATATACGACTAAAGATACTACCACCTCCTACCTTTCTAAGTACGCTGGCAAGTATTAAGCTTAAATCACAAATAATTCCCAATTGATAAAATTACGAAGCATTTGACTTAAAAGAAAGGTCAATAGTACAGATTTATAGGAATACTGTATCGCACCTAACACACTGAAACTCATATTCCTGGAAGGTTTTCACAGTGTTAGGGAGATACTGAGCATTTACCTTAGTAATGCTAAGAATGTGAAAGTAAAGTATTTGAAATAATTTTCATTATTTTTAATTCGCTTGGTCAAATTGACTAAGACAAGTTTAGTTAACTTAATATCAATGATCCAGACATTAATGGAAGCATTCAGCATGAAACAAATCAAAGTTGCAATCGATGAGATGCAGATTCCCCAAACGAGTTTTCTGGTGGCCAAACACCTTGTTCCTTGGTTTCTCGAAGTTCTACCGTTCTCTTGTAACATATTCATTGAACATTTCTTGTCATTTCTTATAATCACAATATGCTTTATCGAATTCGTCATACGGTGGGACTTAAAACTGAAAGATTTCATTTCGTTCTGAAAAACAATAATTTTAGTTTCAGCTTGTTTACATTATAATTCTTTTTTATTGCATTTCAGAAAGTAAGTTTCTAACAGAACAACAACAGAAAAACAGAATATGCATTAACTCAACGCCTACAGATCACGTCTTCCCGGGCAAATGGTTAAAATGTCTGCTCTCGAGGATTTAATTTCCCCAATAATTAAAATGCATGATATAACATAGACACAATAATTTAAAATGTATATATATAATAATATAAAAATCAAGAAATACTCTAGAAGATAATTTTAGAAAGTACTTTTTCATAAGATGTCAACTCGATACTCAAGCAGGGTGTTTAATTTTTTTTCTATATAAATGCTGCAACAACATTCACTAATACAATTTCTATTTCTATTCGATATCATTTCTATATGATATTATTTTTAATGTTATATATATCATCGTCCTACTACAACATACATTTAACTATGTTCTGCTGTTTGCGATTCTCAAATAGTTTAGAGATCTGAACACCTGATTGCAGTGAAGTGGAGTGCCAGTTAAGAGCCTGAATTCCCTTAAGAGTAATTTCTCCTACATGTTCTTGCTTATTTGTATGTCTCTTTCTTTTTCAATTTAAATTTTTATATTTTGTGCTATTTTTTCTACCTGATACGCTATTATTTTTATCTTTTCCGGAATCAGAGTGCTTCGTTGTAATTACAACATTAGAATCATAAAAGTGTG
Organism: Thermobia domestica; assembly: GCF_964235325.1. Lineage (NCBI taxonomy): Eukaryota > Metazoa > Arthropoda > Insecta > Zygentoma > Lepismatidae > Thermobia > Thermobia domestica. The sequence continues at coordinate 287,016,144 of NC_137456.1, read as the reverse complement.
CAATTTGCTATATACGATTTACGTCGAAATGTTTTTTTTTCTTTTTATTTAACAGTGATATCTTTGGATAGTGAACTAAATGTCACATTCAGAAATTTGGGCTCATAGGTCCTATTAAAGCTGAGTTAATTAGAGTAATTTTATCATTTGCTACATTGTTATTTCTCATGTTTAATAACAAAAAAATATTCAATTGTTCCCTGTCTGGGTGTCGAGACGACTTTCGTCACTCTATACGCTTTAGAATGGTAAAGTACCAATAACTGTCTACAAAATGAGGTCAGCCTATCAACATTAATTTGTACTGTTTCGGAATGTAATGAGTTTAGCAAAGAATCGATGCTTACATAATTCACAAATTGCCACTTATTTAATTTGTTTCCGCAAATAATGAAAGCCTAGTTATTTTTTTTAATTTCAGAGAATCAGCGACTTTTTCGTGAGTCAGAGTCAGATGTTGCGTGCATATTGAAATGGCAAGGTAAGAAACGTAGGATATATTTTAAAAAGTACATACATTTGTGAAATGTAAGGAATCACATGCCTTATGATTAATTTTCAAAATGTCCCAACGCTTTCCTTTCATTTAGAACTTTAGATTTTTTGACATTGTAAAATCGAAAATAAATAGAGTGCAATTGGTTATACATATGCAAATTGACATGGTGCAATCACATTGTTTCCTTCGTTGAATTTACATAATAAAATTACCCTGAATGAATGATGAGTTGTACACTGTGAGTCATACCATATTAAAGTTAAATGTTTATCTGTAATGTCTAGCAATACAAATGTGCATATACTTTCCTTTCATCATAATATTTTAGATCATAAGGCGCATAATACATACTAAAATTCAATTGCAGAAATTACACCTGAAATTAAACTAAATAGTCAACATAGTTCGCGTATGCTAAAACACAAAATAATAGTTCAATATTATATCAATATTTTCAACGCACACTAAAACTAAAGTCAGTAATTAAAGATTGTTTTTTTAACCTTTTAAAAGGATGGCTGCTTTTTGTGTGACTAATAATATAAAACCGAAGTATGCGTTGCTTTCAGAAAAAAAGATACATATGTTACTTTATGAAGTTGGATATTTTTATAGAATATTAAATATACAATATGTAAAATATCCCTAGTTCAAAGAAAATACTGACAGCTGTATTGACTTGAGAAAAATCGTCACATATGGTGTTGTTGTGCGTTACAGTATTGTAAATAGGAAATACCAGAACCATGTGATACAAAATTATATTCTCATCCGATGTAAAAGAGATCCCATTACCTCAGAAAATAACATCAAATATACCACTTTTCAGCTCTATCGTAAATGATATAAATTTGCTAAATTCGGAACTGGCAATTAAACGTGACAGTTCAGATTATATCCCTACTTTCTAAAAAATTATATAGAGTAAGGCTAATATAGTTTTGATGGAACGTGCAATCATGAAGTTACTGTGAGCGAGGTATACTGATGTACACTGGCGCAAATCCCGGGGGACGAGTAGAGACATGACCCCCCAATCTTCGACCTGGGGGACTGTCCACCCCAACAATCTGACTTATTCGCTTTTTGGAATATGTGTGATGATTTGTATCCGACTGCCTCAAAGGAATGTAAGATGAAATTGATTTCTCTTGGCTTTTCCATTTTTAAAAAAGAATCGTGTTCTCTAGTATTTCAAACTAAACTTCGTGTTGTAGTGCATTCAGTAGTTTCATCACTATTCAGTAGTCTAATTCCACTTCCGCTACTTGGGCACAAATTGCAAAAAATGCCAGAAGAGGATGTGTCCCTCTCCTCATGATGGAAAGTTGCCTCAGTTGTAGGTACGGGCACAAATTCCGGGGAAATGGGGAGACATGTCTCCCCGAACATTGGAACTGGAGGCTCTTCCAATAATCCAATTTGAAAAGCGCTTTTTGCAGATAAATGTGATAATTTGTGTCCAACTGCACAAAGGAAAGTGAGATGAAATTGGTTTCTCTTGGATTTTCCATTTTTAATAAAAATTAAGGTGTGTGACTCTGCGTGACGTAAACTGATGTGAAATATTATCTCCTCCTCTCCCATAGGCCCTAGAACACGAAGAGTATATATATACTACCCAAAGTCAGTAGAACCCATCTTTTCAGTAAATGCGCATTTAATCTAATCGTAGTATCAGCCTAGGCATCTACTCATGATTCGTAAGCCAATTCCATGACCTATGGAACCCGGAGGTTCAATGCCGCGATCACAAAAGCTCTACACTGACTTCTATACTTAGCCAACTGGATCCAGTTTCTACTTTGCATTTCTATTTTTGAGAGATCCACCTTAATATTGTCTTCTCATCTGCGCCTCCGTCTTCTTAATGGTCGTTTTCCGATTTATCTTTCCGCTAACACTTTGAAAGCGGTCCTACTTTCTTCCATTCTGGCTATATGTCCTGCCCACCTAAGCGTCCTAGTCTTTATGACCCTAACAATGTTTGGTAAGAGGTATAATTTATGTAGTTCCTCGTTATGAAGTTTTCAACATTCCCCATTCCCTTCCTCTTGGATCCAAATATTCTTCTGAGGATTTTGTTCTTAAATACTTTAAGTGCTCTTCCCTCAGAGTAAGCTACCACGTTTCGAAACCATAAGGAACAAAAGGCATGATTATCGTTGTATATAATTTAAGCTTCAAATTCCTCGACAGAATTCGCGAACACAAGCGATTTTGAACTGAATAACAACAGGAATTCCCTGTTTTTAGTCGATATTTAATTTGTTCTGAATATGGTTTTCGTCTGTGAATATGATATTGATCCTAGATTTTTGAAAGTATCCACTTTATCAAAATCACTATTAAATGCTTTAACGAATTCATAATTTACCGTGTTACGGTCCTGACGCACTTCCATGTATTTAGTTTTCTCTGCATTTCTTTCTATTGTTTTCATATCATCCCCTATTAAATTTAAGTCATCAGCGCACGCATAACCTGATGAACTCCGTTGAAATCTAGGCCATGGTTGCCACCTTTAATTTTCCTTAAAGCGTATTCCAGGGCAAAGTTGAATAATAATGGTGACAACGCAACTCCTTGTTTCAGGCCATTCTCGACGTGAAAGCTTGTGGCCAAAAATTTTCCTACTCGGACTTTACTTTAGGATTCATTTAAACATGCCTTAATTAATTTAATTAGCTTTTTCGGTATTCCAAATTCGGTAAGAACGTTGTACAATATTTCTCTCCTAACCAAGTTGTAAGCCTTTCTAAAATCAATAAATAGTTTCCATAAGTAGAAGCTTTGCTTTGTTATAATTAAATATAAACTAATTATTTGCTGAGCAAAACTATATATTTTCATGTATAGGGCTACTGTAATTCCACTTCTTTTCGAGTATTTGGCAAATGATAAATATTTTGTCGAGTTGATCGTTTTCGCTTAAATCTGCACTGATAATCTCCAATAATTTCATCTGCGAAGGGGTCAATCTTGCTAATAGAGTGTTTGAAAGGATTTATAGGATGTTGACAGAAGAGAGATGCCTCGATAATTATTACAGTCAGTTTTGTCGCCTTTCTTGTGGATTGGAACAATGATTGATTCTTTCCACTCTTGTGGCAATTCTTGCTAGTTATAGATAAGAAGGATGAGTTTGTGTATCTTGTTCCACAATTTTTAGCCTCCAGGTAAAATTGACTCAGCCGGAATTCCGTTTACACCCGGAGATTTGTGTTTCTTTAATTTCTTAGTAGCAATTCTACTTTTTTTCGGTTTGGTTATGGAATTAGAGTTCTGCGGTGTGTATCTCCCTTTTTCCCCGAACATTAGTTTTTGGCTGCATGTTAAGCAAATCGTCAAAGAAATCTTTTCATCTATTTAAAATGTTGTCTGTATCAGTGAGAAGTGCTCCGTCAGCTTTCTAGAATTTAAGTACGAGATTGATAGCCTTTCTTAAATTCGTTGATCCCTTTATACATGTCCCAAATGTTTTTATTTTTACTATTATCTTCAAGTTTCTTCGTTATAAAAGTTTTGGGAGTTTCCCGTCTGATGTCTATGAAATTGTGTGCAGTTATTTCATTCGGATTTTGTAGCAAACGTAATTTTGCCTGTTTTCTCTTCTCTGCTAGTTCAAACCATGGTCTGTACCTACGTATTTCCACGTGTCCTAATTTTTCTTTTGAGAGAGGATGCTTCGTAAACAATTGCTGGAATATTTTTCTCCATATTCTTAAGGTTACATCTTTTAACTAAAGAGTATATGACATGCGTTAGTTTTCTGTAACGGTTCCTGTAATGTTATTGAGCTACCATCATTTTGCTCGAATATTGTGGCTACCATCAAGTATTGTTGCGTCATACATAATTGATATTCTTTCTTCATAGCTTAGGAGAAGTCATTATTTATATTATTATAAAACAACTTTAACGTTGATCTTTGTGGGTTCCTAATTAGAAACATAAGAATTATAAATATGCATGCATTCAGATTTCTGAATGTGTTCACGGCAGTTATTTGTAATACTGATATGTACTACTACTTCATCTACATCGCCTAATATATAATATACTCTACAACAGGTTCACCTCAGAAATCAGATTCATCTACCGTAATATGAGTTTCATCTCCCTTCTCTGGAATAAGCCTCAACTCTGTCCACGTCCCAATATTGAAGACAACGAATGGCGTATTTTGAATTTTCTTTCGAGGGGCTATGTCCAACACAAGGAAGGAAGTGGGCAATTGCCCACCTGAGTTTGAGAATTAAATATTTTTAATTTATGCATAAATTGAAGTTATGATGGCCAGAATTGTAGACCGATAAATCCTATATGATATGATACAAAAATTTATGAGTGAATTTTATTCATACAAGAAAAAGGAAGCATTATGTTGGCCTTCGTCATTTCCCGGGCTAATTATTCCACCGTTTTGACTTTCCTTAATTCAAAAATTTCCCTCTTTTGAGAATAACTAACCGATATAATTTTTCCTTTGTTATAATAACTAAAGTCCTGTCATGTTGATATCCGCGCAAGTTGATGTAGAACACCAGTCTCGCTTATGAACTCCTCTTAGTTTTAGTGTTACTTATGACGGTCGACTTGAATCACAACTGACAACAGTCGATGAAGTATGATAGGCGAAATGAAAGAAATTAACGTCAAGGGAAAGAAACAGAAAAGTAGAAAGGACGAAAGAAAGAACAAAAGGACACAGTTCTTACATGTAATGAAATTTTCCAAATATAGTATTATATCTCAACAAAAAAGCATAAGAAAATGGAACGTCAACGACATTCTTAGACATGGTAAGAAGGATTATTGTTGTACTTGGAATGCGAAAAAACTAACAAATGTATTTCGGGGGGCAAGGGGCTTGAGCCCGATAGCCTCTAAATACGCCACTGAAGATATTCTGCTCCCCTTATCCTTCACAGCATTGTTTCTCAACTTCATAAATATTTTAAACATCGTTCATATATAATATGGGAACGGTCTTACACCTTCCCCCCAATGTTGAAGGCAAATTTGCGACAATGCTGATGTAATTCAAGTGGAAAACTTCATTAACATCTTCATCACTTCAAGAACATTTAACGGTAGTACGTGAATTTGAGAAACCATATAGATATTGTTTCGTTCATATTACTGCTACAATAATACAATTGTGTCACACATAGAGGAAAAAATAATGAATTCGAAATTATCTATCTATCTATCTATCTATCTATCTATATATATATATATATATATATATATATATATATATATATATTTGTTTGCTCTGTTGCGTTATATATTAATAATGCGTTGTTCATTATTATATGGTGAGAACGAACCACGCTTTCATTTATCAGAATAACTTCTGCAGCCGTACAACAAACTCAACTGTTGCGTACGTCAGAAAATGTTTGAGCCGTGATCGAAAAATCATGTAATCATTCTTTTATTCTCTCTATTAAAATCAAATAATGGAAACCGTCTCCTTCGTGGTAAGACCATTGTTGAAGAGAACAATAAACACTCACTGTCCTTCAACGCATGAGAAATAGTTCATGAAAAAGTGTTATGCGTTTTTTTATGTAAAGTTCTATGCAGTGTAACGAGTAGGAAATATATCTTACACGTAGAGAAAAATCTGTGATGGATCAAAAGTATCACTGAAGGTGAGAACGACTAATTTGTTTCTGCCAACCTAAAACAAAAACAGTAATATGGAATGCAGTATTTCATTCTTTATTCTTATTTCTCAGATTAAAGCAGCAACAGTAAGGAAAATAAGCTCCATAGGGGAAATTTTAAAGAATGTTCCATGCGTTCAGTGTTTGAATGTTAGATACATATTGTAATATGATGAGGTAATCTAAACAAACAGTGTTATATAAACTTTCAGTTCTATAGTCATCTTCTAACCACTGAATGCATATCAGTGAATACTTTCCAGCTGTCAACACTTTCTAAATAAACTGCAGGGATATACGTATTAGACCATCACCATTTTAGTTCCTCTGTTTACACCGTCTTCACTGAAATACACTTTAAGCTATTGTATTAATTTTATGCCCCATATGTTTGACTAAAATAGCAAATATTTATGGAGTAAATCACACCGTTTTCATATGTAATAGTATGTAAGGAAACTTAACATATTATACAACAATACCAGATCAATTGAAACATGGTCAAAATTCATGGTTTAAGATGCAAATATATGTTGTCGGGATATCTACCAGGTCAAGTGTTCCTTGACCAACGTTTCAAGAACAGACGTTGCTCTCATCTTCAGGGTAAGTGTATGGAGATCAAGTAGAAGAATTTTGTATATATATTAATCACAGTGCACGATCTGTGCTCTGGTTGGCTGATGGATTCTATCAGTTGTCAATGATTGGCGGGTGATAGATCTTCATTGGTTGTTAGGTTGTCCAGTCGGTTGTTGACCAGATGATTGCTTTCTTCTTCTAAAATTCCTATTCCTTCTTTATTATGCTATCGCAATATCCTGAGCTTCTGTAAGGTATTGAGATTTCGGAAAATGAGATTGACTTTCCCTTCTCATATACTGTGTTGTGGCTGGAGACATATTATATAGTTTGCATGTTTCTCTCAGCGAAATTTAATAGTGTGCCCAGTACGACCAATGTAATCTTTACCAAGTTATACAGAATTTGGTAAACACGTAGGGATCTGAGTAATAATTGTTTTTCACAGGAAGTAAATCCCCTTTGAGTTTGCTACAGGTTTGTCGATTGCATTTATTCCATGTTTGATTAGATTCCAACTCTGTTTTCCCGGCAATTTACCAGTATTCAAAAGGCTGGCTATTCCTCTTGTTTGTTCTTTCGGTGTATGTATATTACGATCTTGATTCGATGTGGCATTTTTCAAGATTATCCGTATGTTAGTCAAGCTATCGCCATCCAGTATTGTAGTAAATTGTAGTTGAAGATCAGCTTATAGGCTTCTACATCGAAGATAGCAAAGATTCTCTGCATTAGAATTTAATTTACCACAAATCGCTTCAATTTGCGTTGAAACCCATCACCATTATGATGTAAAGATCGCTGTGTGAATGTTTTCTATATACACTATATCCCTGGCTTTCGTGCTATTTTCTTCTGAGCAGGATTTCAAGGAACGGAAGGCTAATGTTTTTGTCTACTACCATTCTGGAGTTTTTCCTTGGATGGCGGTAATTAAGAAACTCCAAGTAGGATTTAATTAACTGCAGTCCGTTGTGGCCATAAAGCAAAAATATCATAAACGTGTATGTATAAATCGGCAGGTTCTAACAGGGCTGACTGGAAAACTTGATGTTCAAATTCCTCCATTGAAATGTTTGACAATACATGAGAAACTGGTGATACCATGACGACTCTATATGCTTGTACCTAATTTTGTCCTTGGTACAGAGGGTAAGTGAATGTGAGTGTATGACGGAAGACATCTATGATGGTTGCTGAAAATTGCTCCTCTAAATGTATAGGGTGTCCTCGGTTAATAGTTATGTAAAGAGAGGATCAACACCAAAATAAATATATATTCTAAAGATAGACGTATTCCCTTAAGAGTTCTTGGACGTATATAGAGTTCTCCACATGGTCTTTGCAATAGTCTCATAATGGCTTTAAATTGAGGTCAAGTAATGTGGTAAGCGGTAAGTTGGCCTGGCCATTGCACTGACAGTTGGTCTCAGCAGAACTTCGGTCTTCTTTCTCTTCCGTATAGCCATAGCAATTTTCAAAGAAGGTTCCAATCTTAATAGAGACGCTTGCTATCAACTCAGTAACAACTGGACTTTTCTAATCAGAAAGAATCGACCAAGTACCAATCACAGGAAACCTTTATTATGTTGATAACTGGAGAATCCCCCAGCCACTTAGAGCCCAGCTCACCACTATCTTTCAAGTGACTCCCAAGTGACTCCCAACTCCGCTAAAACTTATCTTATTAGATTTCACTAAAATCGAATTTGAACAAAATATTACGTATTTTTCTTGGGTTGAATAAAGAAGTTCGTTTGCGTTATGGAAAACATTAATAAATATTCCTTAAGTAATGCTTATAATCATTCGCAATATTTATATACAATAAGTAGTGTACATTTATATACAATAGTAAGAGAGAGAGAGAGAGAGAGAGAGAGAGAGAGAGAGAGAGAGAGAGAGAAGTATGGAGTGCAGTTTTAATTTACTCAACATTATGTGTACAGTGGATTAAACAAATTGTTTAGATACAAATTCAATGAGTTAGGCAACCCAACATACGCCTGCTCCAAGATTAATTACGCCTGGTAGAGTAGCTACAAGGGCAGAATAAAGTTGACCCCACATGTTAAAAGAACAAATCGTAAAGACTGTTTTTGTGGTGTAGTAAGGCGAACCGCTGGCTGCTGATTTAGTCTAAATATTTCTGCTCACAGTATACATCACAGTACCAAAAAAATATACAGACACCAGACGTGTCTATGAGAAGATAACAATCAAGGAACGTAAATAGTCATATAATAATCTCAAATGAGGGATGCTATAAACTAGCTTACCTACTTCAAATGGCTATTCGTATATGGGTAACAACATAGGTATATATTATGCGGTATATGCAGTAGGTTATTTTTGATTTTCGAAACTATTAATAGCAGTCCTACCTCCAAATCAATTAAAGTATCTATGGATCATTCGGGGGAAAATTCAGCACCGACGAAACTTTGCGCTTCTAACAGGGTCTGAGCTCTTAATTTCTAACGCCACTTATTGATACGTAATATTACTTCGAAAGAAGAACTTGTGCGATTTCATTATTCGTTAAAGGATATCTGAAAGTGCTATATTATTATGTAGTAATTTATTTGTAAATATTAAAAATGCAAAAGTAGATAAGACTCAAACTACTTCGACAACTTCGAGAACTAGGCGTATCCTTCTTAGGTTGCAAATACAACTCAGAGGTACTAATATATATAATATTTGTAAACGTTTGCACGTTTAGACACAAGGAGAAAAGTGGAGAATATAGTGTCAATAAACAGAGATTTAAAAATTCAAGAAATTAACGAAAAATATCAAATATTGTTCGTTGAAAACAGTAGCTTGTTAATGCTAAAATTGATTCTCAAAATACGTAACTGAGGACTCGGACGGGCATTATGTTGTGAGGATCCCCACACCACGACAAAAGCACATGTCAACACGACATATGTTATTGATTGTAAACTCCGTAGCAGACGAGAAACCGACACGAAAGACAACTAGGAACGCCGAGAGAAGACGGACCCCACGGAAGGACCCGCATTGGATAGATAAAAGCCCGACCTCCGAGAGACCCGGAAACAGACGACCAACAGATCGTAACCTATTCTAAACCTGGAGGCTGCTATGAAGCTAAAGGGTCATCCTAACCACAACAAATCCCTGGAGGCTACTATGAAGCTAAGGGGATTACATTAAATACCATACCGCTATTAACGGAGGTTTCTTAGAACCGAATCCATGACAACCCTGGAGGTTATTATGAAGCTAAGCGGTTACCGTATGGAAAGTTATAACTTGATGATTTTTGAGAGATTTTCTTGTTAGCACATTTGTAAACTCAAAAGACTTGCTTTATAATAAAATTGGTGAAGGGATAAAATCTCTTTGCATCATTGACTGTACCCAAGAGTTATTACATTGTAATAGGTACCGGAATTTTGTACGGGACACTTTTTATTAACTTTGTAGCAGGCAAGGATAATGTCAATATCAAAATTCATCTAAATTTCACTATCACTCCCTTCTTTGCTTTTACCTTTCCCGAGTGCGATTTATGCGGGACACTAGATCAGGTACACAAACATATAGATCAGGAGAGAATAACACAAATATGACAGAGGGTGCATCTAATATATCCCTTAACATGCCTCATTTGACGAAGTATTCCGGACACGTGCATGAGGACACGGACAGATTTTTCATGCTATTCGATCATATGGTAAACATGCAAGCATATGATACGAAGGAAATTTTACCAATATACCTTCAAGACACGGCATTAGATCTCGTGTTTGGAACTTAGAAACCAGAATCAAATCGGAACTATTCCCTATGAAGATTTAAAATCTAAATTAGCAGCATTGAGTAGGCTGAAAATCCAATCGTATAAAGCGGAACTTGAGTTATTCGAGGTGCAATAAGGAATTGATGAGTCCATAGATTCATACTTTTTTACGTAAACTCCGAGCAATCAGGCAGTTATATTAACGGATGCAACAGTAGAGAAAAGATCCACCATTTATACTTGGGATTACAAAAGGATTTCCTTAAGAAGATAGCGTTAGAGAGGTTTGGAACAGTAGCCACCCTAGAGACTAAATTAAACACCATGAAAGCCGCCAATGACCTTTCAGAATAAGAGAGCATGCAGAGTTATCACAAATACTGCATATGTTATAAGGCCAAAATCATATACCTAACCCAGGGAAAATATCCTATGGTTTACCAACCAAACCTAAGATAATGTATCCCGCACAACAGTTATTTCAGCATACCTATCCTGTCCAAACGCAACCTATCACACAACTAATACACAATGCTGTATCTAAATATCAACAACAATTTAATACTCCTATGATGACTTCTCAACCTAAACCTCAAGAATGTCAGACCACAAATCAAGAACCAAAGACCATTCTCCACCACGAACAACATCGTCCACAAAATGACCTATCTACCTTGGCCACTAAAATGGCAGAATTGTCACTAGTGATAGCGGAAATAAGTTATAGAAATCAGGGGAGAAAAAGAGCAATAACAATAATGAAGGAACAAAGAGGACAAGCCCAAACACGGAAGAACAATTTTCTCTATGCGCGATATGCCGGAAGCGGGGACACGGTGCATCCATTTGTTACATATATTTGTATTTGTAGTCGTAATATTACTCTAGTTCCGTCCCATCTAAGCAGGATCAAAGCAGTCACTATCATTTTCCTAAAGGTGCTCAGAATCGCCATCACTGTCTTTAATAAATATATACTAGGTCACTAATTGTAGGTTTGTACGTTCATGTCATATCAAGTGTTTATAGTCTATATCAGTTGAATCTCACTTTCGTAGGATTAGTAGGAGCCGGTGAATTGAGTCTTTCTAATGCTGTAAATATATATAATCAAGTACAAACAGTTTCGGTCTCTCTGCGATATTGTCTGAGTTCTAAAAGCTAACAACTTATTTTCTTTGCTCTTATCTGGTACTTGTAGCTTCCTTGGACCTTTCAAGAAGGAAATTACATTCCTGTTTAAATCAATGGTGGAACGCGAACGTTGGAGGATGTAAACTCCTATAATTAGTGTCATAGATCTTTCAATGATTCGGAAATAATGAGTGAATGTTGCCTGACATATTTTAAATTTTATCAATGCTCTTTGATTTAAACAAATATTGTTTGCCGAAATTCCTTCTACTATTGTCTGAAATTGTATTAAACTTGTCCCAGGGAGCAAGGCTTCGCCTCGCCAGAGCGATATCGTGCTACCTGTGTCAATCATTGCATTTTGAGGTCTTGGTTAGGTTAAGGAAACCCTTTTATAATCTAAAGGATAAATAATGGATCTTTTGCTCTTCTGTTGCATCCGGTAATAACTGCCTGATTGCTCGGATTTACATTAAAAATATGAATTTATGGACTCATCTATTCCTTGTAGGACTTCGAATAAGTCCTGTTCCGCTTTATAAGATGGGACCTTCATCCTATTTAATGCTGCAAATTTAGATTTTAAATTTTCATAGGAGATAATTTCGAATTGATTTTGTTTTTAAACTGCAACACGAGATCTAATGTATTGAAGGTATATCGGTAAAATTTCCTTCGTCTTAGCTGGTGACCATGCTTGCATGTTTATCATGTGATCGAATAGTATGAAAAATTGTCCTGGTCCCCGTGCACGTGTCCCGAATACTTCGTCAAATGAGGCACGTTAAGGGATAGATTGGATGCACCCTCTGTCATATTTGTGTTACTCTCTCCTAATCTATACGTTTGTTTACCTGATCTAGTTTTCGGCACAATTCGCAGTCGGGAAAGGTAAAAGAAAAGAAGGGAGTGATAGTGAAATTTAGATGCATTTTGAAACTGACCTAACCTTTGCCTGCTACAAAGTTCATAAAATGAGTCCCGTAAAAAAATCCGGTCTCTAACACCATGGTTATGGGTACAATCAATGATTGACAGACATTATATCTCTTCACCAATTTTAGTACAAAACAAGTATTTTGTTTAAAAAATTCTAAGAAGAAAGTGTTCTTAGCTTTATAGCAGCCTCCAGGGTTCTCAAGGTTTCCTTTCTAGGAAACTTCCCCTCATAGGAGCCCTTACGAGATATGGTATCTAAGATGATCTGTTTAGCTTCATAGCAGCCTTCAAGCATTTGTTGTGGTTAGGATGACCCCTAAGCTTCATAGCAGCCTCCAGGTTTTACGATAGGTTACGATCAGTTGGTCCACTGATTCCGGGTCCCTTGGTGGTCCGGCTTTTATCTGTCCTCTTCGAGTCCTTCCGTCAGGTTCGTCTTCTTTCAGAGTTCCTCGTTGTCTTTCGTGTCGCATTCTCATCTGCTACGCTGTTTACAATGAATAACGCGTGTCGTATTGACATGTGCTTTGTCGTGATGTGGTGATCCTTACAATATAATGCCGTCCGAGTCCTGAATTACATATTTAGAGAATCAATTTTAGCTTCAATTTTAGCTACTGTCTTGAGCGAACAGAATAAGTAACGGTTTAGTTGATGGGTTAGAGTTGTGGTTCTCTAATCCCGCGATCCATGTTCGATTGTTCTCGCCCTTTACACTTTTTAATATGTTTCATTTGCAAGGCTGAGCTCTATCTGGATGTTGCTAAATGAAAGATAATGTCCAGTGGAGTATTTCAGTTATGATGTAATCTTCGTATTAAAAGGAGAAAAATAAATGAAAAAAACGAGTGACAAATTTGATTCTGTTAATATTCCTTTATTTGATATATCCCGTTAATTTCAGTGCATTTTCATATCCTTTTTGTTGGCAGTATATTCGCCTCTCTTTTTTGTCTCAATGTGTTTTTTTTTTTACAAATATTATACAAATGAGGAACCCTCAATTATATATGAAAAATAACGGGAGATACGCTTAGTGCTGATAGGTTCTCGAAATCGTTTGAGTATTATCGAGTTTTGCATTTCTAATATTTACAAATAAATTATTCCATACTTATAATGCCTTCAGAAATTATTTAACGAATAATAAAGTCGGACAATTTCTTCTTTCGAAGTAATATTACGTATTAATAACAGGCGCTGGAAGCCCGAAGCTCAGACTCTGTTAGAAACTGAAAATTTCATCGGTCCTGGATTTCCCCCCCGAATGATTCATCGATACTTTAATTGATTCGAAAATAAGACTATTGTTTATAGTTTCAAAATTCAAAAACAATCTCTACATATAACGCATAAAATATCCCTATATTATTTGTTACCCATATATGAATAGCCATTTGACGTAGGTGAGCTTGTTTATAGCATCCCCGTTGGGTTTATTACAACATTATTAACGTTTGTTATCTTCTCATAGACACGTCTGGTTTTCTATATTTTTGGTACTGTGCTGTATACTGTGAGCAGAAATATCCAAAGACTACATTTTGTCGTTTCGGCAGCCAGTGGTTTGTACTACTTAACAAAAACAGTCTTTAGGATTTGTTTTTCTAACACGAGGTGCCAACCTCATTCTGCCGTTGTAGCTACTCTACCAGGCGTAATTAATCTTGGAGCAGGCGTATGTTGGGTTGCCTAACTCATTGAACTTGTACCTAAACAATTTGTTTGATCCACTGTACACATAATGCTGAGTAAATTAAAAGTGCACTCCATACTTCTCTCTCCCATCTATACGGCAAAATGAATACACTACTTATTGTATATAAATGTTGCGAATGATTATAACCATTATTTAAGGAATATTTATTAATGGTTTCCATAACAAACGAACTTCTTTAAGCAACCCAACATAAATATTTAACAGATTGTTCACATTCGATTTTAGTGAAAGCTACTAAGAGAAGATTTATAGGATTGAGAGTCACTTGGGATTCACTTGAGAAACGGTGGTGAGCTGGGCTCTAAGTGGCTGGTGAATTACCCAATCAGTTATTGACATAATAAAGGTATGCTGTGATTTGTCCTTAGTTGATTCTTCTTGATAACAAAAGTCAAGTTGTTACTGAGTTGATAGCAAGAGTATCTATTAAGATTAGTATCTTCTTTGAAAATTGCTATGGCTATACGGAAGGGAAAGGAGACCGAATTTCCGCTGAGATCAACTGTCAGTGTAATGGCCAGACCAACTTACCGCTTACCACATTACTTGACTTCAATTTAAATCCATTGTAGGGTTATTGCAAGGATCATGTGGAGAACTCTATATACGTTGAAGAATACCTAAGCAAATACGTCTATCTTTAGGTGATAGATTAGTTTTGATGTTGATCTTTTTTTCACATAACTATCAACCGAGAGCACCCTAAACGCTTGGATAAGCAATTTCCAGCAACCATCATAGATTTCTTCCGTCTTACACTGACTTCCACTTACCCTCTGTACGCTGGACAATTTTAGTAAAAAGCACACAGAATCGTCATGTTATCACCACTTTTGCATGTATTTTCAAACTTCTCACTCGATCAATTTGAACATGAAGTTTTACTTTGAGCCCTATTAAAACCGGTCGATTTCTACATACATACACGTTTATGATATCTTTGTCTTATCATCACAGTGGACTGCAATGAATGTAACCCTTCTTGGAGTTTTTTAACTACCGTCATCCGAGAATAAACTGCACAATGGTGGTAGAGAAAACCTTAGCCTATCGTTCTTTGAAATCCGGCTCAAAAGAAAGCCAAGGATATAGTGTATATTGTAAAACTTTGTTCCATATAAGTAAATTTAGAGCGTTAATAAGAAGAGTGTCCGGAATCGAACTACTACTACCAGTTCTATTATAAAATTTATGTATAAAATTATTTTAAGCAAATACTGCGCAAATTAATCTAGTACGCAAGGTTAGTTACAGGCGGTCTTTCACCATAAGGTCGCAGACAGGATCTCTGCAGAGCCCCGAAGCAGGCTTGGCAAACTGGTATTAGGTGCCCGGAGCTCCGAGCAAGCAGAGCGTATGTTAGCTGGCCAACAAAACCCCGAAGCAAGCTAAGAGGCAGAGGTTAGGATTCCCAGTCAGAGCCACGAAGCAGACAAAGCCAGGAGAAATGATAGGCGTAGTCCCGAAGCAAACTAGTGTTAGGTTACCCCTAATGTTCCGAAGCAAACAATAGGAGGGACGCAAGAAAACTTGCAACGAATTGCCTTTGTCCATCCAATTTACAGGGTTCCTTGGGTTTCGGGTGTGGTGCTCTTCCGATGGCGTCTTCTTCTCCGTTTGGGGGGTACAAGCTTCCCTCTGCAAGTAATTATAGATCCATCTTGTGTTAGGTCTTCTTGCCGAACCACGTGGTGGTGTTTGCAAACACTGACATGTGGAGTTGGTTTTTTACAACATCACATTGAATATTATACGCCCTTGCATGTTTGAAAATTAAGCCGAAGGGTTTTTTTTCTAGACGTGAGGGTTGGCAACACAGCGGGATCACTCAAAAAATCACTGAAATCATTAACAACACTGGCAACACTGAAGAAGTCACTTTTCGGAGTATTAACAAGGTAGCGGAAGAAAGCACGAAACAGTAATTCCCTAACTACTGGCAGGATCGGTGTGTAGTATATGCCACTTCATTTCCCTCGAAGTAGGGCTGTTTAAGCTTTGGAATTAATACACATATGTTATTTCACTTATATTGAGGGGTGTTAGTCTGTAATATGCGTTGCTCCTCAGTCTTATTATTGATATTAAATGTATCCATTGGGATTGGATGATATATTTCTAAGCGAGATCTTTTGGATATTTTTGGTATTGAGCGAAGACGGTGATACAATAGATATAAAATAATAAGACTTAAAAATATTTAAAAAGTTGCGATTAACACAGAGATATACATATAATTTAGATTGGAAAATTCGTTATGCGAACGGCGTGATTTCCTGCTCACCCTGTAAAAGGTGTAAAGGTTCTAAAATATTGGCACCTAAGACATATATTTCAATAAAATTTCCAATTTTAATTACCAGTGATGATGATGATGATGATCTTGAATTCCTGACCATCTTGTATACTGTAAGAGTGGTCATGACTTTTGAAACATCCTGTACCATATTTATGCGTTTTATAATGTCGTTGACAATATGTAGTCCATAGTGGAAAAAGAGTTGCAAAATTATTAGTTAGCTGTCCTTGTAAGGATCATTTGCAGTTTAAATGCGGAAATGCAAATCTCAGCATTCTTTCATTCAGTTGCAGAGTGATGACTGTAAACCTTTTTTATTTTTCTCTTATTATTATAATCACAGACCCTGAATTAACATTTAGAACATATGCCATGTACCATCTTTAAATACATTTGTCTAAACAAACAAAAATATGTTTCATATCTAACCCATCTTTTTATTAGTTCACTCCATTTTCATAGTCATCTTCTTTTTTTAATAACTCAGCATGTGCTAAAATTAAACTATTTTCGCCATCGCCAATAACTAACTTCTTGCTTCCAACAACTCCTCCCCCCGTCCATTATTAATCGTACCCCCATCTGTCAGGAGCTCTTCTAATTCTTTGGGACCTTCTATAATTAGTAACATTAGGTTCCCCCTGAGACATAACAGAGCTTTTATTATTTCCAGTTTGCTCGTAATCCTGTAATCTTCGGTCGCTTACAATCTGCCGTGTATCTTCTGCAAATCCTCCGTCATTCCTTTAACTCCGTTGATTTTCTGTCGCAACTGAAAGCTCTTGTATTGGTTTATTTTTCTTACACAACATCACTTTAGGAATTCTCACTTGGTTTCTTTGATATCTACGAATATTTCCGTTTACTAACACTTCCAAAATGTTACTACCTAACAATCGTATAAAACGACCTTTAATAAACTTAGGTAGATCGCCTTTATAATTTCTTACCCATACAGTTTCTCCTTCAGACAAATCTGACTCTAGTTGGTTCCAATAATCACGCTTTTTATTTTTACTTTCAAAAATACTCGGAGAAACATTATAAAACGTACTAGGTTTAAACGAAAAAATTAAAGCAGCTGGTGAAGAGTTGGTTACTTTAGTTGGAGTATGTAACAGGGCATAATTGATTTCGTTTAACCAATTAACTACATTTTGTTTAGTAATCCTATATCCATTTTGTATATATCTCTTTTTTAGTAGTTTCTTAAAAGATTGTACTGCTCTCTCGGCACTTCCATTACTTGCTGGAGAATATGGTGGAGTTGTTACTAATCTAATGCCTCTGTTCTTGCAATAGTCCTGAAACCCTCGACCTTTGAAAGGAGGACCATTATCTGTCACAATGGTTCTAGGAAATCCAAACAAACCAAATAATTCTTATAAACAAACCAATGTTGCTAATGTATTAGTAGAATCTGCCTTCCATACTCTAATCAAATGTCAGAAAGTATCTACCATTATTAAAAAGAGAAATCCAAAAATTTGACAATGATCAATATGTATTCTTTCAAAAGGTTTGTCTGTTTTGGGCCATGAGCAAAAATTAACCCTAGGTGGGTTATTAGCTATAGTTGCACAAACTTCACAGTCTTGGAAATATCCATATAAATCTGTATTCATATCGGGCCACCATACTTCCTCCTTGGCCATTGTTATAGTAGCAAAACTACCTACATGCTCTCTGTGTAATCTTTCTCTATAAATATTCCTCAATCTTTTTGGAAGAAGTACTAATCTACCTTTCCAAAACAAGTAATTATCTTGTAGCTCTAATTGAAATCTTCTGCGAAATAATTCCTTGTATTCTTTATAATCTAGAGAAGGTGGTAATCGTTTAGGCCAACAATTCAACATCCAATGTTTCACTTGCATAAACATAGAATCCTTTTGTAACTCTTCTTCTATTTCTTCCTTATTTAATATGTTTGTAGAGATCTCGCTGATATAATCTGGAGCTATTAATTCTTCTTCGGTTGGTACATCTAATGGGAATCTAGATAAAAAATCTGCAACTTTCACTGTTTTACTATAAATAATGTCATAGTCATAATTTTCTAACAAAAAAAACCACCTTTGCATACGCGGAGAAGCACCATCAGGAGGAGCTTTCAAACCAAAAATCCATTTAACCGGTTGAGAATCTGTTAGAATTTTGAAACTCCTACCAATTAAAAACTTATGAAACTTACGTACACCAAAAATTACTGCCAAAGCTTCTTTCTCAAATTGTGAATACTTCCTTTCAGCGTCGGATAACGTAGCAGATGCACAAGCTACAGTTTTTAATTGTCCACCTATTTCATTGTATAACACAGCTCCGACTCCAGCTGATGAAGCATCTGTCATTAGAACTACTTTGGCGTTCTCATCAAAAGGATGTAAAAGTCTTGCCTTTTGTAACATGCTTTTGGCTAAGCGAAATTCCTCCTCCTGTTTACTAGTCCATTCCCATTTTACACCTTTTTTTAACAATCTATATAATTCGGGAATGTGTGATGACAAGGATGGTAGATGTCTGTGGTAAAAGTTTAACATACCCAAAAAGACTGTAACTGGGTTACATTTACAGGAGACGGTGTGCCTAATATCGGTTGTAATTTATCCTTTGCAGACAATATTCCTTGTTTTGAAATATCGTATACAAAATATGTTAAAGAATCTACAAAAAAGATACTCTTATCCTTGTTCACCTGTATATTTAGACTTTGAAATTTATTTAGTACTTCCACTGTCCTCTGGTAACACTCTTGTACGTTAACTCCCCAAATAAGAATATCATCCAAGTAACAAGCTACTTCTTCCATATTTTGTACTACTGTATCCATAAATTTCTGAAAAATCTGAGCAGAACAATTAAGACCAAAAGGTAGCCTATGCTGCTGATATAATCCCCATGGCGTGTTAAATACTAAGTATTTTTGGGAATTTTCTTCTACTTCTAGCTGTAAATCCAATAATACAAAGCAATTGGCATAGGCTAACCTATTAAGTAAATCCTCTATTTTTGGAAGCGGATAGCTAACTTTCTCAGTTATCAAATTAAGTGTACGTTTAAAATCTAAGCAAAGTCTAACCGTACCATTTCTCTTTTTAACGATTACCATTGGAGTAGCCCAATCAGATTGTTCTACCTTCTTTATTACTCCTGCTTTACACAATTTATCCATTTCTGATTTAACTGGTTCTCTTAAAGAATAAGGTACATCATAGGCTTTTCTAAAAATAGGCGTAACATTTTGTCTGAGCGGTATTGATACTTTAAACTCCTTAATAGGTACATTAATTGAATCATTAAATACGTCATTAAATTGTACTAATAATTCATTCTGTAATGTAATCACCGACGTATCCTTATTCATCTCAACCTGCTTCACATCTTCCGATTTATTTAACATATTCGATAATTGAATCCTCCATTGAGGATACATTGCATCTTACCAACTTCTGCCTAATATGGGTTGAAACATATCATTTTGTACTACCATTATGGGCAATTCTGCAACATATTTTAAATATTGAACTTTAACCGTAGATTTACCTACAGTTTTAATAGGTGAACCATCCGCATTATTTAGCCGTCCTTGAAATGGTTCTATTGGTTTTCCGTTTAATACAGATGAAGTATATCCTATTGCAGAAACCGCAGCTCCTGTATCTACCAAAAATTCTACCAACTGCTCGTTACAATTTAACGTTACATATAATGGTTTCATATACATGGTTACTGATCCTACCGACTGCGCCAGTTGTAAACCTTTTTTATTTTTCTCTTATTATTATAATCACAGACCTTGAATTAACATTTAGAACATATGCTATGTACAATCTTTAAATACATTTGTCTAACCAAACAAAAATATGTTTCATATCCAACCCATCTTTTTATTAGTTCACTCCATTTTTATAGTCACCTTCTTTTTTTAATAACTCGGCATGTGCTAAAACTAAACTATTTTCGCCATCACCAATAACTAACTTCTTGCTTCCAACAATGACTCTGCTTTTTTGGGCGAGTAACAGAGAAATGTTTCAGCGTTCATACAAATATTCGTGATTGCATTTAAATGCGTTTATTCTCTCCTCTAATTCATATTCTTCTCACACTGCCAATTGAAAGAAGATGAATATTTAAAAAATGAGATATTCCAACGTCTATAATATTTTTTTTCTGCCCCAGCTATTATATACTTTTTTAAAATACATGACTTCGCTCCTGTATTAGATAAAATAGATATTTATCTTCATGATGGATGTCGTCTCTACCTCATAATATCGCTTAATTCTGTCTACTGAAATATTTTGTAGTGCTTGACGATATAAATATGGAAATTTGACCTTATAAAGATTAAGGTTAACTTTTGCGATGATTTCTAGCGATCCGACGTATCTAGCCGAGAAACTTTCAAGTACTCGAATTTGCCGATTGGGAAAAATGGAAGTATTTTCTGTCCTTATCAAAATTACTTTGTTGATGTTTATGGTTGAAATATCTTTTCTGTTTGTTATAACTTGCAATTAAATTATGCTGTAAATTCCACCTGTCTTATTCAGGTATTTTCTGCTGATACATAGCGACGTAGTAGACACTAACGCAATATCAGAGATGGTTCTAGGTTCGTATCCATGCACAAGAAAAAATCTTGAATATTTAGTTCCATCCTGTACAAATGTATTAATTGCTAATGTTATGTACAGAATTAATTTTGGCCAAAGATTTTGATTTTCCTGTACAAAAATTTAAGAGCGTTCTGTATGACTCTGTGGAATGTTTTCACTACACCTACAGCTTCGTGATCGTATTCTGGATAAAATGTAAATAAAAAGTTGAAGAACTTGGCTAGGTTTTTAATATCTTAGTATTATGTACTGGGCGTCTGTTCAAATACAGGTCTGTCCAAAAAAGCTCCGTATTTAAGGATAATGTCATATATAAGAAATTGTTCAATTTCCTCTGCTGTTATGTTATCTACAACACTGGTAACAGAAAATCTTGTTAACATTTCAATAGCAACCAGTATGTGTGAATTTTCCTTATCCAACTAGTATTTTTCGAATTCAATGGAACTGCCAAACCTTGGCAAAGGGTTTCGGTGGGAGATGCAGCAATTGCCCACAGTCTTAGCTGTTAAGGTCTTGAATCTTCGGCAAAGATAGCATGTCCTTATTTTATTAGCTAGTAAGCTTTCATATGAGGAAAATAATATTTCATAAGTGCCGACTTGTAGGTCTTAGTATAACCAAAATGGGGCGCCATAGGGTTGTTATGGATAGCATCATACCATTTGCCTAATAAAGATTTCGGTACACAAAGTAAATATAGCAGTTCTAATTGAGGGTGTTTCTGATTTCTATATAACAGTCCATTTTTAAGAGAAAAGCATTTCGCCGCAAGGACTATATATAATTTATTAGGCTCTTTATTTTCAAATACATTGATGATGTTTGAAAATAAAGGATCCTTTCTTTGTTCATCCGCCAAATTGGGAAGCAATTTATAGCCATAGTTATTAACTTTGGCAAAAGCTTTAGAAAAATCTGTAAAAATTATATTAAATTAATTTATATTGTTAATTGTGTTAGATATGAAATGGATGAACTCTAATTAATTGGCGATTGTTGATCTTTTAAGACAAAAGTCAAACTAAAATTCGGAAGTATATATTTTTTCTTGCTTATATAATAGTTTGTACTAAATCTGTTCATATATTTTAGAGGTTCCTGAAACTAACGATATTTTTTCTCTGTAGTTCTAAATCACGTAAGAATTTCCTGATTTGGGAATGGGACAAACTTTATCACCTTTCCGTTTGAGTTTTCAAGCCGAAATTATATATATATATATATATATATATATATATATATATATATATATATATATATATATATATACCATTGCTTTTCCTCCAGCCCTCTTTTTAGTCATGGAAACAAAAAGTAGCACGCAGCCAAGTTGTGACTGTAAAGATGGTAGGGGGCCACCGGGTTGGTGCTCTGTACCAGGAACGTGACACACTTTCAGTACAAATTTAGTTCAGACCTTGTTCGTTTCAGATTCTCGGTCATTATTCCATGTACCGCAAATGTAGACATGTGTGGGGTGTCAGCAAATTGCTGAATGCTCAATCGACGGTCGAAAAAGAAAACGTCCTGCACACTATCCAGGTTTTTGTCGGTTCTGCTCGTCTTGGACGTCCACAACGGGTTTCTCGGCGACCTCCTTCCGTCCCTCCTTGAATGCCTTGTGCTACTTCCCGGAATTTCTCCTTGAAATGCAGTCGTCCTTGAAAACCTCTTGAAGAATCAACAACGATTCGGTTGCCTCCTTTCCAAGCTCCAGGCAAAACTTTATGGCGTATCGCTGTTCAAGCAAACGCTCAATCACACCGTGTTACAAAGTCGAAAAAGGAAACTCAGGTGGAGAAACGTCTTTTCGCTCACAATGCTCGGAGCAAAATGGCGACAGGCTGTGTTGAAGGACACACCCCTTACTACATTGCCTCTCCAGTTTTACCGTGCTGCTATGGATAGTCGCGCAACAATAAAATAATGCGCATTACTATCATAATAGATTATATTATTCCATTTTAATATTTCCAGGCAAATGACTGAAAAACGGTTGAATATAAACAAAACAAAAAACAAATGGGAAAATTTATGGGTCCATCGAACAGTGTTGCAGCGGTGCTACCCAGGGCCCAGGGCCCAACTTCAAAATTTTGAAAGGGAACATGGATCATGTGATAACTCGATCAATAGATCTTCAAGCACTAAACAGCGTTGTGGTAAAATATTTATATGTCAGTCACTTATTCAAAATGGCCGCTAAAACATGGCGCCTTATCAGATAAAACGTTCAGTATCACTAATATGAAAATGCTTGTAGATAAATGGACTGAACAAACAGTGAAATAGGAAAATAAAATGAGGCACGTTGAATCTTGTGGTCGTACTAATCCTCAGGCCAACTTTCAAGGAGGGCTAGGGCCCAACTTGAAAACTTTAAATGAAAACCTGGGCCCCTTTACACATCTTTCGAAAGATCTTTAAACTTGAAACAGCCTTGTGGCTGAAGAATTTTCATACGGGTCACAGTTTTCAAAATGTCCACCGAGACATTGTACCTGATTCAGATAAAACATCCAGTACCACTAATATCAAAACAGTTGAAATAAATGGAGAGAACAAAACTCGTGCAGGAAATCCCACAGGGTAATTATCATTCGACGCCTCGAGAAAGAAATATTAAAGTAAAAGTGTCATAATGCAAAGTTGGAATTCTAATTCTTAGAAATATATATTTTCGACCTCAATCTGTAAGTGGGTGAGGAAGGAGGGAACAGTGAAATTTAAAATTAGAAAATTAGGTTTACTAAATTGAATCTACGCAACAAAACTTATCTGAACTGTTTTTTTTTATGAGAGATAGATGTCCGGGTAACGAGAAAAATTAGGTAAAATTCGTGTAAAATAATACCTCCAATTTCAATTGCATACAATGATTTGGTGCAAAGATGAATCAACTGAAGTGATAAACAAAATTATCCAACAAGACAGTTTTTAGAACAATGAGCAAAAGTGCTGTTTTGTTCAACTGCCATTTTCATTTAAAATTTCGAACTTCTGCTCCGGGATCCATGGAAAGCGGTCCTGGTGATCACCGCGACAACATCATTCGACGTATCTCATGCCATTTTCTTGGTTCACTTTTCGTTCTATTCATTTATATCCAATTGTTTTCATATTAGTGGTACTCGATGTTTTATCTGATATAGCAATCTTGTCTTGGGAACATTTTGAATACAGTGACTCAAATTAAAAAAAAAATACCAGAATGCTGTTTAGTGTTTGGAAATCGATCGAACGAGATATAACATGACCCATGTTTCGATTTAAAATTTTAAAGTTGGGTCCTGGGCCTCCATGAAGGTCGGCCCTAAGTGGCACCGAGACAAGACCATTCGATGTTTCCCATGGCATGAGTTTTTGTTCGGTTCATTTATGTTCATCCGTTTTCGATATATTTCCTTGAAACATTAAAATGTGCCTTCATATATATATATATGGACAATATATATATATATATATATATATATATATATATATGGTGAGCAGAAAAATGGAAACACCTGAACGAAATTGCAACTTACCAGATTAATATGGGCCACCTTTCGCCTTCAGAACAGCCTTGATGTGACGTGGGATGGGGACATGGAGGTCGTGAATGGTAGCAAGTGGAATTTTACACCATTCCTCGTGCAGGGCATCGGCCAGTTCTGTGAGAGAGGATGGAGGTGGAAATCGTCGCCGGAGTCGTGTTTCCAAGACGGACAACAAAGGTTCAATTATGTTGAGATCTGGGGATTGGGCGGGCCAGGGGAGGTGTTGAACTTCTTCCCGATGTTCCTCAAACCACGCTGCAACAACGCCAGCTATGTGACTGGGTGCATTATCATTCTGGAAGTTGGTGTCATTGTCCGGGAACAACATCCGGACCATAGGATGCAAGTGGTCTCTTAAAATTGCGACATAATCGTTGGCAGTGATTCGTGCGCTAAGTGTGACTACAGGACCCAATGAAAACCATGATAACGCGGCCCACAGCATCACCGAGCCGCCGCCATGTTTCACAGTTGGGCGGAGACACTGCAGATCATAAGCTTCTTTGGGCGTTCTCTACACATAAACACGGCCCGTGGTTGGGAATAGGGTGAAGGATGACTCATACGACCATATCACACGTGTCCAGTCGTCAACGGTCCAAGTTGCATGGTCGCGGCACCATTTGCGGCGTACGAAAGCGTTATGGTCCCTGATGAGCGGTTTGGCCCGTGCAACACGACCCCGTAAGTTCATGTCATGTAATTCGCGGCGGACTGTGATTGTCGAAACAGGGTGGAGGAGGTGCTGATTGAGTTCCTGCGACACTTGCCTCGCAGTGGCTGCGTGACAATGTGCTATAATATCCAGCGTGACCTGTCACTCATGATTTTCTTCCGCCCACTGTTCCGCTTCCCCGATGTGGTTTTCCCGTGTGTTGTGTAGGCCGTCATCACCTTGGACACTGTCCAACGCGACACACTTAACACAGTAGTCACTGCCGTCACACTCACTCCACATAACCGCGCACCAACAATTTTCCCTCTTTGAAAATCTGAGAGGTCTCCCATTTTACACTACCTCCGTCTGCTGCAGCCACTGGACACTGCTGTTCCCCTGCGCCTGACGTAGTATGGAGACCGACCTAACACATCACCACAAGCGGTCCGGCGCTGCGGGCGCCACGACACCACTGCCAACCCATACATCTGACGTGTTGCCAACTACAGGTGTTTCCATTTTTCTGATCACCATATATATATTGTCCATATGTTGTAACAAAAACACTTTACCACATTTTGGAGGTCTGTGTTCAAATGGCCCTCACACCGTGAGTGGTATGCGATTGGAGGAATGGAGATAAGTCGGAGGTCACGTGTTGCTGTGTTTGTGTTCGACATTCTACCTGTGGCAGTTAAGTTACACCGTGCATAAGAACAAGGTCAATATGAGGCCTTCATAGAATGTCATAACGACGTGTGTACTGACCGAGTTCAAACTCACGTTAAAAACCGGAGCAGCGGGGCGGATAGTGTTCCAGGCCTCTGGTGACAGGGTAGGTACTACGTGGACAGTGCAGCGATGTTTTAACAAGTTTAAGGACTGTAACAAATCACTCAAACACACATAACCTGCCGGAGTCCAATACATGTCCAAAATGAAAGTCTTTAGGCAGAGATTGTGACGAAAAGTGGACAGATATGTGAGGAACTTGCACTATAAATGAAAGACAGTGGAGAAACCATTCGGACTACCTCCATTAACTTGGGAAGCACTACAAGTTTGGTCGATGCATCCCAGGAGATTTGACATCGGGCCAGAAGGCAGCACGTGCAGACACCTGTGCACCCTTGCTGTCTCATCTGAAAGAGGAACTAATTCTAAACATGATGCTGACATGTAATGAGAAATGCGTCTTATATGACACGCCACGGCGCTGTAATGATTGATTATCATACGATGAACTATTTCCAAAACACCCGAAACCTCCTCTAGAAAATGATGCTCCTTTGTTTTTGGTGGACTGCTCGCGCCATCTTGCATGTAGAACTGCTACCAGCTAGGGCAGTATCAATGCAAGTGTGTACCGTAAGCAGTATTGAGTCATCCGCTTACAGGTTGCAAAGGGGTATTCCATAACTGATCGAGATATCCATCCATTATATAGATATCAGGTATACTGTATTTAGTTGATTTTATTCTCTTTATTGTATCCTTGCATTCTTCTTAATATATGCTATCATTCTTTGAGCAGTGAGATACTTGTTGCGTGCTTGAAATTTCGTATGATAGAACTTTTGCTGTATACACAGGTTTAAAATATGCTGCGAAAATATCTGCTATTCACCATGTAGACAGTAAAAATGAACGACGATATGTCATGGTGGAGATGTTCCAATTTTTAATATTTTTTTTTACTTTTAAAGTGACTGAAGAAATAACTACGATTATTATCAAGATTACTTTGAAGATTGTGTAAGTACACACTATATGCCTTTCGTTCATTATTGTCAATTACTTACGTAATTCAGTAAATATGTTTCCATTATACTCAAAAAGTTTCTTGCACTTTCCACAAGATTCTATTCGTTTTGAAAGTGTTAATTATTCCTACGAAAAACCCTCTGCGAAATTATCATTTTTTAAAAATATAGGTTTCTTGTAGGGACATTTTTCCCAATAATTTTTTTAAGCACCGTATCAATCTGACCCAATGCTTTATTCGGTTCTTTAGAATTATATATTCCATCCCAAATAATTTCTCACAATTATGATACAAACTCAGAAAATCTGGGTATACAGTAACAACTAAAAGTGTGAGTCTCCTACCAAAGAGAAGTTAAAATCACTATTCAGTTAATATAACATTGATGTGACTTAATCAATTTATCGACTCTTGATAAGAAGTTATAATACGTTTCCACTCTAGAAGCATTTACTAGGTACGAACAATTTTCTTTTATAATTTTAAGATAAACTGCTTCAATATTTTCCATGTTGATATCGATTGTATCTATCATCTATCTAACTATGTATGTATATCTAAATCTATATATCTATATATCTATATATATCTATATCTATATATCTATATATCTATATCTATATATATATATATATATCTATATATATATATATATATATATATATATATATCACTACATCTTTTGATTATTATTTGCGTCCTATCTAAATATACTATGTACCTCTCGTCTAAATTTCAGTGTCATATACACAAGGCTTGAACTAAGCCTTAGTGATAACTATGATATCAAAGTTAGCAGATAGAACATTTATGAACATTTCCATTAATTTAGTATTCAATTACCTTGTATTGTGGTAGTAACATGATATATATTTACTCTTAACATTCACATTGCTTAGTGTAGTTTCCTAATATCTTCCAGTGTTCTAAGTGAATATACAATTGTATTTTCGGCATTTGTCTGGATCTTAATATATCATGACCAATCTACACACAGGAATGCGAAATTATTTTCACTTTTCGCTTCGCTAAAATTAATCCTATCTTTCCATATAAACTCTGGTATCCGTATGTAAATATGGCCTCATTAGTGTACCCTATATCACTAAAGTTTAAATTTCATTTTACCTTTCTTCTCTGAAGGTGCCTGCCTTAATCAAACCTTTTCTCAAATTTAACAATTATGCGGGGATTCATCTGAAAAGGAGATGTCTTTAATCTATGTCATACGTCGATCATCCCATTATTAAATTTTTTATCCAACACACAACCTAGATTTTAACAAATGGAACAACATTCTCTTTTTGATGATTCTCGGATTCCATACAATTCTACTAGTATTCCTTCTACGATATTGATCTAGAGAATCTATTTTCAAATTTAGCTAATCAATTTCCTTCTGTAATCTTGTTTTCGTCTTCTGCTATCAATAAGTTTGGATTTTTTTAACATTTCACCCTGATTTTTTGTTATCTTTGTGTTCTCATCATTTTCCTTTTGTGCTAAACTAAAGCTTTTCCCTAATTGATTATAATAGTTGATAAACTATATTAAGGATAGGACACTTACTTCTAATTTCTATGGATGTATTACCATTCATAGTAGTTCTAGTCAATTTCATACAACTATCGTACCGCCACACCTTCGTAGACATTTTATGATTTCCTCTTCTCAGTCGACACACCCACCATAAAATAAATTGTTATATTCCCCACATGTTCCAGTCAAATTAGACAAAAGACCTAACCCTGAAAATAATTATAACAAGCTCTAATTTTGCACACAGCTTTGGGAATATGTATATAACAACATACAAGAGTCCCGAAATATTCTGTGATGGGCATAGATGCCATATTGGAAAATGGCCGTCAAACTGTGGTTATAAACATAATATCTGCTTCTCCTTTACTAGTGTCAAGGAACGTTAAATTTGAATATAAATTTTCTATTTTAAATTTATTTATTTGCCTATCAGAAGTAAAAGACTGAAAGTAAATTATATTTTAAATTGGCTTCCATTTCTAAAGTAAGAAATAATGCAGACAGACTAATTACTAAATCAGATTTCATTATGTTTATGTTTGTTTTGTATCATGTATGAAGTAACTATACAGACACGAGTCTGCACGTGTCATCACAATGTCAACAAACAATGAGAAAAGATTAAATTGTAAAACTTTTATAAAATTTTGTTAACATGAACACATTCTAAAAGTTGGGCAAAATTGTTGAAATCTCAAACGTAGACTATTTGTAAATTTGATCACTGGGAGACAATGTAGAAACCAATGGTTTCAGCAAAGACATGTAATAACACCAAAATTAAGTAAGAGAGAAAACCACAACATCATGGTCTGGACTACGACATGAAAAGGTTATGTTGGAGAGAATTGTGAAGAGTTGCAGAAAATCCGTACATAGCTCAGTCTCTGAGGATCAGCAACAGCAAGCCTTTAACGGTGGGAATCCTTCCACTGGGAATCAACGTAGTACTACATCAGAATACAAACTACTAATCTTCAAGGCCGGAACTCAGAGTCCATGAGTTCGAATCTAAACTCTTCAGGTATGTGATGTTACATCTCGGTTGCTCTCAATTGAGTGAATAGCCAATAGTATACCTTATGTCATCTGACAATTTAACTAACTTATTCTCACGCATACACATTACACATAAATTAAAATTATCTACAATAAATGCATAATTTAATAGTATGCTCTCATGTTTCATTTAACTCATAAGAAACTGCTACTCAAACCGGAAATTCGATATTAAGTAGTTATAAGAGTGCTACATACCTGAAGAACAACATTAAGTTGTCATGGTGCAGATGCTGAAAGATTCTATGTCTTGATAACGATCCTAGTTAAGTTGCGGTGAATTAAAGAACCTCTCTACACACAGTGTGTGTTTAGGTTTAAGTTGTCATGGTGGAGAGACTGTGATGCTTACGCCGTGTAACGATTCCAGGCAAAAGCAGTACCTGTTAGTATAGACATTAAGCTACAAGTTAACCCGTCCCGCCCGCCCTTACTGGATTGTAGAGTTAAGGTAACACTTTTATTGTGAATTAGGATTACTACTATTGGAAATGTTGTCACTAACGCATCATTGTTTTCCCCATTGTTATTTATCCAGCGAAATGCTTGGATGTATTGATAAATACTCAACGCATTTGGATATGTAAATAATTTAGGTTCAGGCTATAGAGTGTAAATAATTTTAGTGGTAATAATTTAGATTTTATTTTGAGTTTATAGGTAGATATATGTAGATATGTATAGAGTTAAGCACATAGTATAGTTAAATAGGTTTATTATTTTAGAATTAAGTTTAGGAATTAATATATAGGTATTTGTTAAGTTAATTAAATGGTGATGGTAGTTTGTTATCATTATTAGTATATATAGGTTAAATAGAAGAGAGAAATATTTCGATATAGATATAATGGTACTATGTCTTGATGGTATAGATAAATAAATAAACTAGATTGGATTAACGAATTAACGAAAAATGAATAGATTAAACTTTAAGTAAATTAAAATAATAAATATTACTCAGAAATGTGGTTATGAAGAAGAATAAAGAATATGATAAGTTTATGCTATCAGGAGAATAACATCTGGACAAATAGGAATAGGCAAGATAGAATGAAACTCTAGAATGAATGATGGAATTAAGGTTTATTGATTAGCATGATAGAAAATTAGTATAATTAGTGATTTAACATAGAAATTTGGCTAACATCTCAACGGATCAAAATCTAAGTAGGTAGGAAGTCACATTCTCTAGATGTTGAAGATGGGTCAGTCCACACCTCTCAGAGAATTTTTATTTATAGAAACACATAAGTCTTCGGTGATAGGATGAAGAAGAGACACAAATGATGCCTCGTCTGTCACTTCGTAAAGCAGTGAATTTTTTTCTGTGAACCTAACCTATTTAGGGTAAAGTCTGGCGAGGACAAAATTCAGATTTAAATTAGATTTATATAATAACATTGGGTATATTAGTGAAAGAAATGCATAAAGTAAAGGAGATGAGTTTTAGAAATTAAGGAAAGTAAATTTTAATAAAGAGACATATAGAGGATTGGTTGTCGATCTAGCATCATGTTAGATTAGTAAATACCTAGGAATAGGTTAAAGAGTGACAAAAGGCTAATCACGAACACTTAATTAAATAAGGAATGAGAGAAAAGAGACGGAAAGAAGAGAGAAGGAAAGAAGAGAGAAGGAAAGAAGAGAGAAGAAAAGATCTGGAAAGAGAAAGAGAGCAGAAGAAATAAATATAATAGTAGATAAATAGATAGCAAATTAATAGACAAATAGAATAGTGACGATTTAAATAAGGATTAGACATAAGAATATAACTGGATTTGAAATAATATATATTACTATAATTATGACGATTATTATAATTTATAAATATGAGTATAAAGAACAATAGAATAAATATAAGACTAGCTAGTAAATGATAGATATAGAGATATAAGTAAGCGCTAAATAGTTATAGATAAAGAATATTATTAGAAATAAGTAAGCTTACAAGTAAGAAATAGTTTTGGGGAGAATAAATAAGACGTGGATAATTTACCAGTCTATAAAAGTACCCTAAACAAGTGAGAACAATTCCGAGACGGTATATAATATCTAGTTAATATAACAGATGAAGATACCGTTTCAAAGGTTAGGCCATTTGGAAATATATTTATTTAATTATTATTTTATTTAAGTTATTTTGAGATATTAGTTTAATAAGTTATTTTAATATATTAATTATATAACCGATTTGGACGATAGCTTGAATCGTTTTTGAGTTGAAAGGCCATCGACCAAGAATATTTAAGTGTATTAGACACGATTATGAAAAAGATACGGAATAATGACGTAAATACTAATTACTTGACGCAGCGATTAGCATTTTAATATCTACACGATATAGGACATCAACTTCGGTTGACAAATTAAAAAGCCTGAACTTGTGTGAAAAAAGTTACACATTTTGGAGTATAGGGAAGAATTTGATTTTGAAGAAAGTAATTATAGGAATAAATAAAATAATGTTTTAAAAATGTTTAGTATGTAGGGAACCTTAGTTAACTGTAAACAAAATGGGTTTATTGATGGACTGCGATCAGGGCCGCAGTTTAACAACAGAAAGCCTAATCAAAGATCCAAGGAAATGTGGATCTTCTTCAGTGAAAACCCCTGAATTAGTAAATGTGTTTTGGTTACAGTTAATAGTGATAGGATATAAAAACAATTAAATAATAATAAATAAATGGATAGGTGTTGGTACATATAAAAATAATAATTTAAACATATAGTCATGTGATAAAATAGTTAGGTTTGTAAATAAACATGTAAATAGTAAATAGTAGTAATAAAAATAAATATAAAATTGTTAAGTACTTACCTAATCATGTTCTGCGATGAGGTGAAGTATAAAGAGTTTTAAAAACACTTATCATTTTCACACATATATAACACATTATTTTAAAACACAGTAGCACTAAAAATAAAAACAGATCACGTAAGAGACTTTTGGTGTACCATGTTGAGAGTAATTTAGATGGAAAGATCACAGGAAATTCATTGGGAATCTGATGGATCCAGTGAAACCGAGTGATAAAGTGCTTGATAATATCAGTAGATCACGATAGGAGGTCGAAAAGTAAAAACCAGCGGAGTGATTAAAAACATCGGAAAGTGTTTTAAACGATACGTGATTAAAAATATCACGATTTAATTTGCTGAAGTGCTTGTATATAAAATACATTGTGGAAAGAACTGATTAGAAGGACGCACTCGTTGAGAGACGCGGACAGGAAATAGACACGTAGGTAACCAAAAGTCAAGGTTAATCGGCAAGGAGAAAAAGAAAAAGAAAAAACTGTAACATCAGCAGTGACAAGAAAAAGATGACACATAGTTGCCAACTATATAACTTGTATTTATTCAAGATCTTAAGATAATAGTGCATGTTTAGTGTTTAGTACAGCATCAAAATTAAAATATAATAAAAGTGAAAGTGTGTTTAAAAACAATAAATATATGTGAATATGAAAAAGTTTTCTTTGGAGTGTGTTTTCAAAATTGTCTAAGAAAAGACTTAGGATGGATAGATTGTTAAGAAAGCAGATGACAGTGAGAAGACATACAGACTCACGCAGTTGTGTGTTTTTGACAATAGATGGCAGGTAAATGCTGTCAGGAACGATTCTTGTTAGTGACAGAATAAAGAGACTCAATGAACATTGAGAAAAAAAGAGAGAGAATTAAATAACTAAAGAATTTTAATAGCGATTTGGAATTATATTTTGCCAAATGTTTTGAAATTTCTATATATGGAAGAATTATATATATATATAATCAGTGATATGAAAATAATAATATCATCAATGTGTTAATTTCTTATACAGGGTGATCACAGAAAAGATGATCTTAGGTATAAGATTTAACCGTCATCTGAGATGCCTAAGTTTTATAGATGGGGCGTATCAAGGAACGTTAAATTTGAATATAAATTTTCTATTTTAAATTTATTTATTTGGCTATCAGAAGTTAAAGATTAAAAGTAAATTATATTTTAAATTGGCTTGCATTTCTAAAATAGGAAATAATGCAGACAGCCTAATTACTAAATCAGATTTCATTATGTTTGTGTTTGTTTTGTTTCATGTATGAAGTAACGATGCAGACACGAGTCTGCACGTATCATCACAATGTCAACAAACATTGAGAAAAGACTTAATTGTAAAACTTTTATAAAATTTTATTAACATGAACACACTCTAAAAGTTTGGCAAAATTGTTGAAATCGCAACGTAGACTGTTTGTAAATTTGATCACTGAGAGACAATGTAGAAACCAATGGTTTCAGCAAAGACATGTAATAACACCAAAATTAAGTAAGAGAGAAAACCACAACATCATGGTCTGGACTACGACATGAAAAGGTTATGTTGGAGAGAATTGGGAACAGTTGCAGAAAATCCGTACATGGCTCAGTCTCTGAGGATCAGCAAAAGCGAGCCTTTAACGGTGGGACCCCTTCCACTGGGAATCAACGTAGTACTACATCAGAATACAAACTACTAATTTTCAAGGTCGGAAGTCAGAGTCCATGAGTTCGCATCTAAACTCTTCAGGTATGTGATGTTACATCTCGGTTGCTCTCAATTGAGTGAATAGCCAATAGTATACCTTATGTCATCTCACAATTTAACTAACTTATTCTCACACATACACATTACACATAAATTAAAATTATCTACATTAAATGCATAATTTAATAGTATGCTCTCATGTTTCATTTAACTCATAAGAAACTGCTACTCAAACCGGAAATTCGATATTAAGTAGTTATAAGAGTGCTACATCCCTGAGAACAACATTAAGTTGTCATGGTGCAGATGCTGAAAGATTCTATGTCTTGATAACGATCCTAGTTAAGTTGCGGTGAATTAAAGAACCTCTCTACACACAGTGTGTGTTTAGGGTTAAGTTGTCATGGTGGAGAGACTGTGATGCTTACGCCGTGTAACGATTCCAGGCAAAAGCAGTACCTGTTAGTATAGACATTGAGCTACAAGTTAACCCGCCCCGCCCGCCCTTACTGGATTGTAGAGTTAAGGTAACACTTTTATTGTGAATTAGGATTACTACTATTGGAAATGTTGTCACTAACGCATCATTGTTGTCCCCATTGTTATTTAAACAGCGAAATGCTTGGATGTTTTGATAAATACTCAACGCATTTGGATGTGTAAATAATTTAGGTTAAGGCCATTCGATATTAAGTAGTTATAAGAGTGCTACTTCCCTGAAGAACAACATTAAGTAGTCAATAGATATGTCTCACGTTGTATTTGCACTATTGATGTTATTTCTACTTCATTCCAATAACAAAAGGCCACGTTTACACATGAGGTATTATAATTACCAGTTTACTTCATATGTGAGAAATTACGGAGGAATTTCGTTTTTTAAAAATAACCAAAATTTCCCTTCTTCGAATTAGTTTTATTGTATAATAACCCCGAAAGAATCATAACAAGCTGAAATTTTGCGCATATCTGTAGCAATGTGTACTCAACAACATACTAAATGTCCCTTAACAGATTTGGACGTCTTATTGGAAAATAGGCGAAAAATAGTGTTTTTATAATTAATAACTGGTTCTCACTTTGATACATATAATTCATGTAGTACCGGCACAACTGATGTTATTTTTACTTCATTAAAATAACAAAAGACAGCGCTTATAGAAAACGTATTACACTTACTAGGTTGCTGAAAATGCAGGAAATGGCGGGGGGATTTCGTTTTAAAAATCACCAACATTTTCCTTCTTAAGATTAGTTCTGTAATAAAATACCCCAGAAAAAATCATAAGTTTAAATTATGCACATACCTTTGAGAAGGTGAGTATACAACATACTAAAAGTCCGGAAATATCCGGTGAATGGTTTAACCGCCATATTGAGATATTGGCCACTATATTGAGCGGCCATATTGACCGCTAAGTAGTGGTTTTTAAATACAATACCTTGTTCTCACTTTAATAGCTATAAGCCACGTTGTGTTTGCATTATTGATGTTCTTTTAGTTCATTCGAATAACAAAGGACTACGCTTATAGACTACGGTTTCAAGTCTGCTGCAAACCTGGGAGAAGTAATCGGAATAACAAATAAAACTTCGCTAAGTACTACTTCTTCACTACGCATAGTTCAAATAAGGTATTCCTTCAAGCTACATTCCAAAACATTTATGTTTACTTCTTCAATGCCATTTGTCACATCTCAAGAGAAGTTCCTGGCGAAACTAAAGAGCAAATCTAGATTTATTGCAATATTTTCTAAGCATTTCACGGCTACTGACAGCAATACTCTTTGAGCCTTTGGAGAAGCAGACACCCAGATTGAGCGTACTGCACTAGAACTCTCTCACAAACAGCCACATCCAGTATCAATAGAACTCTCTCACAAACAGCCACATCTAGTATCAATTATTGGGGAAGAAATTGATCTGCTTGTACTTTTGGCCTTATTAGCAAGTGAGGAAATGTGAACGAATCAAGAAAGCTATGTCGCTTTTTGCCGAGGACTGTGTTCAATTGACCATCAAACCGTGAATTGAATATGAAATAAGATAAGGTGAAGGTCAATTGTTGGTGTAGGTATATCCACCATATTAAGTGGTTATAGCCGCTCATTTACACCATGAACTTGCTCAAGGAGAGAGTGATCATCGGACCTGTACAGTGTGTCTTAAGGGTGTGTATGTTGTACGGGTTAACTGGAGTAAAAAACCCCTGCAGCGGATGGAAGATATTTCAGGCCTTTGGTGAGGGCGTCGTTATTATGCGGAAAGTACAACTGTGGCTTAAGAACGGTGGTAAAACACTCGAAGATACACAACATGTCGGAATACCAACACATGTACAAAACGAAGAGTTTCAAGCAGCAATTGAGACGAAATGTGGCCAGTTACGTAAGGAACTTAGACTTCAATTCAGAGAGAGTTGAGAAACCATTCGGCAGCTCCGCGTCAACTTGGGATGCACTACAAGTTGAGCCGATGGGTACCACATGATTTAACTCCGGGCCAGAAGGCAACGTGTGCAGAAACCTCTGTCCCGTCTGAGTAAGGAGTCATTTCTGGACAGGGTGTTGACATGTGATGAGAAGTGGGTCCTATACGAGGCTTCACTGCACCATCATCATTGGTTATAATCCCATGAAACGTTTCCAAAACAGCCGAAACCAGCATTGCAGCAGACGAAGATCCTCGTGCCTGTTTTGTGGATCGCTCTCGGCATTGTGCAATGGGAACTGCCACCAGCTGATCAGAGGATCAATGCAACACTGAACTGTCAGCAATTGAGTCGTGTTCAAGAAAACTCAAAATTCTGGAGCCAGAACTTTTGAATCGCAAATCGGAGTTCCTGTAACAGCACAATACTAAGCACCACGTTCCTAGGATGATACGGGATACCATTCTACGCCATGGACGCGAAACACTATTGCATCCGCAATAATTCCTGGACATTGTATCGTCCGGTTATGACCTCTTCCACATCTTAGAAAATCATCTTAGAGGATGCAGGTTCAAATACCTTGTACAGTTCCTAAATTTACTTGATATTTTCTTCGTTTCTCCGAACACCAAGTTCTATCGCATTTGAACCCATGGTTTAAAAACGTTCGGAGAAGAAAGAAGGTTGAATGCAAATGTGTACTAGTTTTGATCTTCCAGGTAAGACTTATGAGAATTGTCAATATTCGAATGTGGTAGGTGAATAAGCGACAAATCTTTCTTGGTTACCTTTATAGATGTTACATTCATTGAACCTGGAAGAGAGAATGTCCCTTCTAAAGTCTTCAGTTCAAGAAAATTACAAGAAAATCTTGGGAACATCAACATACATTTAATATTTTTATATGCTGTTACAAGTGCGATACATCATCAGTTTCCTAACACCAAGGAAAGTAAAAGACATACTACTTTCTGAAGAAACGCAAACACGTAAAAACAAGAAGTCGACATTTTCAACGATGAGAATGCGATTTCTGAATCCGTCACTGCTCCTGCTGAATTTTTCTTCTCACTTTATACGATGCTGAAAGGTCGCTGCTTCCCTTAGTTCAGCTGCGTTATCTAGCATTCATGAAAGCTATTGCGAAATATGCCACCACAAGTGAAATTCAATAAGAAACTTTGTTTCCTACCAGTGCAGCAGCCCATCAGCACTTATTTCTGGTTTACCATCAACTACAACACTGGAAAAGTAACAAGCTAATCCCTACTTCCCGTGAATCTCACAGGATTCAGACTTATTTGGAACCAATCATGACAGTGAAAACTCCAGCTCTGGACTATCTAATTTAACGTACATATTGTAGCTGCAAGATGAGACGTGATCGCATATTTAAGTGCAATAAAATAGGCATGATATGTATGTACATTGTAATGTCAGTGGTTGTATCAATTATACCTATTATGAGGAAATCAAACCCAATGAAAATACAAACGTGGATACTATTCAAACGAAATAATCGTTACTGAATCCAGAGTTCATTTAGAAACACTGTGTACTGAGAAATGGACTCTGTTCTTAACGAATTCTACAATTATGATTATCTTTCATTTTGGATACAATAAAACATTGTAGTAGCCTTTTTAATTGCAATTATTGTATACTTTGCATTATGAGATTTGTTATTCTTGTAAGTGTTACTAATGGTAAATTAGAGAGAATTTGGATACTCGTAGATGATTTGTATATGATTAGGGATAAACTGGCCACCAATAGGACCCTGCTACAACAGTTGTATAAATATTCGTTACTTTGGTTCAATCATTATGATACCAATGAATCTTGGAAGCTATATTTTGAGTATTATTTTGTGTTTAAAGTTAGTTTGTGTGCTGGCTAAGATATATTGTGAAAGAAAATACTGCTCCAAATATGTGTTCAGACTTGGTAATTTATCCCATCTGAGGAAGTTGTTTCTTGGTACTCCTGTATAATCCCTAAACGATCAGTTTCCAATGAACCTGGGGAGAATTATCTGTCTATGTTTAACAGTTCTGCTCGAGCTCGAACTGTGTCTAAAGATATTTATTTAGAAAAACTTATTTCCCTATCAAAGAATTTCCCGGAATCTTCGTATAGGGAAAGCCACCTAATATTTTCAGACATTACTAATGAAGAAGAAAAGAATGACTTGGAAGTGAGTGAGGCACCTTAGTAACTGCTTCAAACAAAGAAAGAGTTAGAAAATGCTGTGAAAAATGAGCGGCCTTCGAACCGCAAGGAAGATATCAATTATTGGACTTGCCCACAAAATTTAGGGACATGATAGCATGGGACAAGTCTTGTATTACGGCTGCCACTGATCAATTGATGTTTCTTTAAGAGGGCACGTCATGTATACCAATTTCTTACTCTTCTTACCGCGAGACACTGTAACAAAGAGAAATAGTCGCGGTAGAATGACATAAAATGTTAGATAGTCAAATTATGCGGCCGAATAGGAGGCTCTGCTCCAGGCATTCGTTATCGTTCCAAAAAGATGGTTGCAGTAGATTCTGTATTGACTATAAATATGTTTATAAAATTTTGAATCACAATTTATACTAGATTCCTCTCAAAGAGGAGGTGTTAACTATTTAATTACGGTACTAAGTACAAACGAGGTGCACAACTCAGTACTAATTTAAATCTACAGTATGGTAACCATCAGTTACTCATTAAACTTTTGGGCGGGAATAAGATCGTGTTCAACTTCAGCCGTAAGTAGTTTTCATTTTTGAGACTCCCCTTCAGACTAGCCAGAGAACCACTGCTACTTTAAAATATGAAGAACGTTATATTCGCAAATATGTGGGCATATTTAGTTGTTTAGTTGGATGATTTAATCTGCCCTACTCCACTATTTCTAGCCTTATTAGAGAGAACAAGACTTATTCTCTCTCAACTAGGACAGGCTAAACTCAAACTCAATCCTAAGAAGTGCTTTGCCTTTTACAAAGAAGCGTCGAAAGTGGAAGGCAATGCCACATCCATGCAGGGAATCCGTGTAGAGCCAGTTAAAATTGATGCTCTATTTAAAGCACCTTACCTCACCAAAGTGAAAGAAGTAAGAAGTTCCATTGGAGATTGGTTCTCTTTATCTATCTTCTGTACAAGGGTTCTCTAAAATAGCAAAATTGTTATTTAACTGGCTAAAACAAACGTTAAATTTGAGTTCGGAGAAACAGAGCCATCTGCTTGGGATGCCCTTAATAAATGTCTCGTTTCGGTTCCAATTCTTGCACATATCGAACCTGAGTAAGTGGTGATTTTTTATTCGGATGGTAATTAACAGAGACTGTATTGGTGGCTATATGGGCAAAGTTAATGAGGACAATTAGGAACACACTATAGCATATTTTGCGAAATCCTTGAGCCAGGCATAGCTCAACTACACCAAACTGAAACTTGAGGAACTTTCCATAACTAAGGCCAATCTACAGTGCCACTATTTGCTCGCAGACTGTCCTTTTATTGACGATTGACGCTTCTGGAATCTTCCGTAAAAAGGGATTCTAACATGTGTTAAATTCTAGACGCATATGTTGGTCGACACCTTTGCAGCCCTACAAATTTACTACTGAAAAGAGCGTGGAAGAAATAATGCAAGGAAGGGCTTTTTGTCATAGTATCCGTTAAAGCATTAATTGTCATCAAATTACTGTAAAGACGAAAATTGTGTAAGCATATGAAATCTTGTGTTATGTTGCAAGATAAGTATGAAATCTGTACAGCACGAAGATCCTAAAATCCATGAACGTATACAGAGAAAGAAAAACAACCATACTGAGCTTGCACCTACAAGTTATGTCTTAATTGATGGTGTTTTACATTGGGTTCTAAATAATGTTGAGAAGTTTGTAGTATTGGAGAAGTCTATTCCAGACATTTTACAAGAATCACATACGTCACCTGTTTCCGGAGACCACACGGGATATTTGAGCACATACTCTAAGGTAAATGAGCGATATTACTTCCCGAACATAGATAGAATAATCAAGGAAAGTCTTGTGATTGATGACAAAGGGTGGAGAAACATCCTTCCAAGGGTGAAGAAACAAGGATTTCTTCATCCCCTTATTGTAAGAGAATAAATAAATGTACATATGTAGTTCAGATATTCTAGGACCATTACATACTAGTGCAGGTTATACCTATATCTTATTCATGGTGGAGAATCCTAGTCAGTTCGCAGTGCTAGCACCGCTGTGGAATTTGTACGTGTGCAGCAGCTAGGATAATTTTAGATGAGCAGGTCACTCGCTGTATCCCTCCAAAAGAAGCCCTAAAGGATCCGTGGACGAATCTCTGAGTGTAATGAACTATTTAGCAGTAAATTTAATCGAACAACAGCGTTCAAACCATCTACGAACGGTCTATGTAACAATTCTATTCCGTCAATAACAATTCTTTGCCAAATATTCGGTAAAACAACTTACACAGTGGGCAGAATAAGTACGCTTATTTAGATACGCTTATAATTTGTCCACCTCTCATATTTGGAAACACTTTCGTTACGAAATTGTATTCACACAATGGCGAGATTCTGTAATCAATTGGACACTTACTACAAATTTACAAAGCTACAAAAACACCAGAAGAAATTAAGTTAATAAATCAGTTAGCTTAACAGTCAAAGATGCAGGTACTGCAACGTTCTAATTTACGTGTATACCGAACTCGGCAGTGTTTTGAATTAAAGATTGGTGATTTAATGTAAGGTAGAGACTACTCTCCCTACAAAGATATCACTAAAAATTGGCATAGAAGTATATGGGACAATTCTTCCTAAGAGCTACCTCTCTTGTAATGTTTACTTATGTTGAATTTGGAATCAGATCAAATAGAGTGCCAAAAGAGAAACTTTGTGGTGTTTTAGTACACATGTGAGACTATGATGTGGACAATTTTGAACAAATTTGCAGGGACATTTCTATGCGACAATCAAAATTCAAATTTGAATTTGAATTTTTGAAGTGATAATTTTTATTATAAAGGTTATTTAATATAGCACAGACTGTATCGTAATCTTTAGTCTTTCAAATGGTGTTTGTTTCATATCTCTAGTGTACATATTAAGCATTTTATGACAATTTTTAATAATCACTGTAACTGAAAAGATGCCCTTTTTGGCCATTTTTGAACACCCTCTATGGGGATGCTTTCAGGAGTAGAAAGGTAATATTGGAATGTTTTCATCTTCAACTGTAGTAAAGCTGTACACCAATTTTTTACAAAAATCTAAGATGGTCAGACCAGATGTAGCCAGTTCATTGGTTGATTTCACATGGAATGTCCCTATTATGATTATTAAACTGGCATCCATGTTTTCGCTGTTTATTGACTGACACGAGGAAACGAAATGAGATTTCAATGAAAGTTTTGTCTTTTTTATGAGCTGAACGGAGAGATATACCAGATTAGTTTCAGTTTCTTTTATAAGTACCGTGTGTACCATGATATCTGTATCTGCATGATTAATATATTATCAAATGAAGTTAAGTTATGGAATTGAAGTATCGCCGCTTTTGCACATATCTTGATGCACAGGAACGTTCTGTTAAACCGTTATATTAGAGTTCATTCAGACGTAGAAAGAAAATGTTTTAATTGAACTCACTTATAAACCATTTCAGTCACAAAGGGAAGTAGAAATATCTTAATGGTCAACTTAATTTCTAAATGAAAGAAATAATTCTGATTGGCTGATTGACTGGACGAGATACCAATCAATTTATAGGTCCAAATGTTCTTCAGTGATATTTTTAATTGGATGCAGAACTGAAAGAAATTGATTACGAGATTGTATTATAAAGATGTCAATATGTCGGACTATTACAGGGTGCGGCACGTAAAACCGGCCCGTCGTAATATTCTGGTATATTGTGTTTTTGGCAATACTTGAATAATCTACCTTCCTACCAAGAGATGGCGTGTCGAGGTCGGGTCGACTTACGTGACCTGCAGCAGTCACGTGCAGCCGCAGCCAATGAAACTTGTCGAAACCAGTTGAGAAAAAGGACTCGTTGTGTTAAGCCGGGTGAGTGTCAGTGTGTGATAAAGCCGTATTCGATACCCGAGCGTGTTGCCATTGTTAAAGGGTTCATTCTCACTGGATCTTTTGTGAAAACAAAGAATTTCTTTCGGGAGAAATTTCCAGAACGTTCTGTGCCAGCAAAAAGCACCATTCAGGAATTGATTGAAAAATGGCGGCGTATAGGATCGGTTCAAAATGCTCCCAGGAACAGACGACCATCTGTCTGCACACCTGAATTAAAGATGCAGGTGGAGGAGATAATGACAAGAAGTCCTCGAAAGTCAACCAGGAGATTGAGTCAACAGGTTCATGCGAGTGAGAGAAGTTGCAGACGTGTTTTAAGGGGATTGAAGTTAAAACCGTACCGGATAAGTGTTGTGCAAGAACTGAAGGAGCCTGACCTGCAGAAGAGGGTGCGTTTCTGTTCATGGCTGTTGAGCAATGTTGCCAGTGGTTTCTTGGATCCACTTATGCTCATCATGAGTGACGAGGCGTGGTTCCACCTGTCTGGGTACGTAAATTCCCAAAAGAACCGGTATTGGTCGACAGAAAATCCACACGCAATCCACCAGGTACCCTTGCATGATGAGAAGATTGGTGTTTGGTGTGCCAATTCCGCCACACGCGTTATTGGGCCCAAATTCTTTGAGACGACAGTGGACAGTGACGTGTATATGGGAATTCTGGAGGAGTTTTATACACACTTGACCGAAGAGGAGCGTCAGTTATGTTACTTTCAGCAGGACGGTGCAACATGTCACACATCAGCTGCATCATTGTACCTTGTGCATGAGATGTTTACACCAGAGAGGACAATCAGCAAAGGCTTGTGGCCTCCTTGGTCACCAAACTTGTCCACGTGTGACTTTTACTTATGGGGACTGTTAAAGGGAAGAGTATACGAAACAAAGCCACACACAATTGAAGAATTCAAGACCAGGATCCAGGATATCACCAATAGCATTACAACACAAGAACTGACAAGGGTATATATGAATCTCCTCAATCGTGCTCACATGTGTGTTGAAGTGGGCGGAGGACACTTTCAGCACCTGCTGTGAAGGCTGCTGTGAAGGTGAGTAGTCATATTCAATACATTACATTTCATTTGTGTTGTAGTTAATCATATTCAATATATTACATTTCATTTTATGTGTTCACTTTACGGGCCGGCTTTACGTGCCGTGCCCTGTATAAGGGTTAATTCGTAGCGAATTTTATTTG
This sequence comes from Thermobia domestica, assembly GCF_964235325.1. Lineage (NCBI taxonomy): Eukaryota > Metazoa > Arthropoda > Insecta > Zygentoma > Lepismatidae > Thermobia > Thermobia domestica. The sequence goes on along the minus strand of NC_137456.1, from coordinate 286,972,088 downwards.
GATTTCTCAACAAAAAGTATTAAAACGTATGGCAGAATTTTTATATTGTAAACAGAAGGGAGAAATAACTATATATTGATAAAGATGTGTAGATTTCGTTTATTTTAATTATTATTAGGTCAGAATGTTTTAATGTTAGAAAAATGAAAATTAGTACAGTATTTAATTCACTGTATTTACGTAACAGAAGGTATGAACAGTGCTAGAAAGAACAAAAACAGAGATTTGACATAATTATATTTATATATCTAATTCTTAAACACCGCAAATAAGGAATACGAAAATTCGATATTAAGACATGCCATTTAAATAATTATGTATACCTTTAAGGATTCCTTCAAAGTTTGCTTAGAACGGAAGAAAATAAGTGTAAAGGCACAGGAGTGTATATCGGAGCTATTCACAGAGAAGTGTTTATTCGATCTACTTGTACAGGAATAAATTAACTTCAGAAAATATATTAGTACTCAAATATTTTTTTAATAATAATTAGCCTTTAAACGGCGGCCAGTGATTTCAACGAAATCGTAGACTAGCGGCCATAATGATCCCCATAATTAACACAAAGTCATTATTCATGCATTATTGGAAAGGTTATGAACATCAAATTCCAGCAAAATAACACTTGTACAATAACCTGCTTATTCCTAGATGAAAAGGAAGGATAAATAGAAATATCCAGAAAAATATTTTTAAAAAGTTGAATTTGGGAGGCCCTGGCAACTCTTACAATTACCTTAAACTCACAAAATCAAGCTCATGTGTAGACAATACACTTGCGACTATCTGGCTATTGCTCCAATACTAAGCTAGAAAAATTCAGAACCGAATTTCTAATAAAGAACGCCATGTTTATCACTTTTTAAGGACGCTGGAAGACCTTCACGTTGTCAGCTTTGGTGACCTCCCGAATTATCAATCAGCTACAATTCATACATCGTTTCTGAACCTATGAATAACATATTTCAAAGAGGTAGTACTTGTTCAATTCCCACTTTATTCGTAGAAGAAGATGATGAAGAAGAAATAGAAAAAAACGGAAAAAATATGAAAAATAGAATTTGGGAGGCACTGGCAACCCAAAATTGGTCAATTTTGAATCTTCCCTATTTCACACACATAACCAAGAAACACTTTTGCAAGGTATTAGGTTATAGTGGATTATATTATTGTTTCGCATACCAATCTTTATGACTGTGCTTCTAAGGGGAAAGGGGGGATGCTCTCCAAAAACGGTTGAAAAACACGATTTTTTCCTTCCATTCCTCTGCCGTAGAACACTCCAAAAATATAGAAATTCATGCCATTGGAGGGTTTGTTTTTCGTGAATACATTGACAGCAAAATTGTCTTTGTGCCTTAATCAGGAAGAGGTATGATGGTTTAAAACCATGGCGGAGATGTGCGTCAATAAACGTTTAAAGGTTAATTCGATTTAAGACGTTTCTTCAAAATTTGCTTAGAAATATATTTAAGAATAAAAAGAATCCTGAATAAAATTATTAAGAAATAATATTTATAATGACTACTTCCACAGACATATTCTAATGGAAGTAATGGTTTTTACATGCAATTCGACACGATTTGCCTCTCTTTACTGAGAGTCTATAACTTGGCGTTATATCAAAAGCGTGACCGGTAATTCTAGTATTATCCACAAAAATATTAAATTAAGTCAATATATATCTTTCATTTTAATTGTGAGTAATAAAATAGGTACGCATTTAAAAATGTTATTTCAACTATTGGAACTGTAAATAGAATTTATATTACAGTTATGGCCTTATAAAAGCAATTGAGAATGCTCAAAGAGCATCGCCAGAGCAAACATAAAAGAATGGAGCGGGAAATATAACTGTGATTATTCCTACATTTAAATCATTTTATCCGAGTTTTCTCTTTCTCGCAAATATTCGCAAAATATAATCTCTCTATGACTTACTATTCCTGACATACTCCTGAAATCTTCCGAAATATGTATCTTTTTGACCATTTTTTTAAGGAACGATGGACAGTTAGTCAGTGTCCACTGACAACTATTTTGTATTAAAATATTCGTCATGCTCTTCACTATCGATCAATCTCAATATAATCTCTCTGTGACTTACGGTTTCAGAGATACGGCTCCTTAAATCTCCCGAAATCGAAACGTTTTGGCCAATATCTCGGGAATAGTAAGTCATAGAGATTTGATATTGGTGTTAATCAATACCTAACACGGTGATAAATATTTTGGTGTCGATACTAATTGTTAGACATAGTCAGAAGCAGTGACCAGTCGGACAGTGGGCACCGGTTACTATTTGATACAAAATGTTCTACATCATCTTAGGCATTGATTAACACTAATATCATATACCTATAGCTTATGGTTCATAAGATGAAGCTTCTTAAATCCATGGAAATCGGCCATTTTTCGCCAATGTCTCGGAAACGAGAAAACTGACGCGAAAAATTCCATCACTTTTACAAATACGTTTTCATGCTCTATCGAATGGAAGGCTCAAAATTGAAAAAAAAATCACAACTAGCAAACAGCCTTACACACACACACACACACATACACACACACACAAATAGATAGAGAGAGAGAGAAAGACGGACAGACATAAAGAGTTCGGTAACCAAATTATAAGTTCATTGATAATCAAATTTAAAACACCCGAAAAGTTATAAGAACCATTATTAAAATAGTTTATAAGTTAATTTAACTACCTGAAAACAAATATAACCAAAGCGCTGCCACAGGCCAGATAACCAAAGAGTTCGGTAACCAAATTATAAGTTCATTGATAATCAAATTTAAAACACCCGAAAAGTTATAAGAACCATTATTAAAATAGTTTATAAGTTAATTTAACTACCTGAAAACAAATATAACCAAAGCGCTGCCACAGGCCAGATACCCAAAATGAAATATCTTATAATTATTCAACACAATTTAACCCACAGAAACCCAAACATAGTTCAAGTAAGAATTTTTGAAAAAAAAAAACTTTCGTGGTTCACTGAGAGCCTTACATAACAGAATTGTCAAAAAAAAAACGTTTTCGAATGAATTGAAAACCCAATGTGACACGTGTGACTCAGCAAGGAACAGACTTAGTTTATGACCTTAATTTAGTACATGAACAATTATTATTTTACCAGAATAATCCTTCTACATACATGACAAATAAATTATTAGGGATTTAAATACTTACTTATCATAATAAATAAAATATATCCGTAAGCTAAAAGGCGCTCGAGGACCCCATGAGCACATGAAGTTACTGACAAGAAAGGGTGAATGAAATTGCTAAAACCAGAAGAAAAGAAACGAAACAAAGCCTGCTACAAAGGCTTATATGTGTCTTGTAAAGTAGAATGGGTATTTGTGTAAAACCTTTAAAACTAACTTTATAATGTTAACAGGAAACGCTGGGGATTTGTGGGTTAAATTACTACATCATTTTAAAATGAAAAAGTAATGAACCAGTTTTAATGTTGAAACGAAAAGCTAAATGCAAATTTACAACTGTAACATTACTTATTTAATATAATCTAAGTATGAATTTAGTATTTCGAAACTAAGTGTAGGGTGGCTGTGAAATTAAGTTTTGGATGCAGTTAGGAAAACAAAATTTATTAAACACTCTTTAACATATATTGTAATTGTCCCTTTTATGCCACTGGCATAACATCAAAATTATTTTTGTCAAGAAACACAAGTTTTAGGTCCTTACACTTTATAAATTTATCACAACAAACTTTCTCGTTTAACATTACCATCCTCAAAACATGATAGAACATCTACTGCATATATAATAGAAATATCCTCCACAAGCCTGTCTGGTTTTAATTTCCTTTTCTCACCAAAACTTCTAACTGTCTTTCAGCCATATAGCAGAGTATTTCGTAGTGCTTATTTCGTATCTGCAAAATATATTCTTTGTATGCTCAAAGCAATTTAGCAGAGCATGTTGTATTTCTTGACAGACTTTATGTTATACAGAGATGAATTTCATGTTGAACTTTCGGGTTTAGCTTTGAGTGTATTATTGGTTAGTTTGTATATTAACACATTTGTTATACATAAACAGTTGTAAAGACAGCCATTAAGCAAAAATTATACATTTTTACTTAAATTACTTTGTTCTTCCAATTCCCAAAGTAAAATTCTTCAATTTCAGTTTATTGTTGTTCCTACAACCTTTCCAAAATTATGAGTATTTATTATTAAAAGTCACGTTGGAAGCAAATGAACTTAGAGCTGAATCATTTCTAATAAAAAGTTCACACCTGTGAATCCATCTGGTTTGGAGAATGGAAATTTGCTTCTAAGAATTGTCATTTAAAATAATTAAACTTTTAATTTTATGTTTCGTTATCTGTGACACATGCAGAATGTAATAATTTTAAGGTTATATCTGTCGAAGTCTCTTATTTTGAATTGATTGACCCGAAACAGTTTGGCGACTTTAGCAAGGTTTACCACGAACAATTATCAGATTAGATTGTGTACGTTTCATTTGTTCAAGCTTATGCGCTCTATCCGTTCAGTAATGATTAAAATATTATTTTAATTAACTTAAGTGAAAGTTAAATGTCTGGTTATCAGGTAAAGACAGCATTTTCAATCTACTACTACATACTTTTTACGAATGAATACCAACTTTGAAAGGCACATTTCTCATAACATATTAGATAAAATGTATATCCTAAAGGGAGTATAGAATAACAAGGTATGTGGCTTTTATATCGATGGATGATAGTGAGTCAATCAGTACCGAATTGTGTGACAAGTAACTCAGTGGTTCACACAGCCACTTGTCGGTACTCAAGCCAGTTATGAGACTTTACGTTAAAAAGAAATACAAGCTCAGTCCTTCATCACAGATGAGGGCCTTCACCATTTATTAGCTGTCTAGTAAACGGCGTCGTCCAAAAGGAAAAAAGTAGAGGACTGTTAGGACGACACTAGTATCAAAGATCCAGTTTAAATAAAAGAAAATAATGCTACGTAAACCACTCTTCGCTACGGCTTCTCTGTGGTCAATGTGGTGATTTACAAATTGTCACTGGACTGTTACATATGAAATGAAAATATGAATTACATACTAAATGGCAATTGTGAGAACCAGCGCGTCCATAGCTGGAAACCTAAGGATACAGCTTTCCTCAATTCACTGTTACTGCTATCTCATTCAAATGTCTTTTTAAGAAGTATCAGACATTTAATTCTGCATATATAAATCATCTTAGTTTTTAAAATGCTAGCCTATTTGTCCAAACATTAATCTCCACACGCGATGTGGAGAGAAGAGAAAGAAAGAGATACAACATCTGTAAGCTTTATTTAATTCACTAATTGACTGCAGGGACCGACTGAGCTAATTCCTGTTAGTAGCGCTTTTAAATCTTCAGGAATTTACTACGACAAGTTTGCAGGTAACTTTTGTAAGTCCTAAATCTGTGCGTGAATTATTTCATTCACCTCACGGTAATTATATGAGAATGGAAATTGATTACGTTGAACGTGAATATGTTTCACTGTCGTAAAGCAAGGGCCGCAATAAATGTAAATAAGATTTTTATTATTATATAACAAACAAAAGTATTGATTCCATATATAAAACAATATAATACAGTAACTAAACAACATCGTAATCACTAACGCCCACAGGATTTTTTCTAACGGTGGGACAAAATACCGATGTAGAGTTTTCGTTTTATTCCATAAATGTATTAAGTTTAAATTTATAACATTTATCATTGATAAAGTATATCGTCTTTCGTCGCTATAGCCTACTAGTCAGAACAAGTTGTCGAGAGAATAGAAAGAAAGATATATTTGAACAGTGGTGTAACTAACTTCACTGCGCCTTGCATCGATAGATCAAATATTTACTCATACCTTCCAGGCCCTCGCCCCAGGTATTTTAGCTACTGCGTAATATATATGGTTCCATGTCAGAAGGGCCAGACAAAAGGATGAAGACAGAAAGGCCCGAATCAAAACGACCCCAGTCAAATGGGCCCGAGTTAGGAGGACATGCGTCAAACGGGCAAGGGTCGAAAGGGACCCAGCTACAAAAGTCCCGATTCAAAACGGACCCACGTCGAAAAGCCCGTGTCCAAAGATATTAACGAAAGACCCCGAGCCAAAAGGCCCCGAATCAAAGCGCCACTCATAAAAGGGCCCGAGTCAAAAGGGACCAAGCTACAAAAGAGCCACGTCAAACGACCCTGAGATAAAAGGTCCCAGGTTAAAAGGGCCAGAGTCAGAAGAGGCCTAATCAAAACGCCCCTCATAAAAAGAGGTCGGGTCACTTGGTTCCCATTACAAAAGACGCGAGACAAAAGGCGCTGCGTCAAACGGGCTCGGGTCAAAAAAGGGTCCCGCGTCAAAGAGCCCGGGCCAAAGGTCTCCGCAACAAAAGGTCCCCTGTCAAAAGACCCAAATCAAATGCCTCTCGTCAATCGTTTGTTAAAGCTTTGAGATTTAGGTAGCGATAATAAACATGACAATTATAATGACTGTTTTTTTGCGTTTGGTTACTATACTTAGAAATTTTACAAAGACTGTTGCGGAATGACAACCAACGTTAGTAACAGAGTCGACTCTTGAGGGAAGTGCCATTGGTAATAATTAAGATTTTACGAATGCAATACACGAGAAGTTAATTACGCAAATGTATGATGCAATTTTATTTATTGTGGAAAATATTAACGGTCTCATAATAATATTTATTATTATTATTATTATTATTATTATTATTATTATTATTAATAATAGTAGTAATATACAAGGTCAGTGGTAGCCCACGCTCTCAAACCAGTATAGGACACTGCTCGAAACTATGAACTCTAACATCGATTGTCTTTCGATCATTTTATATTATTCCTCCACCCTCCCAAAGTGCGCTAGGGCGTCTTACCCCTTACACTAAAGCATGAAAGGCAGACAACATTTTCGCAAACACAGCCAGAGGCAGAGCGGGAGTGACAATGAACGCACAAAGTCGCTGTATAGCTGCAAGAGACTCATGGGTACTTATAATTGCCCTCTTGTTCCAAGGTGTTTAGTCAACGCGTACCTATCAAGGTCACTTCCGGCAGTTCAACACTGTTGACTGTTAGAAAACAACCGCAGCCTAGAACTAGTCACTTCTGTTTACTTTAGTTTGATTAGGATTCACCTCCTCATTTTAGTTGAGCGTTTGGCTCTGAATACTACCGCGACAAGTCGTGGTTCTTATGATAGTGGTGTATTTTCGTCCGGAGAAATTACGAAAATAATAAATAATATAAACTAGTTTCTCTTGAAAGGGACGATGAATGTACTTTGTAGAAAGTTTCTAGCATCTATTTATCTGACATCTATATCTTTCATATAGCCACGCTGTTGAACGGGATGTTAAACTCAAAATCAAACCTCAACCTCTTTCTATTTAGCAGTATTGTGTGGTATACAATATGCGGAATTAAAGATGTCTGCCATGATGTACACTAGTTCATTTCAAGCAGTTTTTACACCAATGCTAAATTGTAACATTTGTTTTACCTCATTGTATTCGTCTGTTTGTTACTGCCCTATCATGATAATTTTTTCTAATACATACATATGTCAAACAGCACATTCTGTCTCAGACAGATGATGTGTCAAAAATGAGTTCCATTCTCATTTGTGGGAATATTCAAGCCTAAGTTGAAGTGTAAAGTCATACCCTTTTACATTTAAAACAATACTGTGTGATATGCAATATGACGGAATTCAAGGTAAATTCCATGGTGACCACACTGCAAATCAATGAAGTTTTTGCAATAATAACATGTGTAACATTTATTTTCCTCCGTCCACGTATGTCGTTATTATTGTTCTGTCCCAATACTTTTCACTAACCTTTTATACAAATCACATATGTCTTCTCAGAGCAAAATGTTTCATACTATACTTTGATTCAAGAGCAGAAATGGAATTTTAGAAGTAAGGGGAAGTCAACAATAGATAAAGTTTGATTGGCTATGTCAGGAGAATACAATTACAGAATGACGGGGGTCAGGGTTGGACTGGCCAGGGCTGTTATGCCGCAAGGCCCTCTCAGAAAAAAAATAATGAAACAATAGTGAAAGAAAGAGAAAGAGAAAAACTAAAACATGAGAAAGCTAAATAATCCGGTAGATCACTGTTGTTTTGGTGCCAACACACACTCCTCTTCCATCCTTCCATCAATCAGTAAGTTATCTTTTTCAATATGGTCCTTTTGTTACTAGATTTGTGGCTAGACCCATCTTTCAGTATAGTATTTTATTATAAGAAACTATGATTCAGTTTCTACCTGGAGCCTTGGGCCGTTCTTTCAATATATTGGACAGTAGGGGCGCTGGGCCCTTTATTCATTATATTGGGCAGTTTAGTCCCTTCTTTCATTTCATTGAGAAGGTGGGGTCATAGGCAATTTTTTCATCATGTTGAGCTGTTGGGGCCTGGGACCTGTTTTCGATATGTTGGGCAGTTGGGGCCCTATCATCGTTGAAGACTGGGGCCTGGTTTGTAGCTGGGCCCATATTTAACTAGAGACTGATTTGTCTTTTATGGACGTTAATACATCTTGTAGGTCTATATTTGAAAACTCAAAAATGGAAAAAAAGCCCATTTTTAACAATTTATTTTCTATCAAAAACCTTTACAAAATTGCTGGAGAAAACAGTGGAAAACGCCAAAAAATCCGGCATTTTTATCATAATGTTTGATTCTATCTGACATGGTTCAGCGCTTAATTACCTGGCTATAGTAATTCTCTACCTTCTAAACGGTCAAGTATTTGAGCGGCTGTTAGCAGTTGTCGTGAACAGTGACACTACAATACAAATAAGTTCTAATGAAATCAAAAAAGAACTTTGTGCCAACAATGTTTTGATGTTTGATATAGTAAACTACTCGTTCGATGGAGGTGCTAACTTGAGTGGATCCCATAAAGTAGTTAAACCATTATTGAAGAAGGATAATCCAGAAATCAATTACACCCAATGCATGGTTCATGCTCTCAATTTCGTTATGACAAATTCAACTAAGTAGATCATTGAAGCTGCAAACTTATTTAGTGCGCTTGAAACCAGTGCCGTGTTCTGTCTGAATACTACAAAAAAGAATGTTTGGAAGAAAATGGTTGATGTAAACCACGAGGGACATGACATGCTACGAAAAGTTCAACAAGTTGGTGAAGAACGATGGTGGAGCAAAAACAAGGCACTGAATGCAGTAGTCGAGAGTAACGAGTTTCGCCACGAAAAATGAAGCCTGTAAGAGGAAGACTATCATCAAGATTTCTTTCATTTTTATTGTTCCTCAATGATGATGTACAGGACAAGAGTTTTAATGCGAACTTAAAATTTCAAGCTAAACTTTGTTGAACAAATGGACAGAATTGAACACTGTGATGATGTTCTTTGTTTCAGGACTTGTTTACAGAAACGGAACCTTTTACAAAATACATGCAGTCACATGGTATTTTGTGTACAAGTCGAATTTGCCGCACGGCGTTTTCTACAAATTGTCTACAAGTCTCCAGGTTGAAAGATAGTCCATATCTTGCAACTTGTAGACTTGTAGACTATTTGCAGCTGTAGCTTCAGAAGAAAATAGAGGAAAAAGATTTATCTTTAATGATTTACGATAATACAAAAATACTTATGTGAAAACAAATCAACAGCTCGTGCAATTTGCTGTAGAGATAGCAATGGAAAAAGACTTTCCGCCCAGAAGAATCTTAAAGAAGAAGAAAATTACAGGAGAGTTTGCGGCAGATGAACTTGAAAAGAATTTAAATATATGTAACCATGATTTATTTAGAAGAAAAAAAAACACCAACAAAAACTCTGAATACAGCTCTTACATGTGTCAGTGATAGATTTCAGCAGAAAAAAAGAACTCCAAATGCTGGATTCCACGCACCTTTCGGAAATCGAGAAGAATAGTGTATCTGCAGGAGCTTTAAAAGTTCTTGCGAAAAAAACTAAATGTAAAACAGGAGGAAATATACAAAGAGCTCAGGCAGTTCGCTGTCGTGTATTATATTTTGTCATAAAACGTTCTGGTTTTTGATGATACTGAAGAGGATGATGCCCCTGAATCCGTAGAAAAAGATGATGATGGATATGCATCTGAGCATGATATAGGAGATGGAACATCTTTGGACAGGATTCACGGCAAGAGTGATAGTGATGCTGCCCACACCTTGTGTAAATATTGCTTGTCATCTGCAGGGAAAATGTTGTACCAATTTCTATCAGTCTAGCTATTTTTATAATTTATACATTTTATACAAACATGCGTTGGCTCTACATGCAAGTGACATGTGAAAAGTGCTTCTCAAAGTTAAAGTTAGTGAGTAAAGAAATCTCAGAGCTAGTTTGTGTAAAGACATTTTGGACACATTTTACTAATGAATATGGAAAGAGACTTGTTAAAGTTAGTGTCTTATTCAGGAGTGATGTGAACGAGATTATTCAAGAACTCAGCAATTCATAATCTGATCTGTAAAGAATGTTAAGTTTTTCAAAATATCAGTTGTTTAGTGGTTCAGCAGTGATTTTCGTTTCAGCAAAACTGCCATAGTCAAAAGTTTATATTAGTTGTTTAGTGTTATAATTTTCATTGAGCTGTCCTGTTTATTCTATAGTAAAAATTATCGACTATTATTTGTTTAGTATTTTAGCTACTATATCGAGTGTCTCAAAAGTCCCATGACATACTGTAATCTCCTATTATCAGATTTAAAACAAAATGCAGGAGGGGAAACAGTTTCCAAATATTTTGTTTTAATTTTAAGTGAAAGAATTTTTTAAATCGGAAAAGCCGTTTGGGCTGTACACTCCATATGCACCCAATGTTATATGAAAATGCAACGTTACCATTTACCTGGACTCACAACATAAATTAATAAAATTCCTCTCTTTTAAAAACATTGGAGACGTTTTCTTCTCTTACATTTTGTTATAACTCTGATAATAACAAAGTTACCCTATGTCATGGGAATTTTTAGACATCCAGTATGGCAATACAATAATAATTATAAAATATTCTCTTGAAAGTTTATTTCTCGGAAATCCTGTGCTTGTTGTTACATCAAATTTCCAATAAACAATGATAAATCATAGCATGCAAAAAACTATTAATTAACAACAAATTTATAACTGCATAAAGCGATGGCTCAACCGAGATGTTCATTGTACGCAGTGGCGCAACCTGGATTTTATTTCGGGAGGGGCTAAGAATATCAAGTACAGTAGTCTGCAAACGACATGCTGCACCATTTTATATGAAATAATTGTAAGATTTAATACTCCCCGTTACAAGCAATTTAGTTATCCTTATTATTAACATTCTAAAAAACCTTAAAATGAAAATTCCAATTCACAAATTCCCCGTTATTAACGGTTAGAAGTTTTGAAATTTGCGCTGTAATTATTATTTTGTACCCATTTATTTTTGCATAAAATGACGCACTTTTTACTAGCATATATTACTCTAAAAATTAAAGAAAAGGTTTTCACTTGGTATTTCTCCTTTCGTACAATGCTTTCACTTAATTCAATATTCATTTATGAATTAATCTATTTTGAAATTTCACCAAAAATTGTCTGCAGCTCTGCTGTATAAGATAGACCAGGTTTGTTTCGAGGAGGGCATGGCCCCCCGAGCTCATTGCTCGTTGCGCCACTGATTGTACGTTATTTACGAAATTGGTGTTGTAGTCTGAAAGCCCTCCATCCTAACCACGGCCTAGGCCCTAATACACCCAGCCTGCCTATGGCGGGAGTGCAGGCAAACTTTAATGGAAAACAACTTAAACCATAGCGATTGTTGCAAAACAATCAGCAAGGAAACAAAACTAATATCACTATTCAAATTTGCTATTTGTTGCTAATAACCACAGGTATATTTCCTTCTTTTGCACAAACGTTTCAACTTACTAAGGGGACACAATCCCCTTGTGCAGGCCTCATCTCCACTTTTGCATTGATCTCAAGCATAGAACCGTAGAACCGTATTTACCGGGTCTTTTAGTGTCAGGGATTTTCTGACTTGTGCCTTTTTGACGCAGGGCACTTTTCACTAAGACCTAATTGACACCTGACCATTTTGACGCGTGCCCTTCTGTAGTGATGCCCCTTTTGACCTGGACCCGTTTGACGAAGTTCCCTGTTCACTCGGGCACTTTTGTCGCAGCGCGCTTATAACTTGGACACTTTTGTCCCGTGCCCTATTTAAACAGGGCCCTTATAACTCGGGCCTTTTTCTTGCGGAGACTTTCAACTGAGCCTTTTTGACGTTGGGCTATCATCACTCGGGCATTTTGTAGCGGGACCGCTTTTGACCTGTGTCATTTTGACGCAGGGCCCTTTTCACTCGAACCGCTTTTGTCGTGGGACTCTTTTGAGACAGGCTTTTTGATCAGTGGCGTTTTGATTCGGCCCTTTTGACTCGGGCCCATTTGTTGCGTAGACCTTTTGAACCTGGCATTTTTTGACATGGGGCCGTTTGACTCGGGCCTTTTCAAGCTGGGCTCCATTTCCCCCGGGTCCGTTTGACGCAGAGGTCATAAGACTCTGGTCCTATTATCGTGCGACCCTTTTAACCCTAGCACTTTTTATGCGGTTCGTTTTGATTCGTCCCCTTTATATTCAGGCTCTTTTGTGCGGCGAACTTTTGACCCTGGCTCTTCAGACGCGGCAACGTTGTGACTCTGGCCTTTGTGCAGCGGGGCAACTTTTTACTCGGGCTCGTTTGAGACAGGTCCCTTTTCAGTCTTGTTCTTTTGTCGTGGAACCCCCTTGACCCGCCCTTCCGCGACCCTTTTAGTGAGGGTCGTTTTGACTTGTGCCTTAGGGCTTCTGCCCTTTTGTTGCGGAGAAGTTAAACCTAAGCCCTTTTGTCGCGAGTGCGTTTTGGCAGGAGGCGTTTGTTGCTGAGCCAGTTTTGACTTCTGAACTCTTGTTGAGGAGACCTTGGGACTCGTGTACTTTTGACGGAGGTCGTTTTGACTCGGGCCGCTTTGCAGGGGGGGGGAGCATTTTGAGCAGGTCCCGTTTGACGCAGAGTTCTTTTGTCGCGGGATTCCTTTGACCCAGGCCCTTTCGACCAATTTCGCGGGATTCCTTTGACCCAATTTTTTCACGTGCTTTTTAGACTCGGATCATTCTGTCTTTTCCCTTTTGTCTGTCGATTGTTACATGGAACAATATATATGACGCAACAGCTGAAATGCCTTTGGCAGGGGGCGGGCATCCCACAATAAAATTAGTTACCCCATTGATCATATCTCTTTCTTTCTATTCTATCGACATCATGTTTGGAGATGAATGTTCTGTCTAATAGACTTTAGCGGCGAAAGATGATATACGCTTTCAATGATTAAATGCTATGACTTTTAACTTAACATGTATAGGGCAATAAAACGAAAAACTTTATATCGGTCTTTTGCTTCCCCCCACCCGTTGGAAAAATCCTGTGGGTGTTAGTGATTATGATATTTCTTAGTTACTGTATTTTATTGTTCCATAAGCAAAATAAATACTTCTGTGTTTTATATAATAATAAGAACGTTATCTCCATTTATTATGGTCCTTGGTTTACGACAGAGATACATAGTCACGTTCAGCGTAATCAGTTTCCATTCTCAAATAAGAACAGTGACGCGAATGAAATAATTCAAGCACAGATTTAGGACTTAAAAAAGTATCCTGCGAACATGTAGTAGTAAATTCCTGAAGAGTGACAAGTGCTGGTAGTTGTTGTTAGCAGCTATTCGCTTAACATATAAGACAATAAATTGAAAAACTGAGAATACGAATCTTTTCAGAGATGACAGTGCCTTGAAGTTTCAAATCTATGCCTTTATTTCCTATACCTTCATTATTGCTCTAGTCAAAATAGAAACTCTTCAAAATAATCACAATTTCTTATGCAACAATCCCTTCCTCGGAGTACTGTGCGGTCGCGTACATCTAAGGCGACGTAAATCCACTTTTGGCTACGAGGATACATTAATTGGTCTAAGGTACTAAAGAAAAAAATGTCATACTACCTGCAATTTATTAATTTATCAATTCCTGTAAATTTACAGAGAAAATGCAAAAGTATACAAAAACGTTTTATTGGCCAAGTTTTTAACCTTCATTTAGCTTTGATTTTAAGGATAGAATCATAAGTTTACCCATTATCATAAGTTTACCATTCCTTAATACTTCATACTTAATATCATTACTTAATACTGCGGCTAATTAGAACCAAATTCAACTCATTTCACGAGTGCCCTAAATTCCAGGTTCAACAGAAGCAACCTTGGAATTCACACCGTAGCATGCAGAGTTGTCTTCTGATAGGGGAATATAACCGAATGTTGAAAAATTGATACAATTTCCAAAAAAAGAGAAAAGAAAAAGAAAGGAAGAAAGAAAAATATATAAGTAATAAATCATGAAGTAATAAGTTGAAGTAATAATTCATTTTTTAATTTAACAGAAGCCGAAATATAAAACAGGTTTCAGGACAGTTACTGCACCTGCAAAAAGAAATTATATCTGTCTACATTTTTATGTTTTGTAGTTTGGGAATATTAATGCCCATTTCTATTACATTTTAGCAAAGGCGATCGAAGCAACCGAGGAAAACTCCATCTGTCCTCGAGATTGTGTCAGACCACAGGCTATGCTAACAGAGGAAACGGAGTAAGTACTATATTTATCACATTAAAACAAACCATTGATAATCAACTCAATGTTTTGGGGGGCGCGGTGGCTCAGTGACAGCCGGTGGGTATAGCCGAGCGTTCTGAGGCGTTAGGCTGATGATCGCGAGGTGAAGCCCATTGGGGGTTCGAGTCCCTCTGTAGTAGCAAGGGTGGAATTTTAACTGTCCTCGATGTTTCTGTGTTTGTGTCCCTGTCGTGTTTAGTAGTCCTGTAAAATGGTTGCAGTACAAAATAAGTCAGAAAGTCTTTTAAAAAAAGTGGTAGAGCGTTCACCTCAGGTGCTGGGGGTCCCTGGTTCAATCCCAGCTCGCGCCGTGTAGACTTTGTGGTGGACAAACACCGTGCTCGTGGGTTTTCTCGGGGTTCTCCCGTTTCCTCCCACTTTCTTCATTTCACTCATCTTTCATCATCACCGTCTCCTTTAGCCTAACCGACATAAGCATGGGACGTGAAACTTACAGATTTCATTTTCAACTCAATGTTTTCTTTTAGTGTTCGGTTTCCATGCTAAACATTACAACGCTGGGGGAAATAATATTGAATGCACATATGTGTAAGGCAAGTTAACACATAAAATGCACTCTATCACATAAGAACTATATTTAAACATTACGAATGTCTTTGCCAGTATTAAAAGGAATACTTGTCTATGTCAAATCATGAATGTGATAAGAAGAAACATTAAAGCCGCAGTGTATTTAGAGCCAATAATAATTTAGTTATTTTACTCTATACGTATTTGAAGGTCTTCAAACTAATGATTTTATATCACATGTTCCAACTCAGAGTTTGGTTGGTAAGCACAAATATACACCCTCCATTCCGAAAGAAACCGAACTTTCAAAACAAATAGTACCACTAGTGCCATCTGTTGTAATACTTTACCGGTAGATGGCGTAGTCCCTCATTGACAACTGGTATAAATGTCATGACATTTGGATGCACGGCAACAAAGTTATTGCGTTTCAACTGTCAGTGTGTTGTCTACATCGGTCGGAAAATGAGTTCCAAACAACGAGCTGCAATTGAGTTTTGTGTTAAACTGGGTAAAACTTTTAGTGAAACGCACCAAATGCTACAAGATGCATATGGTGATGAGTGTCTATCCCGTACGCAAGTTCACGAGTGGTTCAGGCGATTCAAATCGGGTAGAGAGACGCTGGATGATGACGAAAGATCAGGCCGTCCCAGAACCGGATTATCGGAAGAAAACATCGAAAAAGTGCGTGGATTCATCAAACGTAACAAAAAATAGTCGATGAAAGTTATTGAAATGGAATTAGGCATTCCTCAAACAACCGCATTTTGACCGAAGTCTTGGGCCTTAAGAAGGTTAATTCGCGGTTTGTACCACACAAACTCACCGAAGACCAAAAAGTTGATCGAATTGCGCATTGCAAAGACATCGTTAAAAGTGCTCGGCAGGATCGAAACTTCTTGAAATCGATTGTAACTGGTGACGAGACGTGGTGTTTTGAATATGAGCCCGAAACAAAGCGGCAAAGTGCTGAATGGAGAGCGCCGGATGAAGGAACACCCAAAAAAAGTCGCTTGGTGAAGTCAAAAGTTAAGGTGATGCTGATTTGTTTTTACGATTCAAAAGGAATTATCCACAAAGAATTTGTTCAGCCCGGCCAGACAGTCACTGGAGAGTTTTACTTGGGCGTCATGAAGCGTTTGCTGGCAAGAATTCGTCGTATTCGGCCCGAATATCCCGAAATCGGCAGTTGGACTCTTTTGGACGATAATGCACCATCACATCGTTCGCGACTTGTAACTGAATTTTTGGTCAAAAATCATTATTCGGTTGCATCATCCGCCCTATTCATTAGATCTCGCTCCGTGCGATTTCTATCTGTTCCCGAAACTGCATTTGGCGATGAAAGGAAAGTGGCACGCATCGATTGATGCTATTGAGAAGGCGACGACCGCCGTCCTAAAGACCATTCCAATAAAGGACATGGAGAAGTCGTTTGACTACTTGTTGGAACGTGCAAATATGTGTATCGATGCAGAAGGGGAATACATTGATTAATAAAAATGATTTGTTCCAAAATGTACATTGCTTTTTTGTTTTTTTTTAAAACGTTCGGTTTCTTTTGGAATGGAGGGCTGTTGAAAATATGATAAATGAAAGATAGTAATAGAATGTTACCAGTTGTGAATGCTTTTATAAACATCAATTGTCAATACTGTTAGAGGTAGTAACATTGACTACCTTCCAGAGGTTAAGTAAGAAAAAATCAACATCCTTATAAATTTCATTTAGAAATAGATTATTTTCGCATTTTTTGCCTAAGTCAGGTCAGAACATGAATTATAATATTGAACAGTTACGTTCATATATAATAATATGAATATAAAAATGGACTAAATAATATTAGATACTCTACTCAAACAGATTAGACAATTGTTTCGCTATCTGACTACTAATTCGATTGCCTATAAATTATTCCTTTTTTCCGTTAACATCCTTTGAGAGTAATGTAAGGAGTGATTTATAATTAACCCATTGTAATCAGGGTATGATCAGTGTAAGATTATTAGGGTAAGAGAAAAGCTTCTCCTTCTGCGTGCATATTTGGAGGCTTCTCTTCTTGTATATCATGCGATTACAGAGCCATTTATTGTGTTGGTCTTTGAAAGGAATCTGACATTTCTTCCAGACATTCACTCAGAGAAGAAGTAGTAGTGTGATGAAGACAAAGCAATTGCTTTGGAACCGTTAAGTGATGGTTTTATATATATATATATATATATATATATATATATATATATATATATATATATATATATATATTTGAAAGATGTTTATCCTCCTTGACAATCAATTTGGTACCGTATATTGTTATATGATGATGTACTTACAGAGGTTAGAATTTGACAGAGGTTAAATTCCAAGATTAATATTTTTAGCAAACTCATGCAAACTTATTTTCCAGGACTAATTTCGTTCAATTAGATGGGTATGAATTTGACATAAATTAAGACTTTGGGGGGATCGTTACTTTTGAGGGTCAATGTTCAATTTTGAGTTCACTTCGAATTTAACATCTCTTTTAGCAGCGAGGTTCTATGAGACGTGGAAGTATAGGTTAACGTGGAATCCGACTACAAGGTCCTAGCATGGAATCCCTCTTGAGTTTTCCACGTTAAAGGTGCATACTAGTCACCTAGCCACGAAGGCATTTCTATTTTGTTGCGAGCAGTTTCACGAATAATTACTATATTGGAAAAGACCACTAGCAGGTATTAGATATGGTATGTTGAATCATTATGATACATTATTCATCTCTGTTTATGGTTACGCATATGCGTCAATTTTCGAGGAACCACAGAATCTGCTCTTACACAGAGTGCATTCATTGAGTTCATTCATTCATTGAATCTTACAACATCAACATTTTTTTCTCTCAGCTGACAGTGAAACGACGTGCTTTTTTAATTCTCAGCATTTTGTATGTATTTGTAATGAAAATAGAGCTTCGTAATACGTATCGGGGAATGATACATTTTTCAATCAAGGTTATGAAAAATGAATATTTATGATTTTTTATGATGTTTTAATTTCAAATGTCCTAATAAATCAAATAAGGCGTAATTTTGTCATCTGTACAATATCTTGATCAGAATTGTGATGCTAGCTGATGGAATTAAAAAATACAACGAATAATAAAAAAAACGTAATGCCGTAACTATTTACCTGTCAGAAGAAGCGGAGCCCTTTCGATGTCATCTGTTTATAAATTTCGAATTCAATGACATCATGACAGCACTTAGCCAATCATATTGCTTGTTATATGTCGTTTCAGTTAGTGATTCATTATGTTCTGAATATTTTGTAATATTAAAAGCTGTATTTTCATTGGTTCTGTTTCACGTCATTCATTAATTTCCTCATTTTTGATTGCTGATAGTCATGTCACATTATACTGATCACGTTTCTCACCTAAATAAAAATCCATTTTTCATTTTTCAAATCCAACACCGACAATAATTGTGAATATAACAATGAGTGAATTTTGTATGTGTGACTTTTTAAACCTTTACCTCAATTTCTTTTCATTCACTGAATTTAAGGGAAGTTCAGAAAGTACTTGGAACACTAACATTTAAGATTTTATCATCAGGTAAGTTTATAATTTTTTCGAAAACTTTGTTGTTCAATATCAGTGGAGTGATGCTTGAACAGTATTTAGCGTACATTATGCATGAGAGTAATATTGTGCCTGAAGCAACGTTACGCGCTCTTAATTATACGCTACGCTTGAGAATAAAATTGTTTCGTTTTTAAGTTATACTACCGTAATTTTATTTTATTTTATTTTATTTTTTTTAAAAGAAGACGAATGAATTATCATTTCACTATTATGCACTTTTCGACTACAGGAGAGCATTTCAATGATAATGGGGAAATTAGTAGAATGAGAAAGTGGAATAAAACGGCGTACTACCGACATCTTGCTCATCAAAAACTTACTTGAGTGGACGAATCATTGACCTCTTGTACCAACGGTAAACTTTTAATTGCACAATTTAATATCATTTTTTTTTAAATTTTAGTTTAGAGTCTCTTCAGCAGTGAGATTAGGACATACCGCTCGAATCACATTAGTGCCCACCTGGATTGAACCCTAGTCTTCCACGGCATATGCCCGTACACTAACCAGTTATCAATGCGGAAGCTCAGTTTTCGAAAAAAGTGCAAGCGAATTAGGTCCAAAATTTTACTTTCTTTTAAAACTACACATGGGAATGATATTATTTTTTCCCGAAATGGTTGATTTCAGTTTAACGTACCTTTCAGCATGGATGGTCTATAAGACGTAGACCTACATTAACATGGACAGCAAACCACACGACTGACCTCAGTCAAAGCACGATGGTCTTTCACGCCTTGTGCACTTCCGCTAATAACTTAGCAAAGAGAAAACACAGTTTTCGAAAAAAGTGCTTGCGTATTTGTTAAAAACTTTTACTCTCTACAGATTTACAAAACAAACTATGATATGTTTTCCTTATAAAATATGTTTGATGGAAATCTTAAGCTTGCTAACGCATCATTAAATATTTTATTTTACAAAAAATGCTTACGCGTACTACGATACCCTGTCAATTCGTGACAGTTAGAAACCAATTTCAATGTATTTTTACCATTACAGACTCGTAGGTCACTTAACTTTGTGATGGACAAACATCCTGCTCGTTGCTTCTATCGATGTTCTCCCGTTTCCTCCCACTTTCTTAATCCACCATTTCATTTATTTCTCATTATCATTGTTTCCCTTAGCCTAAGCGGAATAACTGTGGGAAGTACAACCTAAAAATTTCATTTTTTCGTAGGTTTCGTTTCGCTTTTTCATGAATTTGGTCTTGTTTTTGAGTTCCAGTATGACCACAAAACGTTCATTTCAAAGACAGAGTTATTTAAGACACGGAAGTAGATAAAAACTTCCGGGCTTGATTTCTAGCACTTGCGTTGCAGCAATTTACCTGTGATCGGCCACCGGGAATCAAATTCAGGCCCTATACACTAATTGGTTGGCTAAGAATTTAAGATTTATGATTTCCTGTTTATCATGTGGTCAGTTGATTGATTTATATTTTTGTTTACTTATTTCATTCTAGAATAAGTCAAATAACGCTGCTAAATTCCATTCCCGTTACGTTTTACCGTAATTATTCCTCTTCGTATTTCCTTTTTTTCTATCGAGGCCGAATGGGGATTTTCTAATTTCAATGAAGTCGCTTGACACTACAGTCAATTTAATATTGAGGATGCTATGCTGGAAGTCCAGTTTAACTCATCACACATAAAAACCAGTATTGTTGCACTCTTACATACTTTCAAGTGATGCTGGATTATTTATTGGACAATATCAATGAGAAGACTATGGTAGATTTGTCGGTAATATTTCTAAAATACCAATAAGCCGTTTTAGATGAGTTTTCGCAAGGCCCGCAACCTAACACTGGAAAAAATGTGAGGCTCGTTTGAAAGAGTTTTGAGAGCAATGACACGTATCTCCCTCAAAAGCCATTCAATTTCCATTTACATAGAGTGGATATTCCACCTGCTTATGGAGATGTTTTGCAGCAGCGAATAGTTCGAAATGAAGAACTGTTACGAAGCAAGCGAAGAATTGTACTCGTAAGAATCAAAATTCAAGATACGCTGTTGTAATTGCTATTTGTGTTAGAATAGCGCTCTACAAATGACACGATATACACAGTTATCAACGGCAGAGAAAACGTGTTATGGTCCAAGAAGTGGATGCTTTATGTGCAGATACAGGAATCAATTTGGACTATTGTGCCAGTGTGACTGAAATTCATCATTTTGAGGCTCACCTTAAAGAATATCAAATAACTGTTTATACCAGTTATGACATCCTTTGCGAGGGACCTAATGATCAAACACTTCCATAAATTTAATTTGTTTCGCAGGCTTTTTATATAATTCAGAGTTTGTCTGTTTGTTTTGCCAAGAATTTCTACTGTGAATCGTGGCATAAAATATAGATAGAACATAACAGACATGTGGAAAACTCCCTTGTAACATGTTCAAATGTTCACAAAGACCTGTATGTGACCAGAAAGATGTTGTTCGACAACTGCAAACGTAAATGTTATGAAGATATTTTAACAATCCTCGTAATGATCAGTATCATCAAATGAACCTGTCTCTAAAATTGTGAAAAAAATGTGCTAAAGATTACAGATTGTACTCTGTAGTATGAAGTAGACAACGAAGTCAGCGAAAACAGATGCTTCAAGCAAAAGTTCAAATGTAAAATTTTCTTCAGTATTTGCAATACCGTAAGTCTAATATTAAGAAAACTGTGTGTCTCGCACACAATTCAAAAGGTTATGATTTACATTTCATTCTAAAGGTAAAGGTGGAACAATGCCAATGGAGACCTGCTGCGACATTAAATTTATCATAGATACTAAGTTTAACACTAACTTTTCTGACATTGATTGACTCTTTAAATTTTCTACCTATGAAATTAAGGAAATTGATAAAGTATTCAATTTACCCACAAGGAAAGGCTATTTCACGCATTTATTCAACACAAAGGAAAATCAAACCAAAATTAGGCTACTTCCTTAAACAAAGTTTTATGGTGCAAATGGAATATGCGTCGAAACCAGCAACAAGTTTATGCAATGCAAAAACCAACATCGTAATGACACTTTTAATATTCAGAAAGAAATTGTCTAGTATTACATTGAAATTGTCATTGTACTACGTTAAGCATGTATTTTCTTTATGACGTCGTTTGCAGATAAATTGGATCCGTTCTTGCAGACGATAACTATTGTAAATGCTTCAAATTTAGTATTCCGTAGAAATCTTTTAAATGCAAATATCATTGGAACTCTACAGGCAAATGATTTCCACTGGAGACGTTGTCAAGCGTTTTCTGCAATTCCATGATTGGCATACATTGAGAAAATGGAATGGGAAGAAATCTGGTATGCGACTAGACAAAAGGGGGTGTTTCTTTTTGGCTTTCTGAGTTGATGGCTACTACCAAGATCCCGAAACGTAACAAAACCGCTTTATGAGCATGAAAAGTGCTTCTTAAACAGGTGCCCGATTTGGATCACTACAGTACGTAATCAGCCCGTCGATGGCAATATTGAAGACACGTGGGATTCGTTATGAACGCACGCAACGAAAAATAGCAAGACTTCGTGAATGAGGGAATATTTTTCATAGTTTTTGGGAGTGCGATTTTAAGCAACTATTGAAGCAAAATTCTGCAATGGTATCGTATCACAAGAATCACCCGTGCCTGAATTCCATCCCTTTAAATCCGAGAGATAGCTTTTTTGGGCGCTATTATTTGTAAACGTATACAAATTATTTGAAAGTTTATCATGAAGTCGACGAAAAGGTAGCAGAAAAAATAAGATATCTGGTTATAGTTAGTTTATATCCGTTGATCAACAACACACTAAATACCGTATAGGGTAATAAGGTAGCCATGAATTTGTGTACAGAGAGATGAAAATATATCACCAAACAATTAAAGTGAATGGTCTGATCAATGGCTATCCTTCTATGTTACGAAGGTAGCATATTCTATTTAATAGACTAATTTCTCCTAATAAATTTAATGTTGGTGGTGCAGCCATATTAGCAATTCTTAATAAAAATCATCATAATGCTAAACTAGGTATAAAAGATAGTATTCCCCGATTAATTAACAGTCTTCGACTTCCTAGGCGTTCATAAGAAATATTTGCAAGACAAAATAATCCTGAAGAACATAAACCATGAGCAATCATCAGTGTAAGAGCACCTCTAAACCCTCATAATCCTATTGTTAATAAGCCTATTAACACTAAACCTATATGGGCAACAGAAGAATAAGCAATTAAAGACTTTACATCAACTTGTCGTAAACATACTAATCTAACTGATCAAATACCTACAACTCTAATACCAAATCAAATTAAATTTATATTTACTGCTACATTTTCCATAAAATATAAAATACGTAATAATCCATACCCTCCTAGCTTCAATAAAACTCCCGCCAAAATTATCGAACCACTCACGGGTGCTTCAACATGTGCCTTAGGTAATCAAAGATGAACTAGAAATATAGGCATTTTAATTAAAAAAGCAACAACTAAGGCAAAGTATCATGCATAATATATAATTCCTAAATCTATTACACTTCTCATATTAATTATTAATAAACTACCCCTAACATATTCTAAATAAAAAATGCCAATCAAAAGTGGTAATGAAGCAAACAAGGTATAAAATAACAAATATATTCCTGCCTGCACTCGCTCGGGTTGATAACCTCATCCTAAAATTAAAAACAATGTAGGAATTAATGAACCCTCAAAAAAAATAAAACATAAACAATCTAGAAGAAGAAAATCTCAAAAAAAGTAACACAAGTAATAGTAAAACTAAACTGATAAAACTCGTACTATAAAATGAACTTCTTAATACACCTTCTCTAGCCATAATTATAAGAATAATAATTCAAATACTTAATAAAATCAACGAATATCTCAAAGAATCTCCCCACAAATAATAACCTACTTGTCAAGGAACCAGTCCTATACTATTTCTTATTATAAATAAAAAACAAACTCTAATAAGACAAAACTGAACAACTCATCATAATTTAAAATTAAAACCCAAAGGTATTAAAAACAACATAAATATTAAATATTTTAGCATCGTAATACAACTAAAGAATTCAAATAATCTCCACCATGAGTTCGAACAATGGACACCAAAATTGACAGGCCTAGGCTACCTTCACAAACTCTAAAAGTTAGAAATAACAAACAAAAATAGTTCTCAACATACAAACTACCTAAAGAATAAGATAGAAGTAAAAAACTTATCAATACAATAAATTCAAGTCTTAATAGAACCATCAATAAATGTTTACGCTGAATAACAAAACAAGCTATTCCTAAAATAACTAGAAAACAAGAAAACAAAATAAATAATATTTTCATAAGCTTTTATAGTTTAATTAAAACGTTGGTCTTGTAAACCATTAATGAACAAAATTCTAAAAGCATCAAGAGAAAGTATAAACTTATCTTTAGTCCCCAAAACTAATATTTTAATAAACTACCTCTCGAAAATAAAATAACCTGAATATTACTTATAATTTTAGTAATTCTAAGATTTATCCTAATTCAAATATCTCACCCCTTATCAATAGGACTAATGCTTATTATCAACACTATTACTACCTGCTTAACTATCTCAACTATAAGAGAATCTCCTTGATTTTCTTATATTCTCTTCCTAGTTTTTCTAGGGGGTATATTAGTTCTATTTATTTATGTTACAAGACTAGCATCAAATGAAATATTTAGCTTAACACCCAGCCTTTTCTTATTAATTCTTCTAGTGCCATTACTATTAATTCTTATTACAATTATTGATCCCCTCTTACTGCCGAACATGACTTCGCTACCAGACCCACACCTCTGTACAACTAATTACCAAGAAATTCCTGGTATAAAATTTTACATAACATCAATCTTAATGAACACTATTATATTAGCTACATATCTATTCATTACATTAATCGCAGTAGTGAAAATCACTTCATTATATCAAGGTCCTTTACGACCATCTAAGTCATATGTCAACACCAATTCGCTTACATCACCCTCTTTTTAAAATTGCTAATAACGCCTTAGTAGACCTCCCAGCTCCTATTAACATCTCATATTGATGGAATTTTGGCTCCCTTCTCGGCTTATGTCTAGTTATTCAAATTGCTACAGGCTTATTTCTAGCAATACATTACGTATCAAGTATTGAATTAGCCTTCAACAGTGTAATCCACATTTGCCGAGATGTAAATTTTGGCTGACTTTTACGCACTTTACATGCTAACGGAGCATCATTTTTCTTCATTTGCCTTTATTTACACGTCGGCCGAGGAATATATTATGGTTCTTATCTTTACCTTCACACTTGAAGAGTGGGAGTCGCTATTCTACTTCTAGTAATGGCAACCGCTTTTGTAGGTTATGTTCTACCTTGAGGTCAAATATCTTTCTGAGGTGCTACAGTCATTACAAATTTATTATCAGCTATCCCCTACCTAGGAACAATATTAGTACAATGAATTTGGGGAGGATTCGCCGTAGATAATGCTACCTTAAACCGATTCTTTGCCTTCCATTTCCTTTTACCTTTTATTGTAGCTGCCATGTCAATAGTACACCTCCTATTCCTTCACCAAACAGGTTCCAACAATCCTCTTGGTCTTAACAGAAATCAAGATAAAATTCCTTTTCATCCTTATTTTTCAACTAAGGACACTATTGGTTTCCTAACAATAATAATAGGACTAATATTACTTAGCCTCTGAAACCCTTACATACTAGGGGATCCTGAAAATTTCACTCCCGCTAACCCCTTAGTTACACCAGTACACATCCAACCAGAATGATATTTCCTATTTGCTTACGCCATTCTTCGTTCCATTCCTAATAAGCTCGGAGGAGTGATCGCCTTAGTAATATCAATCCTCATTTTAATAATTATACCATTTTTTCATACTAGAAAAATACGAGGTTTACAGTTCTATCCTATTAATCAAATTATATTCTGAATTACAGTTAGCACAGTAATCCTTTTAACCTGAATTGGAGCTCGACCAGTTGAAGATCCTTACATTTTAACAGGTCAAATTCTCACAGTCATCTACTTCGCCTACTTCCTATTTGTGCCTTATCTATCCTCCTTATGAGACTTCCTATTAAATAAAACTTAGTTCTTTGGCTGAGAATAAGCATATGTTTTGAAAACATACAACAGAGCAAAGCTCTAAGAACTTATTCTCAATTTAATACACTTAAATTAAAAAAGAAATAAAAAGAAGCTTTATACCTCCTAAAAATAAAAAGATAATTAAGAGACAGAGGCAAAAAACACTTTCAAGCAAGGTATATTAATTTATCATATCGAAATCGTGGTAATGTTCCTCCCACTCAAATAAATCCAAAAGAAATAATTACTGCCCTACAAAAAAACAAAACAGAAAAAAATATCATGTCCTAAAAACAAAATAGTAAATAAAACTCTTATAAACAAAATACTAGCATATTCTGCTATGAAAATAAGAGCAAATCCTCCTGCTCTATACTCAATATTAAATCCAGAAACGAGTTCTGATTCCCCTTCTGCAAAATCAAAAGGAGTACGATTAGTTTCAGCTAAACAAGAAGCAAATCAAACTAATGCTAAAGGAAAAGTAATTCATAAAAATCACAACTCTTCCTGGTAATAACCAAAATTTAACAATCCATATCTCTCAGCCAAAAATACAAAAGATAATAAAATCAAAGCTAAACTAACTTCATAAGAAATAGTTTGTGCTACTGCGCGAAGTCCCCCTAATAAAGAATATGAAGAATTAGAAGACCAACCAGCAATCATTACAGTATACACTCCCATACTTGTACAACATAAAAAAAATAATAAACCCAAAGAAAAAGTTAGTATAACACTTAAATAAGGAATTCTTAATCATACCAACAAAGATAAAAATAAACTAAAAACAGGAGCTAAATAATAAGGGTAATAATTAGACATAGTAGAAAAAACTTGCTCCTTAGTAAATAATTTAATTGCATCCGCAAAGGGCTGAGGTAAACCACAAATACCTACCTTATTAGGCCCTCGACGAATCTGAATATAGCCTAAAACCTTCCGTTCCAATAAAGTTAAAAATGCAACACCAATTAAAACACAAATAATTAAAACTAAATAAGAAACCACACCTATAACATAATCATAATACATTATTACCTGGACTCAAGCATCCATTATCAGATCCTAAATCTAATGCACTTATCTGCCAAAGTAATTGCTTATTATTTTTATTCTTTAATAATAAATATTACTAGTACCTGGTCCTTTCGTACTAAAGTACTATTTCCAAATAAAGGATAGAAACCGATCTGGCTCACGCCGATCTGAACTCAGATCATGTAAGATTTTAAAGGTCGAACAGACCTATACACTAAACTTCTGAACCTAGGTAAAATCTTAATCCAACATCGAGGTCGCAATCTCTCTTGTCGATATGAACTCTCAAAAAAAATTACGCTGTTATCCCTGAGGTAACTTAGTCTATTAATCATTAATAAAGGATCATAAAAATACTTAAAAGTAATTGAATTAAGAAGAGTTTATTTTATCTTCTCGTCGCCCCAACGCAACAATCAAATAGCAAATCTACTTATTACCAACTACAAAAATTACTACTTAAATATAAAGATCTACAGGGTCTTATCGTCCTCTTAAATCATTTAAGCCTTTTCACTCAAAAGTAAAATTCAATATTACAAATAGAGACAGTCTTCCACTCGTCCAACCTTTCATACAAGCCCACAATTAAAGGACTAACGATTATGCTACCTTCGCACACAAATCAAGTGCACCTCGATCACAACCTCTTTCCCTACTGATATAAAAATAAACTACTGTTTCCTGTATGTGGTGCTTGTGCTGAAGAAATAAATCCTGCTCCTATAGCAATGTGCATTCACAACGTTTAGGAGCGGTGCCTCATTGGAACATGGGTGTTACATGAAATATGAAAAGCAATAGAAAAGGGAATTGAACCCATGGAAATCTTTGAAATTTGGGGTTAGGGCAATGAGCAATATGATCTCATCACGAAAAGACGTGATTTGTTCACGGAACATCCCATGGAAATCTTTGAAATTTGGGGTTAGGGCAATGAGCAATATGATCTCATCACGAAAAGACGTGATTTGTTCACAGAACATATCAACACGTTTCTAAAATCAAAAATGGAAGCTTCTGGATGGAGAAGTACATGCGTCATCCAAGAAGAGACGATGAAGTTTGCACATACCATCTTCGAGGGTAAATGTATTGCTTGGAAGAGGTCAAATTGAAAATAATCTTGGTAGACGAAGTTTGTCCAAGCTCACATTAATTGCATAATGGGATAAAATGGCCCAGCGTTCAAACATTAGTCCGAACACAATTATTTATCTGGATGAAGTATTTTATGAAAAAAATACTTCCCTTAATATTATACTCCATCAAATTGTAATAATCAAAGATACCAAGTTGTAGCGTTCTAGGAGTATAATGAGAATGCCCAGTTCAAAATCTAAACATCAATATTATTCTTACAGCCTTTACTACATGTCAGGCACGTCTAGAACTGTGTAGTTCCTGGAAAGATTGCACGAACGTTTTGGTACTTCGTGATGAATTCTGTCAATTCTATTGCAAAATCCGGGAAGCCTACATTTAAACCTTCAACTTATGGTGGGTGTTTATCAGCTAAAATACTGCCCTATGAACAATAAGCCTACATCAAAACATGTCAGTTGAATGCCCAAATATATATATATATATATATATATATATATATATATATATATATATATATCCCTATCTATCTATCTATATTCTATCACATCTATATATATTAATGACACCAACGTCGCCAGGTATATATGCAAGATCAGAGGGTATACGTTAAACTACAAGCATTGACTGATGAATCCCGATGCCTTCTTCATCAAGAGGATGAGCGAGTGCGAATTCGTCGTGTGCCAAGGCAATAGCTCCTTGACACCTGTACTGCGTGACGGAGACAAGCTGGCGGCGGCTTAATTATGCCCTGGGGGACATTCACGTGAGCTTTCATGTATCTAGTGAAGCTTAAACAAGGCACCATTACGGCCAACGCAATTCGCACACTGCTTGCAGACTACGTATACCCCTTCATGACGACCATGTTTCCCAACAGTAATGGCAGTTTTTGACAAGATAATGGAACATGTCACAAGGTCAGGAGTGTGATGGAGTGGTTCGGGGAACATAGAGGCGAGTTGCAAGTGAAGTGCTGTCCTCCAAACTCGAAAGATCCGGACCCAATCGAACACATCTGGGATGTGATTTAACGTGACATTAGAGAACACCCCCTCCTTCCCGAAATTTACGGGAATTAGATGATCTGTGTGTGCAACCTACCAAGGATCGACCTACCTACCAGCGACCTACGAAGGATCGTTGCGTCAATGCCCAGATGCGTCACCGTTGTTATCCGTGCCAAAGGTGGATATACTGACAATTAGGCAGGTAGTCATATTCTGGCTAATGTGTGAGTATATTTAAACTCGTACATTTTAACTCGACTCGAATTTCAAGACGTCTCGTCTCGAATTCGAGCCGAGTCAAGACAAACTGTCAAGTCGAGACACGAATCAAGACAAAAACATATTTTCAACTCGAGACATGAGTGGAGACAACGTTTTCTCGAGACGAATATAGACAGCCTTAAATCTTGAGTCAACTCGACGGGTGTACACCCCTATATATACATAATTATGATCATAGCGATGATACAACTATGATCTTTTAATGCAAATGTATTATTTCTAAACAAAGTGTCATATTGAACTCATACGAATGCTATTTATCCTTCTTTGTGTATGCTACTGTGTGCAGAAAGTAGTTTTGGCGAGGAAACGTGACAAGGCGACCTCGTCCAGTAGAAATAGGTAAACCTTTTTGAATACAAAGCTGAATGTTGACGATACTTCACGAAACGAGAAAGACCGAAATCTCATTAACGTGAACAGCACTAGAAAAATCCTGAAGCTTACGTCGTGACCGAGGGGAATTCTCTAATAACTATATACTTAGCATACTCATCTTCGGCACGAGAGATCTGGGATCGATTCCTGGTGGAAGCTTATCTGGTTTGGATTCAATGTTAAGTTGTAGGTTCATGTCTTAAATATCCTCAAGGCTATACTAAACTACAAATCAACCCAATAACCAATCAAATGAAATCACACTTCGGAGCACCTTTCCATGAACATAATTGGATATAGTAGTTCAATGATAGAGTTCTCACCTCTGGTTTTAAAGTCATAGATTCGATTCCAGTCTATGCCAAGAAGTTTGTGTTGAACAGTATCGTGCCCGTTGTTTTGGAAGAGTTCTTTTTTTTCGTCCAAATCTTTCATCAGTTTATTTTATTATTAATTTTCTTCACCCATCATTCCTTTCCTTTAGCTTTCAGGTCATAAGCGTGCGACTGCTAAAAATTTTCGTTTGGTATCATAGTATTAGATCAATAATTGAGTCTTGAATTTCCAAAAGTCAGTCTTCACTATTCACTACTAATTACTTCTGAGTAGATCATGAGTATTTAGATATCTAAATTAATTATAAGTGCCCCGGCACATGTAAACTACTGTGTATTAACTATTTTTTGTTTTTGTCAAACAGAAATTCACGTATTGATTTTCTTCTCTGTCTGAAAACACTAAGCTTAGTCTCAAAAAGAAGATTGCTTTTCAGCAAACACCAGATTTGTTTCACAGGAGTTGCTTGCTCACAGAATTTACGTGAAAGCAGCATGATTCTAGGAGAAATTAACTGACGTGAAAAGGGTTGGAAATATTTTCCCCTTTCACCCGGCTGACTTACTTCTAACGCGATGGTAATACCAGCAGTAGTAGCAGTAGTAGTAGTAATGGAAGTAGAATGGGGATGAGGAGAAATGTTATAAAGAATAAAAGAACTTTTCTTGGACCGGGTTTAAACCGACGCCAAAAGCGGCTCTCGTCACCAGCCTACAGCGCTAGTGCGCACGGCCGCGACGACAGAAAGTAACAATCGTCCGATTTCTTGTATATGCCTAGGATAGCCGGATACTGATAACGCCAATAATGAGAACTGTGCATTTAATTACTACTTCCGGGAGTACTCTCCCGAGCTAGTCCTCAATTACCCAGTCCGAAGTAACAGTTAACTATGTTAATAGAATTCATTTCAAACGGTTCATGCATCTTTCGTTATGATATATAGCGTATTTCTCATTTACATACAATGTAGATATAGATTAATAGTATTGTTCCTGTGTTCTTTATTCATTAAAGTTATTTATTAATATAAAAAATGAGGTGTTATGTTTAATGTTAAACAATACCTAGCATTTTATGTTATCAACAGTCAAATAGCCAATTTGTGTGTAATCAGTAGCGGATATAGGCCAGGTCCGTGGAGCCTAGACCCCTTGTTTGTTCAGTGACAAAATAATTTAAGCCATTATTCATATATTTTTTAAAGTTTATATATATACCTATCATAGTATAGGTACTGGCTGGCCCCCAGTTTTTACCTTCTACATTCGCCACTACATGTAACGTGCATATTACATTAAATTCAATGTGTCACGTAAGTAGTAAATTAGTAGTAAAAACATGAATACTAAACATTATTCAGTGTAAGTTCTCAAGAGATTATCTTTCAACTTACAAACCAATTACAACTGGCTTTTACATGTACAGAAGTTAACAGCTTTTCCCATAAACTTCTCTTATCGTTCAAGTCGTTTACGCTAAAGGCGAGGGATTGTTGATGAAAATATGTTCTAGTTAAAGTAAAATTTTAATTAATCCTTAATGGGAATCCTTAAAACGAGACTGCAACAGCCAGAAACGTACAGGCTGGCCACTAGCCAAGCAGAAACCATATAAGTTTTACTAGAAGCATCATACAAATTCGCCGTGAGTATAACTACGTTTTCTCGTCTCCAGATCTGTTCCGGTCATACCAGGAGACTAGGCGTGATTGTTTCCAGGTCACGAAATTCGTAACCAAATTCATCACTCCTTCCAAATATCAGTATAATCATAGGTCTATTCTAACCCCAACTAGTAAGAATTGACTGTGGTCAGATACTTCTTTCTAAAAATGGAGTTCTATCCTCGATACAAGCCTATGGTTTCGGATCCATAAACTGTAAGTCCATGTCTCATATAGCCTCGCTGCAGAATGGGATGCTAAAATCAAATGAACTACTACAAGTAATAACAGACATTCTAGAAAGAGTTCTGCAGACAATTTTCTTCATAATAAACACTTTCTCGTTTCAAAGAAAACAAAAAATAAAAAATAAAAAAACGACTTGATGTATGAACTTCTACCAAGCATACGCTTTAGCAACAAAGTAGCCTATTTTTAGCATTATTCAACTTGTTCAGTTGCTACATTTGCTAATAAAATGTTGACGTTACATGTTCTTCCTGAAATATACGTAAAGGAGAAAATATATTTTGATGAAAGAATCCGATTTTAGATTGGTTGATTTATATAAAAACATCGGGAAGCAGAGATTCTTATAATTTGTAACCACAATATTATAACCATGGGATTAAAACTTATGTTGCGTTCTCCAAAGGTTAAAGTTCTTAGCATATTTCAGATTCCATCGAGAGTCAAATCCAACGCGTATATTTCAAGGTGAAGTGTCAAGAAACTTGTATTTCAGCATCTGTTCAAGAAACTTGTATTTCAGCATCTACTGGCAATATTTTTGCTAACTTCAAATACCCTGCATTTCGTTACACTTTATTTTATTCTAAACCATAGCTTACTTCTATTACACAATTGTTCATAATATTTGTCATATTATCTTTTACATTTGAAAGTAATATATATATATATATATATATATATATATATATATATATATATATATATATATATATATATATATACATTTCTTTATATAACGAAATTTAATGAAATAGTGACAGTTCGAACTATAATTTCAGTTTTGTTAAGGACAAAAGATGAGAATTGTATATGTAAATTAAAAACAAAATTAGTGATATATAGGCCCAGAATTAGGGATGATGGAAGTGAATGTGCTGAACACACACAAATCAGCTGAAATCCATTTCTTTAATCAAAGCTAATTATGTTCTAAAATTGAAGAGAATTTGATTTATTTTAGAGCTGTATACTTATTCATTGTTTTTTATTAAAAGTAATATGTAGAACAGTTTTACGGTTGTAAAATTGTACTTCATTTTTTCGATTGACAATAAAGAAATACATGCAGAATATGAAATCACACCTTAAACTGTATCCATGTGTTTCTTTCTACTGGAGTCCAATTTGATCAATAAAAAAATAAAAAACAAATAGAGGGACAAGGATTCGTGCACGGGTTGGTGAAACAAGAATTCTGCACGGATCCAATGAGCTACGGAATAAGATACACAAGACATCTACGCTATAAATATATGCCAATAGCCGTAAGCTTCACACTGTGAAAGAATATTTGTTTACTTTTATAAAGTTTTACGTTATTTCTATAGTGTCTTGTATGAACTGGAGAGATAGATCATGCAATTATCGATTTGGGTAGGGATTGTGCTTAAAAAAACTTTTAAAACATTTAATTCAATCGTCATGGGGTAGCAAAGAATGTGTACCGATTTAATTCTTATAGTAAGATGCAAAAGATAGTATCCGCGGAAAACGTGCATTTTCTTATGTGACAGGGAATACATCACTTGGTATCAGGGACGTAGCCAGGATTTGATTTCAGGGAGGCCGCTGGCTAAACGTTCATTTGGGGGTGTCTGGAGGTCCACGCCGTTAAAATGTTTGAATAAAACCGCTAACTTAGGCCTTATGTTAACAAGTTTGACAAATGTCGGGGGTTCCAGACCTTCAGGCTACGCCACTGATTGGTAGCATCCATTGTCCTCGTTTGTAATCTGTCTGTTCACCTCCACCTTCAGCCACAATCTTAAAAGCTAAAAAGTAGGGATACACACGAGATGAGTCGAGACAGAATTTTCGTGGCAAAATTCGAGTCAAGACACGCCTCTTGGAATAGGGAAATATACATTTTTCCAGTCGAAGAATTACTTTTACACCACATTTTCGAGACGAGACAGTCAGAAACGTTGTTTCGTGCGCTTCTCTATCAAACACAATGCACTCGTTCTACTCTTAAAAGTAAAAATTGGGTATTATTAAACGTTTGATTTTGCCATTTGAATGTAAAGGTATGTCCCCTAATCTCTAAATCAAACCTTACGGGCAAAACCTGATCCCTAAGCCCCGCGTGTTTGCTTCCCTTGTTCCAAATAGAAATTTAGTTTGTGTATTTTCTGCGAGATAGAATTTCATACTCAGTACATCTGTTTACTTGGTACGGAAATTCATAGAATTGGAAGTAATTGTTTGTGTAAGTATAATTATGCATTGCAGCCATTAATAAATATTTTGTGTTCCTAAAAAGGTATGAAAATTGTTCGGAAATTTTATATAAAGGTGGAAATATTCTTCCCATTCTGGGACAATAGTAAATAAGTTAATTCCTGGGAAAAAAACTAGAGACGGGGAATTTTCCTAGCACCCCCCTACAAATAAATCACTGGTCATAACGAACGCTTTGTTCCTTACGTATGACTGTCTATCGTTCTGTTTGGCCCCGTGGATGAGTGTGCAAAGGTGTTGCTTGTAATCGTGAGGTCTATGGATCGAATCCGTTCCTGGGTAGTTGAATGTTTTTCATTCTTCGTTCCCTCTTATCTTAAGATGTTTTTAAGGGTGAGCTTTTACGTGTCTAATTACAAAATCAAAATTTGCAACAACCTTTGTTTGCTATCTGAACATCTCTCAAATTCTAAATTTGCACATGTGGGTGTATTTCTCCGTCATATTTGCATCTCCCATTCTCCATTGTCGTCAGCTATGACATAAGATGAGTTGGTAGCAAAACTTCAAATCATAAAAGTTATATAAAGGTGGAAATATACCAATGGGCTCACTCTCGCTAAGCATTTGATGAAAAATATGTTTTCATACTCAAGGAGGGCATTATTCGCTCTTCCCACCACTCCTGAAGTGACAGAATATTTATTCAGTTTTGCAAAGTCACTTGAGATTAACCCTTGTACGTCCCTCGATTTTTGCATACACATAAGTTCCTCTGGGTCAAAATGGACCCATTCATTTTTTTATGTTTCAATTTGTAGTTTACACTACATTTGTATATGTAATAGTGTTGTGACTGGTTTGTGTCAAATATAACAAAAGATGGCTCAAATCTAGACAAGCGTCACTGGTGGGAGGGATGTCTTCTGTTCCCTATATTTTTGAAATGCATGATATATTTTCCTGTCGTCTTCAAATGTTTAGAAATAATTGTGCAATTGTTTTATTATTCACCGAAATTTAACATGCCAGAGATTCCCTTGCATCTAGAAGACTAAAACATTACACACACACACCTATACACACACACACACACACACACACACACACACACACACACACACTATGTTCTGCTGCAACCAGGTTTTATTTAGGTTACTTTTGGTTTGGTTAGGTCATGCATTCCTGTTAACTTTTATTGAAAACCTCTGAGAACAAAGTCCACGTAAGTTATTGTTTTCTTTTATGCGACCTGAAACATGTGAACACCCATTTTACTGCTTTTGACATTGCTCACAAATCTGATTGGAATGTCTCTTACAGATAAATTTGTTTGACAAACTATATTTGATCGTACTTTTGCTGTCTGTTCCTTTTCACCTCTTTTCCTCGGAACATCAGGGCTACTCGTCGTTTAGTGAACACACTCCTCTTGTGTCTCTCCACGGAGCGATCGTACGATTTCTCGGGCTGCACTTGTTCTTAGCACATTTTTGTTTGTTTGATGTAGTTTTCAGTTGAGATGATTTTAGTTTAGTGTCCCTTTCAGCAGCGAGAATATATGAAACGTGGACCTACTGATTAACGTGGAATCCGAACCACATGAGCTCCTGTCAGGAATCAAACCCGGGTGTCCCACGCCAAAGGCGAGTACGCTAACCGCTTAGCAACGAGGAGGATCTTGATGTAGTTTTCAATCAGAGCTTTCCCAACAATCTTCATGAAGACAAATAATCCTGCACTGATAATTGATCCTCCGTTTTAGATGTCACTTCTAAATCGTCAGAAAAAAAATAAGTAAGTTTTGAACTCTTCTGGTGTCAAAAGAGCCATTTTAGACACCAAAATAGACTGTAATTACTGCACAACGAGAAAACAAGCAATGCTAGGAACGAAACTAATCCAAAATGAACGTAAACAATGTTGCCAGTACAAGGTATCTGAAAAATTAAACAATTTTGCCAGTACAGTATACTGGACGAAAGTAAATAATTTTCGGACAGTGCAATAACTAATAATAATAATAATAATAATAATAATAATAATAATAATAATAATAATAATAATAATAATAATAATAATAATAATAATAATAATAATAATTTTGACATTCTTTTGTGGAGGTATTATCATCAGAAATTCATTCAATAATGATTTTTTAGTCACTTAAATATTCATTGAACTAATGGGTCTAAATGGACCCGAGGAACTTATGTGTTACTTTTTCTACTGTGACGTAACAGGATGGAGTTTTGAATCGAAATTTTTACAAAACACACATTTGGTAAAATAACTAAAAGTGACGAAGTATGATGATCAGAGCTCACATAGTGTCCGAGATAATCAAGTTGAAAAATCGCTTTGGGTCAAAATGGACCCGAGGGACGTAAGAAGGTTAAACAACTGAAAGAGAGATCATTCCAACAGCAACAGGATTGGACTTCCATTTTTTGTTCCTCATTATCTTCACCAATAGGACGAATATGAAGTCGTATTTTTGGCATAAGAACTACACTTCTAAGATTCATTTTATTTTGGAGAAATAATGCTGCAGACGGTAGTGTGAATTTCACCCAAGTGTACGGGAACTTTCAGTGCCTGACGATTATGCCACCCAGTTACGTTTAATGCTAATTCGGTTACAATACTTCCCGGCAAATGCTTCGCACTTAATTGGTGGATCACTCTTGCCGTAAATTTCTATATGGGTGTACCATCCAGAAGAGTCCCTTACTCTACTAATTAATCGAAAAAGTAGTGTCTGGTTCATTTTTTGAATTTGAAGTAACTACTCACTTTATCTCGAGATCACTTGATCTGATTCAATTGGTAAGAGTAGTATGTTAAACTAGTAGAAATCAAAGTCAAATTAAATATAACAGTAAAGGGTCTTTCCTAGTAAGATAGTGAAATCGGCCCTCGATCCTAATACCCTTAACCGAAAACTAACTAAAAGAATTTTGACCCCATCCTTACCGAATTATCGTATAATACATGCTCAAAATTGAATATTTTTTTTTTTTTAATTTTGGTGGGAATGATCCCAAAATTTTGAAAGTTTCACAGATTGTAGATACTATCTACATGCAAATGTGCATTTTTAAAACTATTGATTTCATTTATTTTTTTGCGTGATGAAAATTTCAAAAAAAAAAATGTAGAAAAATTTTTTGGGGAGACACGTTCCTGATTTTTTGGTTGAAAATGTTGTTAAACCTTAGGTACATCATATATTTTTTCTGTGCCTGAAACTGATGGCAACATTGTCAAAAAGATATAAACTAAAACAAACGCATTTTTCGCACAGTTTTTCCACTATTTTAGGGCCGTGAAGGTGACGGCCTCTTCAGCAATTCTTTGCCAAAATTCACAATTTTCCTTTTTCTTGCGTCCCTTCTGCTTCTGTCGTTTTCTGGATGCTTCGAATGTGTCCATTTCGGAAGAGAAACACCAAATATATCTCGGCAACAGTGCTTCAACTTTAACCGACTGTTGCAAACACATACCTCGCGTCGGTATCTCGTATCTATCAGCGCTTGCTTCAGTGGCCGCACATACTGGAACTCTCTACCAGCAGTGGTCTCTACCGCAAGCTGTGGGTAACTTTGTTGTGCAAGAGTCGTATGAAGAGTTATCACTGTTGAGGAGAAATATTTGGTGTTTCTGTGTCGAAATGGACACAATCGAAGCAGCCGGGAAACGACAGAAGCGGAAGGGACGCAAGAGAGAGGAAACTAGTGAACTTTGGCAAAGGATTTTTCGAAGGGAGGCCCTCACCTTGAGGGCACTAAAATGGTTGAAAAACTGTGTGAAAAGCACGTTTGTTTTCAGTTTTATTTTTTTGACAATGTTGCCATCACCATCAGGCCCCGAAAAAAATATATGTTGTACTTAAGGGTATATTCTTTAACCAAAACATCAGCAACTTGTCCCCCACCTTCATTTTTTCTACAATTGTTTGAAATTTTTAACACGCAAAAAAATAAAGAAAATACGCATCGATAGTTTTGAAAAAATGCACGTTTGGATCTAGATAGTATCTACAATCTGTGAAACTTTCAAAAGTTTTGAACCACCCCCAAGAAAATTTAAACATATTCAATTTTGAGGATGTATGATACGATAATTCGGTAAGGGAAGGGGGTAGAGGGAAAAGAAGTGAGTTAATTTTAGGTCAAGGTTAACCATTTGAGTCAATAGCAACCCATTTTGGATCAAGGGCCGATTTCACTATCTTACCAGGTAAGACCCTTTGACCACTGTAAGATAAAGAAATATACATCTTCGGAATGAGTTTCATGATGTGTTTACAAAAGAAAATAGGGACGTAGAAACTAATGAAGCTAAAGAAAAGCATTAGTTTAAGATATATGAAAGTAGTTCTGAGATTAAAAGAATAACATAGGAAGATATGGATATGGAATATGTACCGGAAGAATAAATCCATATCCTACCAATATATGTAATAATTTTCAGTAGAAGAGAGTATCCGTAAATGAGAAAACGTTTATAAAGCTTGTTGAAGGTTTTACAGGAGATGCAGCTGATAGTAATTTTGTTATTTGATTTTAGCTTGTGAAAAGGACATTACATATTATCCAAACAATAAGAAAGTAATTAAATATGTTAAAAGGAGATTGAATTTATTTCCATCATTTTTCTTTTTTTGTTTTCAATCGAAATATCCTTAATCATTTTTATAGATGGAAACATTGCTAAACAAAAAATTTCAAATAATTAAAAATAATGTCATATAGAATTTAAATAACTTAATATTTAAACAATAAAAAGTTATTAATTGAAATGAATTAGATTTAGATACGGAATATAAGATTGTAAGTATGGAAATATAAAGGTTAAATACGGTAGGCGTAGTTCAGCTCA
Source organism: Thermobia domestica (assembly GCF_964235325.1). NCBI lineage: Eukaryota > Metazoa > Arthropoda > Insecta > Zygentoma > Lepismatidae > Thermobia > Thermobia domestica. The sequence continues at coordinate 286,932,933 of NC_137456.1, read as the reverse complement.
ATAAGAAGACCAAGATTTTTTTTAAATATACAAGACTAAATAGTAATTAACCAACTTTTGTATTCTGGATTAATAAAATGAATCAAATTATTCAAAGATTTTCTACGTGCGAAATAGAAAACTGTTTTACGTTTAACAATAAAAATATATAAAAGTTTAAAGAATTCTTAAAATAGAACATCCAAAACATTGACGACCGTTTCAGATAATGTAATAGGTATTGATTGAAAGTATATATAAGGAAGAAAAATTACTAATATGTTTAGATAAAAATATGAAACTTCGATAATAGAGAAATACAATTGAGATACAGTATAAGTATTGAACGATATGAAAAAATAGAAACTCCCTGAAAGTGCGAAGAGTACAAAGATTTAGATATTCGATCTATAGTTCATCAATCGTACTTTAAAAATGACGTAAGATGTAAAAATTTATTTTCAAAAAATTCTGAGGAAAAGTCAGTTGTGAGTTAGGACTTGAGAAAAGATTTATTCTTACAAAAAAAAAAAAAAAAAAAAAAAACTTTTAATGCAGTTGTTGAAGATGGAGAGAATAATACGCGAATAATATTCGAAATCATTGTCCGTTTATTTTTTAAATTTAGGATTAATGAACTACTCGTAACTGCAATAAATCATTATTCTTAGAATGAGGTAAGTAGAGCATTCCGTTATCAATATACTTACTTGCAATGTTGACAATTGTAGCTGTATATTTTATTGTTTTCTCGACGAAAAGAACTCTTTGATAAATTCTAAATTCAGAAAGACTCTTATATATATTAGTTGTCGAGATATTAACATAATTACTAATAATTATTTTTAGATAACCCTTATAGACAACTTACTTAAAAAAAAGATTGTTTAATGTTTTCTAAGTATTCCCATGTTTACTAGTTTTCGAGTTATAACCATATGGTAAGAATTACTTCAAACAAAACTTGTATATTGATTTTTGATAAAGCCGGCTGAGTAGTTTCAACATATTTCAATATTAACTTTCTATCTATATATATATCTATATCTATATCTATATCCATCTATCTATCTATCTATCTATCTATCTATCTATCTATCTATCTATCTATCTATCTATCTATCTATCTATATCTATCTATCTATCTATCTATCTATCTATATATATATATATATATATATATATATATATAAGGATTCATTTATGGTATATAATAACGGATAAATGAGAGTTTGTAATTTCCCCAACACAGGTTTGCGAATTTTGTAATCCTGCAACAGGAATTCCGAAAGCATGCAACCATCAATACATACATGGTGTGATTGAAAAGTACCAGAACTTTTCCCGCCGCGCGGCTCCCTGACGTTTGAAAAATGTGAAAGGTCTGGGAAAATGTGCGAGGGACCTTCCTCTTTCAAGCGAAACTTGGCCCAGTGCGCTGCAAGCAGCGGTTGAGAAATCATCGCTGTCTTCGCGAACGTCGTTTTGGTCGTCGGTCACGCTTTCTGAGCGCCGAAAAAGATTGACCAACGCTACGCCATCAAGTTTTGTGTCAAACTAAAAAAGACGTTCACCGAGACCCAGGACCTGTTCAAGGAAGCCTTTGGGGAAGATGTGATGTCCCGTACTCGGATCTTTGAGTGGCACAAGGCCTTCAGGAAAGGACGGGAGGACGCTGATGACGAACCACGCTCTGGGAGGTCGTCGACGTCGAAAACCGATGAAAACGTCGACCGAGTTCGCGAATACCTGAACCTGGACCGTGCAAAAAAATTGTGACTGAAGAATTGAACATGCGAAAGGTGTGCGCCAATCTGGTCCCCAAAATGTTGACCGAGGAGCAAAAAGAACTGCGAGTGAAAATGAGTCGTGAAGTGCTGGATTGTGTGCAAGCCGATCAGTGGTGATGAAACATGGTGCTACGAGTACAACCCGTCGGTGAATTTGATGGCGTAGCGTTGGTCAATCTTTGACTTCATTTTCGGCGCTCAAAAAACGTGACCGACGACCAAAACGCCGTTCGAGCGGACAGCGATGCGTTCTCAACCGCTGCTCGCAGTGCATTGGGCCAAGATCCGCTTGAAAGAGGAAGGTCCCGCGCAGATTTCCCCCCACCCCTCACATTTTTCGAAAGCCATTGAGCCGCGCGGCGGGAAAAGTTCCGGTACTTTTTAATCACACCCTGTACATTAGCTATTCAAATCTGAAGCAAATAGCCAAACTATTGATAATATTATTTCTTTTATTTTAAATTTACCGGACAATTGAGAACCTATTAGGCAATTACTCACTCAACTAATCGATTGCTCTGACTATTCTTCAGTTTATCAGTTTGTCGGTAAACATTGCTTTGCATAGCAAAGAGCAGGTTTATATACATAGGTCTATAGACCGAGTTTACTCGATTTCTCTAAGTGAAAGTTAACCGAGCGCGTTCACTCGCAGCTTGCGACCTATTATTTTTAGTACGCACACCGTCGTTGGTTCGAATCTGGCTACCAACTAACGTAGGATATTAACTCTCGTCTTTGCGAGACACAAGGAAGCTGGAGTCACTGCCTAAGTAGACTTCAACTAGTCAGAAAGGGGACGCGGCAGAAGTCCTAAACGGCAGAAGTCCTAAAAGGCAGAAGTTCTAAAAATCTCTTGTGGCGCTACCATCGCGTCCGTAAGAAGAATACTGTCAATCTGTTAGTCAAAGTTTTAGATATACTGTTTCATATTACAGAGCCTTAGTTCTTACAAGTTATTTGTATAAATACATATTGTATCGTTCTGAAATAATAAATAAATAAATAAATAAAGCCTATTGTCCTTTCTTAATCTTTCCATGATATATTTCTATGTTGACAAAATTTTAACTTTCTACCAAATGTGATTCCCATATCTTTCATAATGTCTGTTTTTCTCTATTTCCACACCATTGATCTCATATTAGTAACATAATATTGTGTATTAGTTATGTACGTCATAAATTTTGTTTTCCTTGTGTTGTTTTGAAGCAAATTATTTTTACATATATATTTCTTGTACAGAAGTCTTTCTGTAGCAAATATTTGTCATACTCGTAATTAATTACTTTTACTCGTTGTCATTATTAATAACAATTTTAGTGTTACTAACATAGTTGTTACCGTTGGAATTAAATACGTTCATATTGGTATTGTGCAACTACTTACTACTGAAATGCTTTATCGAATATTTAAATCTGTAGTTTGTAGCAGGGTGGCCATAGAAGTTAATGGCTTATAGCCCATAGTGCGTCACTGAAATTTTAGAGGATTTTTGAAAAGCAACTTAATTGAAATTAATGAGAAAGATATATTTAAAATAAATTTATTTAATACAAGAACATTACGTTTAATCAATTCCGCAACCATTGTTGAGGAGATGTATTAAAGATCGAACCATTGGAATATTGCAGAAGCAATAGCTGAGTTTTTTAAATATATATATATATATATATATATATATATATATATATATATATATATATATATATATATATATATATATGAAAGTATACTAGAATGTAACTAACTAGACTAGAAATGAAAGAATGTAACTATATATATATATATATATATATATATATATATATATATATATATATATATATAAATGAAAGTAACTATATTTGTAACTTAACAACACTTAAACCACCAGAGTGATCTCGACAAAAACTTTCAACATAGATGAGGTTCGGGCCTGAAATGGTTTTATCATTTCACTTTGAAGGTGCAACTTGGAGGAAGGAAGTGCGGATATATATTAAAACTTATCGATCTTAGTGTGGAACCCATAGTTTTCGGGGTTGCTGAGATGAACACTGACATTTCCGATGAAGCTTAAATTCTAATTCAGCACTGCAACTTGGGGGAAGGAGAGGAAGTTGTATAAAATGATCAAAAATAACCGCTAAAAGTGTCGATTCAATAGCTTTTGCGGTCGCTGAAGTGAACAGTTACACTTTCGATGCCGTTTAAATTCAAATTTACTCCCGCAAATTGAGGGAGGTATATAAAAATGATGAAAAATAATCGATATTAGTGTGGATCTATAGTTTTCGAGGTCGTTAATGTGAACAGTGACACTTTCGATGCCGTTTTAAAAAAAAATAAATTTATCCCCGCAAATTGAGGGAGGGGGAGGTATATTAAAATGATGCAAAATAATCGATATCAGTGCGAATCTATAGTTTTCAGGGCCACTGAGATAAACAGTAACATTTCCGATGCAGTTTAAATCCAAATTCAACGCCGAAATTTTAGGGAGGGAAAAGAGGTGATATATAAAAACTGATGGAAAATGACTGATATTAGTGTTGAATCTATAGTTTCTGTGGTTGCTGAGATGAGCAGTGACGCTTCTAATGCCGTTTAAACCCAAATTCAGCGCCGTGACCTGGGGACATAGGAGAGGGGGATATATATATACAGTGGCGGATCCAAGTGGGGGCTATAGGGGCTATAACCCCCCCCCTTGATGCTCAGTTTTACACTGGATAAAATGGGCTTCAATCCTGCGTTACACTGGATAAAACGGCAAAATATGGTTTAGCCCCTCCCATGATCATATCCTGGATCCGCCACTGTATATATATATATATACATATACATATACATATATATATATATATATATATATATATATATATATATATATATATATATATATATATATATATATATATGACCGATATTATAGTCGAATACATCGTTTTTGGGGTTGCTTTGATGAACAGTAACACTTCCGATACAGTTTAAATCCAAATTCATCTCCGCAACTTGGAGGTGGAGAGATATATAAAAATGATCGAAAATGACTGATAATAGTGTCGAATCAACACTAGTAGTTTTTAGAGTCGCTGAAATCAACAGTAACACTTCCGATGCAGTTTAAATCCAAATGCATCCCCGCAACTTGGAGGCGGATATATATATATATATATATATATATATATATATATATATATATGATCCAAAATAGCGATACTAGTGTTGAATTCATGGTTTTTGGGGTCCTGAGATGAACAGTGACACTTCCGATTGCATTTAAATCCACATTCTGCACCGCAACTCGTAGGGGAAGAAGATGTGGGTATATAAAAATGGTCGAAAATGGTCGATATCAGTGTCGAAACCATACTTTTCTGGGTGACTGAGATGAACAGTGACACTTCCGATGCCGTTTAAATCCAAATTCAGCCCCCATTATTACTCCTAAAGGGAGAGAATGACATGTAATAGTAAGTGAAAATGGCTGATACTAGTGTCAAACTCATAGTTTTGGGGTCCCTAAGTTCACTGGTGACAGTTTTGATGCTCCTGATACCGAAAATGAAACTATTCTCCCCGTATGAAGAACGGGTATTCTGCTAGACTTTAAGAATAATGGACGGAAGTTTCACATGTTAAATTCTTTAATATATTTGTCGCTGCTCAAATTTACGCACTTATGCAGTGTATGTGTGTATATGTAAAGAACATCCTCTCTCTTTTTGAGTTCTTCGAAAAATATACACATAATAAAGATGTATTTATATCAGAAAACTAAATAGTAAAATTAAAAGATGTTGCTTTAACTATTTTTCCTGCTAGCAAAATACGTTGTATGTATAGATGATGCAGACACGTTACAGCAAATAAGATTAGCATCAGGCGAATAAATAGTTTTTAAATTACATTATCCGGGTTTTGCCAATATTTCCGAACAATTTTTTTTTTCTAATGGGTTCAAAATTTACACAGGACAAGGAAGATGCGTGTCCCCATCCTGTTATTTTAACATTTCCCTGCCATAAAACGGTAACTTTATAAGATTACTTAAGATAATTTAAATGCGTCTATATTATTTAATCTAACTTCAATTATATTTCCGTATTTTTTGTAGCCATAACTCCATTCTATCACGGTGCTAACTTTAAAGGAATGGTGTAAATATATTTATTGCCATAAAATTTACCTATTCTAATACAAGAAACATAACTACTCAATGATCTTAACTGTAAAGTAGTAAATATAAAATAGTTTTCAGTTTAAAGGCATAATGTGTGAAACATTAGAAAATTTCAATTTTCCCCAATCTTTTCGTTTTTTTTTTCAGGTTCGGGAAAAACGGTAAAAAAATGTTTTTTACCCAAAATTTCCGTTTTTTTCTAGACCTTTGCAACACTAGTCGCACATATTGTGAACATTCATCAGACACGAAGACACATGATTCATCACTAAAACTCCTATCCTCCAATCATCAGCAGTCCAATGTTCTTTGCCTCGTGCCCATTCGAGGCGCTTCTTTGCAATAATTGGAGTAATTTTTGCTTTCTTTCTTGGCCTGAGTGCTTTTATTCCCTTAATACAAAGAACCCTTCGAACATTTTCAGGCGAAATGTCTACACCATTCTCAGCCATTTTTATGCTTAAGTCTCTAGAAGTTGCGTTTCTGTTTCCCAGAGCCAATCTTTTTTAGTTTTTTGATACCTCTTGGCGATAGCTTTGGATCTCACCCACACTTCCAAAGCCTATTTTTCTGACACATTTGCTTTTTGCTCATCGCAACGGAGATTTTACTCCCAGATTTTTGCCCTACCCCAACTCTAATAGCAATTTGTCGTGTATATCTTCCTTTCACCAAAAGTGTTTTGACAACTTCCACTTTACGGGAAGAAAGGTCTCTGGCTTTTCAAATTATGCCGCGATTACAGGACTTCATAGAATAAAAGATTAATACAAAACACGTCAAGATCACTTCGAACTGACCCTTACGAACTGTTGAACGCTTTGAATGTCGTAACCGCTTACGACACAATACTTCAGATTGTAACTTGTTGTTCGAAATCACAACAGCTGTCTAAGCTGAAATACCACTTTCAGAACTCTCTCCCCTCTACTAATGCCATCTGCTGTTCAACGGTATCACCACTTCAAGTCTACAGTAAACAAATGAAGAATCCTATATTGGTGGTATAAACAATTAAATTACATGTTCAAGAACTCCGAAATTAGGACTGCAACATCAACTTCGCATTTTTCGAGAGTGAGTCTAATAATTTGAAAATGAAATGAAATGAAATCTTTGAGTTTTACGTCCTACGGTTATGCCGGTTAGGCTAAAGGAGACGGTGATGATGAGTAATGAATTAAATGGTGGAATGAAGAAACTGGGAGGAAACGGGAGAACCCCGAGAAAACTCACGAACACGGTGTTTGTCCACCACAAAGTTCACTTGGCGGGGGCTGGGATCGAACCCGGGGCCCCAAGCACCAGAAGTAAACGCTCTACCACAGTACCACTGAGCCACCGCGGCCCCCTCTAATAATTTGAACACGTCTGTACAACTGTCTTACGTGTTTTATTGAGTTTTCAGTATTTTAAACAGTTACTTATAAAGTGAAGAATTACAGATAACATTTTAGGTGCATGACATCATCATCATCATAGGTATTCTGCCATTATTGGCAGGTCAGTTGCTACAACTGAGAAGCTTTCATACTCCACGGTCTTCTGCTAACCTCTTTCTCTTCACGTACGATTATTTTTCTGTTTTGATATCGTCCATCAATTGTAGTCTTCTTCGCCCCTCCCTCTGTCAAAGATGTGTGACAGTTGTAGAAAAAAATAATCATCCTTCTATTAGGCTGCGCCTATGATTCTGTCTCTTGATTTTAGTTCATTTTGTAAGAATTTTCAAGGTCTTATCCTCTTGAATTTTGTCTTGCATTCATGATCATCTGTTTAGTAATTTTAACGAAGCCTGTAAGAAGAATAACCATATCTTTAAGTTTCATCATAAATTTTAGATGTTATTCTACTTGTTCTTTTCGGAAAAATGACTAGGATACAGTTCTGTCATTAGCAGTGCTATTCACATCACTTTCGTACAAATGAATGTAATTTTTTAACACCTGCAGGGAAATGGAAAATCAATTGATTCAGTTGCAGGAAAGCCGTCTGACATTGTGACTTAAACGAACATAAAACATACCTAATGCGGCTTAATATCAAGCCATTTCACATCAAAATTTTATTCAATTTTCCAGAAGTTCATTTCCAACATGCTGAGGCTCTCACAAGCAAGGGGCGCGATATCGAGACTCGAATTGCGCAGTAAGAGTTACATATACTGAAAGAGCATCAGGTACTTAGTAAGTTACCAAATTATTAGCTGCAGTCCGCCAGTAGGGAAAAAGTTATGGAACTGTAAAGTCCAGAGCCCGGCGTACGAAAACCACACAAAACTTAGCATTTGGCTTGTTCCTCTTTGTATTGACAAGAGATAATGAACTCTAACGAATTCCCATCACAGAGCATGATGTTTGACATAAGAAAATCTGTATGAGAAGAATTGTCAGTGTTGCCATCCATAGAAATTACAGTGTTCCCAAAATAAGAATACCTCGAAAAGCTTGGTTTGCAGCCAATGAAAGAGTGAACACAACTGTGTTCTGTGACATCATGTTTTCGTGGTACGCACGGAACTACGTTTTACATAATACGTTATTTAGTTTGTAAGAATCAAAGTAGTTATAATATACTTGTATTAATATTACAAGTATATTATAACTACTTTGTATATTATAACTACTACTATATTAAAGTAGAAACTCTTTTAAAGTCTCGACTGGAAGACCAATCGGAAAACGACCGTTAGGAAGACCTACGCGCAGATGGGAGGACAATATTAAGATGGATCTCGCAGAGATAGGAATACAAAGTAGAAACTGGATGCAATTAGCTAAGGATAGAAGTCAGTGGAGAGCTTTTGTGAACGCGGCACTGAACATCGGGTCCCATAGGCCATAGAGTTAGTTAGTTAGTTAGTTTTTGTATTAATATTACAGAATATTATTTAAACAGAAGTGCAAAAGCTACCAAGAGAACACTAGTATGAAGGTGCTTCGCAAAGTAGACCACACGATAAACCTGTGAAAATGTCATTCGGGTTCGAATCGGTTTGTTCATTGGGCATTTATCGTGAGGCATACCGACAGACAGGCTACACAAATTCCGAGCATCGCGAATCGTAAAACTCGGTCGCTGGCTATCGTCTGGTGTGCATATTGTACTAACTGTTTTTGTTTGAATCACTCGATACTTTGAGCTCTTCATATCAATTGTGTGGCTTAACACTGTCATTTACATAGCTATCTCCCCTTCCCAAACAAATACCATTTGCTATTGCACACACAAACAGGTTATTCCTTCTGTTTGCCATAGTCTCTCATGTTAATTTTGCAGCCCTATAATTTTGTCCTACTGGCGGACTGCAGCTAATAACGTGGTCACTTTATGATTGGTGCTCTTTCAGAATATATTTTATAACCCGTAATGTGCAACGCAAGTCCCGATCACGTACTATTTGCTTGCAAGCTTTTCGAGGTATTATTCTGGCAACATTGTCATTTCTATGGTTGGCAACACTGACAATTCTTCTCATACAGATTTTCTTATGTCAAACATCATGTTCTCTGATGGGAATACGTTAGAGTTCATTATATCTTGTCAATGCAAAGAGGAACAAGCCAAATACTAAGTTTTGTGTGCTTTTCGTATGCCGGGCTCTGAACTTTACAGTCCCATAACTTTTTTCCCTACTGGCGGACTGCAGCTAATAATTTGGTAACTTACTAAGTACCTGATGCTCTTTCAGTATATGTAACTCTTATTGCGAAATTCGAGTCTCGATATCGCGTCCCTTGCTTGTCAGTACGCAAAATGTGTCACAGTTCACATCCTCAAGAGATGTTTGGCCACATATTAAGTAAGCAATGCAAGAGAACCATAAGGAGTACCTTAAGAAAGAGTCTTACTCCTGTACATCACAACTTCTTTTTCGGCATCACCTTATCAGCTTATTTGTCTTCTATATATAAATCTATACTATATGCGATAACACTTCTGTTCTCATATTTATATTGTCAATGTACAAGGTTGTAAATAGCACCAATTCAAAATATCAATATAACACTTTCAAATACTTGTATGCTTTTTATAGAGTTCCAACCAAATCAAAAGGTCAGATAATCGGGGATAAGGGCCGTCCCCCTTATGCACCCTCTTGGATTATTTGTTTAATGTATGGCCAAACATTACATGGGGATGTGAAATGTGATACCTTTTATTTACTGCTAACCTTAGCATGTTGGGCGTGAATTACTGGAAAACTGAGAAAAAAAAATGTTTTGAAATGACTTTATATTAGACCGAATTAAGTTTGATTTATGTTTGTTTCAGTTACAATGTCAAACGACTTTCTTGCAACTGAGTCAATCAATTTTCCATTTCTCTGCAGATATTTAAAGAAATCACATTCATTTTTACTAAAATAGATGTGAATAATACTGCTAATAGCAAAACTGTATCTACTCATTTTTCCGAGAAGAACAAGTAGAATAACATTTAAAATTTATGATGAATTCTGAAAAAAATAGTTATTCTTCTTACAGAATCGCTTACAATTAAGAAGAAAAACATTCCTAGGAGAAATCTCTCCCTGTACAGAATTCGCACCTTCAAAGATTAAGCAGAACGGGAATTTATAATATTTTTTTTACAAAGTGCTAGAGGGCCCTTAGGCAGAGCAGAAAGACACCGAGTTCATAAGGAAAAGACCTCTCGCTTTCCTCTTCGGAGAAATTGACAGAAGAGTAACGTAAGAATATACTGCATATTATGAGGGGATTCCAAATAGTAAATAGCTTTCCAAAGTGAATAGCTTTTATGTAGAATACGGTTCACTAGATGCTCTGCTTCTGTGATGATGTACTGTACATTCGATGTTCTTTGGAAAAGAAAGGAAAAAATAGAAAACATAGAAACATCAATTTAAAGACAGAAGCATTATTTACTTGTTAGGAAACTATTCATACTGTACGAATGCATTTCACATTGAATTGAAGTATTGATAGCAACGAGAGTAAATTATTCATTTTATTAAATAATTTCTCATAACAAGGTAAAAGGACTGTCTAATATTTAACGGCTTTTGTAAACCATTACTAGGTTAACAGAGTAGCGAAGGGGTTTAAGGCATAATGCTTGCAAACTTACAGACGTAGATTCGAGTCCCTATTACGGTAGAAACTCTCCTTTTCTTTATATAATGGAGCATTTTTCTACAACTCACGAATTATTCATTGATAAAACGCAAAATCAGCAAAAGTATCGGAGGTGATAGAATACGAAGGTAAAACAAAACACATGGTTATTTCATGACGGCAGTCTTGCACCAAACAAGCTTCGAAAACAACACTTTCCATTGCTTGATGTGAAGTTCAGTAATACATTCGATTCAAGCAGAGTGTAGCGAATTACTCTAATTGTTTAAAAAATAATTTCTTTTCTTTGCGTTCTTAGGAACATCGTTTTGTAGATTATAAACACTCTTTTTATTTCTTCATATAAACTATATAGTAAATGTCATATTTTTCGCTACTGGTACTCATGGAATTAAAAGAAAAAAATACTCCCATTTCCATCTTAGTGGCAACATTTATGAAATTGTCGGTGGTGAATAACTACATTCAGTGCTCGAAATGCGATAGGTGTCAGGAATTCTCTACTTGTTCATTTATTTTAACGTTTTCGACTGTTACTGACATTTAAAGTCTCCCTAAGATAAAGTTACTTAATTTAATAATGTTGCCACGAGATTAGGCGAGCGAAGACTGTAGACTGTCTCCTGTGGTATGATGTAAATGCCATCTCGTCTCGAAACAATCTTTGTCTCATATGAAAGTCTCCACTCTTACACTGAGAAAAAAACGTTCTCCGGACAGCGGTATAATGTACAAATATACGTAATCCTCTTGCTTGCTAAAGAAATCAGTGCGGAGCATACGTTATCCATATGCTACATACGCACTGCCCTTAGATGTTACATCATGCCATTGCACGATGTCTGACATCCAAGTTTTCCTTATATTACATACATATATGTATGTTACATTCGTCAGCTACATGTTATATACGTCCATTTGTATGTGAGATCCTCACCGCCTATATTGTTTCATACGGAAAGTACGAATAGATGGAACACTTATACGGAATGTATTAGAAAACATGCGTTTTCAGTTATACGTCCGCTGTACGTTAAGTCTAAAAACTACAGGAATTATGCATGTGACCTACCATTTTATGTACGCCACATATATTTTTTTTCTCAGTGTAAGACTCTTGATGATAAACTTTGATAGGTGTTTGTCCACGCACACTGTGTTTGTCCACCACTAAGTTCACATGGCAGGAGTCGAGATCGAACCCGGGCCCTATGCACCAGAGGTGAACTCTCTATCACTGAGCCGCCGAAGTCTCATGTATAAGCGGAAAAAATAAACAAATGTAACGATCACCTACGATCAGGAGAGTATACACTGTGAGAATGAAAAGAATTCTAATATTAAACAAAATGAAGCTATGTTTTCTTACAAGTTAACAAGAAACCGTTGGAAAAGTTTCCGTGGCTGCATTAAGGCACGGAACACAAACTAAAAGTTAACTTCCCAAGTAAAATTTAGTTACAGAAAGTAGTTCGTGACCTGAAAAACCAAGAACAGTAAAGAGTATTTAAACTTCGGGTTTTGAGGTCACGGATGTTCTTCTCGGAAGGAGGCCAAGGTGTTGTACGTTTTCCGAGGAGTTCTTGATTAACAGGCTGCCTCGATTTCGGAAGAGAGAGGCCCAGAGTTCAATTCAGTTTTATTCAGTTCCATAAGCCACGCAAATAGGTTTGGTGTGGGCTGTGACGGTTGCCTACCTCAGATGTCCTGAGATCCATACCGTTCTATATAGCCACGCAAAGAGGTTTGCTGTGGGCTACCACTGATGCTCTCTTTAGAGGTCAAAAGTTCGATCCCGACTACGTAGCCACAAAGAGGTTTGTAGTGGGCTCAAACCTGATCGCTACTCTAGGCTTGGAAGAGGATGACGTGATGCATCTAGTGAATTGTAGTGCCTATAATTAAAAAAATGAAATGAAAGCTTTAAGTTTTACTTCCCACGGTTATGCCGATTAGGCTAAAGGAGACGGTGATGATAAGAGATGAGTGAAATGGTGGAATGAATAAAGAGGGAGGAAACGGGAGAACCCCGAGAATACCCACGAGCGCGGTGTTTGTCCACCACAAAATTCACTTGGCGAGGGCTAAAATCGAACCCGAGACCCCAAGCACCAGAGGTGAACGCTCTATCATTGACCCACCGCTTCCCCTGCCTATAATTATTGTGCAATTAAAACAGTTATCGTGGGATATGAGAAGAACACGAAAAGCTGACTTCCAATACGAGGCTGAAACGTGTAAGTAGCCAGTAATGAAATTTAATGCATAAATGATAGATTCACTCTTAAAACAGTTCTAAACGATATAGCCCAAGGCTCATCTTTTGCCTGGCGTGTTATTTCAAATCATTTTGCTAATATGATAATCTTTGTAAGTCAAACAAAATATATATATAAACAAAATATATATTATTTTAAACTCTGTTAAACTAACTTTTATGACACACAGAGTTTGACCCTTGTTTAGCAGATACGCAGTAGTGACCAACAGATGTAAATAAACAATCATCATCATTACATATTTTCTTTATTATCCCATTTTGCAATTGTTAAATAAAATTAACAAAAGGTTGTAAGAACGAATAGCGTTATATTAACAAAGGTTCACCAAGTAGTTTATAAAATAATTTCGTCCTTATGTGTAATGGAATTGCACGGGTTTAGAGCCCAGCCTTGTTAGGAAGAAGAAGCATATACAGTTTATTGCATTGCAGATAGCATACCCTGCAGGGAAGTTAAATTATAGGTCACACTCTATCACCGTACTACCACACCAAACTAGTAATATTCCAAGACAAGAACCATTGTCTTGTTCTACAAATAACACTAGACTAGCAAGTGATAACAAAATACGTGTACAGAAACCAATACATAGTCATTCAGGAAGTAGCCAGCAAGTTATTCTAGAGGGCCTTGATTTTTACAAACTAAAAACAAATAAAAAGTTTCTTTCAAGATTATGAAAGAATTAATAACACATAGACACATACGTATTTCAGAAGTACATTTATTATTATTATTATTATTATTATTATTATTATTATTATTATTATTATTATTATTATTATTATTAATTGTAGTAGTAGTAGTAGAAGTAGTAGTAGTATATTTCATATATGCTACATTTCTGAGACTTGAGTCTTGATAGTACGTGAAGTTAAAATCAAAGGTTATATTACGAACGGCAAATGATGGCTTCACACCAAAAACACATTCCTGACCGGGACCGGGGGCTAGTCTGTTTTATGTTTATTAAACGTGTTTAATAATTACAGCAAATGATGGATGTTTATAATAGAATGTTAAAGAATACAGCTTTAAAAGAATTAAACTACGTCAACATGTTAAAATAATTAAAAGAGCCTAATTAATCAGCCACTTTGTACTCTCGTTTGCTTAACTGGATGAACCGAGGCCTAAAGGAAAAGAGTTTTCTGCCCAAATCCCGTAAGCAGTGGGATATTTTAATATTATAGAAATTGACCCTCCTTCCCCTTAAAAGTGTAATTTTCAAGACGTTGAAACATATAGTATTTTATTACTTTTAATTAAAAGTTCAAATACCGAGTTTCACGCATCTAACTTAAACAATCCTTCCTTAATTTATTTACATATTTTCTGAGTAAGTAATGGGAAATTCGAACATAAAAAAGTGCTCTTTCCCTTTTATGTGTTCAATTTTCAGTTTTCTTAAACAGGAAAGTTTATATGCCAAGTTTCATTTTGCTAGCTTCAGAAACTTGCGAGATACACTTCCCTTTTAAAAAATCTTGCCCCACCCTTTTTACGATAATTATTTCCAAAAATTCTTTCTTATGTCCTGCTTTCATAAGAAAATTATATTTTATAATTAAAATTTAACGACTCTACTTGTAGTAGTATGCCCAAAAAATCACTCATCTTTACTCTTTTATATAAGAGTACAGAAGATAAATACAGTCAAACAAATGGACTTGCATGAACAGTTTCCGATTTCTTATAACTAACTTATTCATACATTTACCGCAAGCTGTGGTTTGAAATTTACGCTCTGCCAAGGTCCAGGTTTCAAAAAGGAACTAACTGGAAATATAATAATATTCTGTATTTATGTACAGGTGTAATATATATAAATTTACTGTCTTATTGAAGTTTTCGTAATCTGGAAATAAACTTTTGATTTGCTTTTAACATATAAAAAGCCTGTTCCCCTAGAAAAATTTGCAGGCCATACCCCTAAATGACTATGTAGTAATTTCTGCAAAAATGGCACAGGAGCTAAAATTTAGGTCTAGTGCCTATATTTTTAGGACTTGTGCCGTTTAGGACTTATGAATGTCGCCCACTGTATTGCATATTAAATGTTCTTTATTCAATTTTAAATTTACTGCGTTCTTTATGTATACAGTTGGTATTTAATGTTCACTCGTGAAATGCCTAGTGATCTTT
The DNA here is from genome assembly GCF_964235325.1 of Thermobia domestica. Classification (NCBI taxonomy): domain Eukaryota; kingdom Metazoa; phylum Arthropoda; class Insecta; order Zygentoma; family Lepismatidae; genus Thermobia; species Thermobia domestica. The sequence continues at coordinate 286,917,470 of NC_137456.1, read as the reverse complement.
TGTCCTAATTAAGTAAACTTCGGTGGATTTTTCTCCTACTCTTAATAAAATACGCTCCGCATAGTATATATTGCAATTCTGAATGTTTGCTTGGTTTCAGAAGTCTGGTAAAATATGCTTTTTAAACATTTTTTTATTTTTATTTATTTATTTTTATTTTAGGAATTTGTCTTGGGATTCTCGTATCTCCATTCGAAAGAAACTAATTTCTTAAGTAATTATGTATTAATTCTTAGAATGAAACAGATTGTATTATGTAACTCGTGTATAAGTGCAGAACAGATAGTGATAATAATAATCTTAGTAGTACAAATATAGCTGTTACTGTTGGAATTAGCTACGTTCGTAACATCATTTCCAACTAGTTGTTACATCGTCCCAATTTCGTGTGGTGGTGGCGAATTTCAGAACTAAAGCAAGTGAATAAAAAAGGCGCAAGTCCTAAATGGCACAAGTCCTAAAAGGCAGAAGTCCTAAACGCCAGAAGTCCTAAAAATCATATCGTGGCAGAAGTCCTAAACTGCAGAAGTCCTAAAATTTAGGACTAGTGCCTATATTTTTAAGACTTCTGCCGTTTAGGACTTCTGGATGTCACCCGTCAGAAAAAGTAGGAAGGAACGGTAACCGCAACATACATTGAAACAGAAGGGGCAAAAACATGCAGATCAAAAGCGTCAGTGGGAAGTAAGATTTGTGATTAAAAATGTAGAAAATGTAAATCAGAGCTTCAATTCAGATATTTTTCCATCACTTTGATATAAGAGCGAGCAAAGTAAGATTGTATATAATAAATGATTTTATCTATTATTCCATCGTTCTTAGTGGATTTTGCGCTAGGATAATTTGAGGAAATATGTTTAGTAGTGAAAGTTATTTAGAAAATATGGTGAAAGTGGGTAATTTATATATCTGCTCCCAACAAAATAGTTTTCTATCTACCATTATTCGTCTTTATAAAAACAGAAGGTGTAAGAACTGTTGCGACTTGCCGTTTCGAAACTTAGACCAGATAGTAAAATTAGACTCTATCTAACGAATATACACAAATGCTTGTTAACATGCATCCATACAGGTTGAGAGGCTTATATCATTGTTGATATTTTTTTCATGAACTACCTTGTAATGTGCTCGAACTTTCCATTAACCAAAGAAAAATAATTTATAGACTACTCGGAACAGAAATACTAAAAGTATGCTTCATATTCCCTTTCCTCATCCTTGCCTAAAATTATTACATATTTGCAGGAAATTTGCTAAGAAAGGGAATCTGTACAGTACAGCTAGAATAATTCTAAAACTGTCAAGATATTCAACAGAGATGCGTGCTACTAGGGAATTCATTGACATTGTAGGTAAGTGTGCTATGATTGCGTCTTTCATTTAGCTCTTACTAAATACACTTAGTAATTCACGTGTGAGCATATGTATATTTTATGGTAATAGTTGAGTTGAGTTGATTTTAGTTTTAGCGTCCCTTTCAGCAGGGAGGCTATATGAGACGTGGACCTACTGATTAACGTGGAATGCGAACCACATGAGCTCCCGCCGGGAATCGAACCCGGATCTCCCACGCCAAAGGCGCGTACGCTAACCGCTTAGCCACGGAGGAGCTCTATAGTAATAGTTGTGAAATAATTGTCCACACTCCATTCGAATTGATAAATTAAAGATTGATCCACACTCCAAATTCTCAGAACGAAATACGTATTACTCGAATTCGTTGATCAATTACCCCCATGTATGTATTGTACGTGACGAAACAAGCTGGTTGAGGGACAAATATACTTTTTTCTGTGCATTTGGCCACTTTTTTAGTGCAGAGAGTGGATGCGTATCACAAACTGTAGAAAGGACTGTCACCACACTGGTATCATTGTACCGAACTAATGTAATGCCATTTTTCTCATCTCTTACTTGAGAGTGGCTACCTCGAGGACTCTTTTAAAATTGTTTTGGGTCTGGTAGCGGAGCCCCTTCCACCCTGTTATTCCTTATTGTTCCAGTGGCCGGATGGCCTTTCTCTTTGAGGTAATGTACAGTACCAATGAAACCGAGGAAAAGAAAGTGTCAAAAGTAACTGTCAACTGTCTTTCCTGTGGTAGTTCCGATATGAGGTACATAACCACTGATCCACCAACAACCAAGTTCAGGCATTGTACTATACGTTAACGCACCTTGGTAAGGTTCGCCCTGCACGAGGTAGCCAACTCTGGTAGCTAGTGACCACACTTTGTAACCGAATGATATCGGCTTACCATGTATCTGCTGTTTAGCACCATGCAGCCCGAAATATGGAACCATGGATTCTTCAACGGAAAGGTATGGATCCCCAGGCCAGTATCTACACCACCTTTCATTTAACATACATCACACTGGTCTTATCCTACCAAATCTGTCCTTTGCATCTATTTCCGAGTTGTAGCAAAAGTGCAAATTCCTGAAAAATTTCCTCAAACCGATTTCTTGACATAGCTTTTGCCACAGCAATATTGTGGACGTCGTCAGCTATTTTCCAGTACATTCTGGTTTGGGGAAGAACGTTGTAACCCGATAAAAAAGGATAGCAAAAAACAAACGGAGCTCATCACCCGACAAATTGAAAGATATGTTCTCCTTTTCTTTGGCATATTGCACTGTGCAGTCAACATCATTGTCAAAAAATATCTGAAACAAGTCTACAGGTGTAAAATATCTGTATAGAAATGCTGGGCGTTGAAATTCCTTTTGAAAACTATCTGGAATATAAACATTTCTTCCAGTCACTCATTTCTGCCGAAATTTCTCTTTTTTTCTTGGCTTGAAATGATTTTTGACTTTCATGAACGCTTGGTTGTTCTTCTGTATCAGAAGATCTCACGGAACACAAATTTTGACCCTCTGATAGAGAATCGGAATCACATAGCTCTTGAGCCCAGGTTTCACCATCACCATATCTATTCTGCAACATTCTCTCTTCTGTTACTTTCCTAAACACCAGCTCTGCTCCCGCTCGAAGCTAATTTCCTGATAACTTGTTAAGGTCACCTGAGGGATCATCAATGTCTCCATCACTGACTATTCCGTTTTCTGGTGGCTCGATGAACATTAGCCTCCAGAAAGTCTTCAGTCTGCTCACACTCGTCTAGAATGAAAGCTATCTCCTCCACCGTAAAACTGAAATGAGATGAAATGATATATTATTATTATTATTATTATTATTATTATTATTATTATTATTATTATTATTATTATTGTTGTTGTTGTTGTTGTTGTTGTAAAATCCTAAATATCCGCGTTCGGAATATGCGTGGGCGTTCCGAGAGAAAAATTCAATAAAACTACTGTACTACGAGCCGTCAATTAAGAAAATAGTAAAATAAATACTTGGTTCAGTGTTTTTAGTTTCTGTATTGCAATACAAATAGCTTTTGCTGTATTGTGCATAGTATCACTGTTTACGTTATGTTTTATGTACAGTCGGGACAAAAATCGGGACAGCCCCAAAATTTATTCGATTCCCACGAAGAACGAGGAATACCAATAAACCAACAATTGTGCGTTCTGGAAATAGGGTTAAAACTAAAGCTAATGAGAATGGCTCATAGTGCACACAAAGATCTCAAAATGCCGGGACAAGAAGAGGGGTCCAATTTTTTGTCGCCGACTGTACAATACAAAACAATAAGTTACTAGGCTAAAAGATTTTTACTTTATTTGGCTGATTTCCCTTATCTGCGACACATGTTGCACTATATTTCGCGGATAAGATGGAGTTTACATAATAATAATAATAATAATAATAATAATAATAATAATTATTATTATTATTATTATTATTATTATTATTATTATTATTATTATTATTATTATTATTAATACTAGCGTAGAATTCTAAATCACAACAAATATATATATCTGTTTCAGTGAATATTGGGAATATACGAATTGTTGCACGGCATCGATTCAAGTAGGAAATTTCATTCCTCTTATTATTTATTTATTTATTTATTTATTTATTTGTTGCAACTCAAGGGTATATAAATACAACGGCTTCTGTGTATAGTGCTATGTCGATGATGATGGGTGTTCTGCCTGAAGGCACGTCTTTCACCCCGAAGGTCCCTGGGCAAGGTGAGACCATGGTTTTTTGCCATTGCCTTCCATGGGATGATTATGATGATGATGACGTCCAAAGAACGGGACCTACAGTTTATAGTGGGATTACAAGGTGACGAGCGTGGCTACTCATACACGGGGACACTATGTTGATAAAGAAAAGTTAAATTATAGTGTTTCTTACGTATAAGAGAATAGAAATACATTCTTTTCTACCAAAAAGTAACGGTAAAATACTTAGTTTACCTTCCCCCTCCCAGTTGGGAACATGAAGGGGCAAATGGCCTATTTTAATCTAAAGTTTACGCTTCCGACATGAAAGCAATATTATTCTCCATTCACAAGAGAGGGAAAGTGAATGCCCCTCAGTGTGAAGTTCATGGTCCCTCCTGTGACCTCTATCGACAAATGACGACACGAAAATCAATGACAAGATAATACAATGTTCTGCAATCAATAACAGAATATTTAATAAACATTATTAAAACGACATGTTCTAACAATAAAAATACTGAGCTACTAAAGAAAAGTGATGTAATAATATAAAGTAATATACTTACTTGTTAGAAAGAGACATTGTATCTTCTGCTCGCTTCAAAATCTCCATACACAATGCACACCACGTGACACGACGCGGGATGTCGCTGTCCTTTTCGTATGCAGTGATACCAGCTAACACTAGAAAAAAGTTGTCTCGTTTACAAAGATTCTCATTTCAGCTCTAGGAGTCCCAAAAACGTCAAGTCGACAAATGTCAGTAATGGGCACAAATGGGTTAAGATTATTTTCTTAGGTCAGCTGAGAATAATATAATGCCAAACTCTAGTAGTTTCTGTAATTTTATTAAAAGTAAAACGAAACATCTTTCTACTGTGTCAAAACAACTCAGTGGGAGAGAGATTTACAGTAATGACGAAATTGCTAACCTTTTTGCATTTCATTTTCAAGCAACTTACACAAAAATCGTGCTAAATATAATGTAGAAGACGTCATTCATCTAGATTTAAAGTGTGAGATATTGGACGCATTTGTTCTTTCTCCTGTGAGTATGAAAGAGATTCAAAAGCCTATCAAGAACTTGAAACCAAGGTCCTGATCTCATCCCGTCATATTTAATCAAAGGTTGTGTTGAGATCCTAAGAACACCCCTACATATTATCATCAATTTGTCAATCGTAACCTCTACATTCCCAGACAGGTGGAAAATAGCAACTATATGAACAATTCCAAAATCAGGATCATAAAACGATACAAATAATTATAGACCAATATCTATCTAATCCTCATTTGCTAAAGTATATGGAAATATATAGTATGAAAGGATAATAACTCATGTTCGCCTAGCTCATATTAACTGATCTCATAGCCTCTACGCTCGATAAAGGCGGCCGAATTGATGTGATATATACATGTTTAAGTAAAGCATTTGACACCGTAGATCATGATGCGCTATGAAGTAAACTTCACTCCTTCAACTTTTAGAAGTCATCATTACAGCTAATATCTTCATATTTGAAAATCGAAAATAGGCAGTGCTTTACAAAAATTTTCTCTCAGAGGCAAAAGTGGTAAACTCTGGAGTGCCTAAAGGATCGAATGTACATCCCTTATCGTTTCTATTACTTATTAATGATTTGCCACAGTGTGTTACGAAATGAGATAAATTATTGTTTGCTGACAACCTAAAGATCTATTTGCCAATATCATCCGAACAAGACTGCGAAAGGCTGCGGGATAATCTAAATAGCATATATTATTGGTGCCAAGAAAATGGTCTTAGGTTAAATATAAATAAATCTAAGTATGACATTTACAAAACAATGAAACCGTTATACATCTTCATAATCGATAGACGGAACTACACTTAAGAAAACAAAATCAGTGAAAAATCTGGGTGTAACCTATGATAGCTGTTTGTCATTCAAAACTCATGTAAGAAATATAATGAAGCATACAGAAACTTAGGCTTGATACGAGTAGTAAGAATAGGTAGAAACATCAATACGATCCATGTGATCAAGATTTGTACATATCTTTCGTGCGATCGAAGTTAGAATATGCAAGCCAAATATGGAACCTGAATCGTGTTACCTTCACAAAACAGATTGAGATTATACATATCAAATTCTTAAAATATCTCACTTACAAGCAGACAGGTCACTTTTTTGGGATAAGGACAAAATCTCGCGGCAGAAACATCGCCGCCAAAACATCGCGGGCCAAAACCTTGGCTCCCAAAATTTTGCCTTGCAAAAAGCTCGCCGTTCGAAGCCTCACGTGACAAAATTTCGCCAAGACGAAACCTATCATCGCCCAAACCTCGCCTTCAGAAACCTCGCGGGCTAAAATCTTGCCGGGCCAAAGCCTCGCGTGGACAAACCCTCGCCGACCAAAACCTCGAGTGGCCAAAACCTCGCCATCCAAAATCTCGCGTGACCAAAATCTCGCTTGGCAAAAATTTGTGAAATGAAACCTTTCCATAAAATTTACCCAATTAGTTTCTTCATATGCAATTCCATATTACAAATAATAATAATAATAATAATATAAAAACATCGTGTGTTTGTACTTTCGAAGGGTATTCCCGTTTTTTCTTACTTTCTTCATTCCATCATTTCCTTCATCCTGATCATCTACGTCTCCTTTAACCTACAGGACATAACCGAGGGACGTAAAACACAAATTATTTCATATTTTCATAAATATTATTCGATTTTGTTAGAATTTCCTAAGATCACCGTCAAAGTGAAATAAAAACCATCCCAGGCTCAAACTCCATCTGTATTAAAAATTTGATCAAGAGAGGTCGGGTCATTCAAGAGTTATTAAGTCACAAACGCGGCCATTCCCCTAGGCCTACCCGTCAATTTGAAATGATAAAAACCATCCCAGGTGGTAACCTGATCTTTCTGGCAAATTCAATCGAGATTGGTTTCTTGGTTCAAGAGTTATTAAGTTTTATTTATTTTTACATATCTCCCCCTCCACTTCATTATGCAGTCAAAGTGAAATTACAAAAGAAATCCCAGGCTCGAACCTCAACTATGTGGAAAATTTGATCGAGATAGGTCGGGTGGCTCAAGAGATATGATGGTTTTCTTGTTATTATCTTAATGCAAGTATGTGTTATTACAAAGTATATACATATAGCAATATATAGAGCATTCTACATCGAATAAATCGTCGTGACAAGGTTTTATACGACGACATCTCTTCCCAGGCAAGATTATGTCCCGCGAAATTTAGACCAGGCGAGATTCTGTGTCCAGAAATCAGGTTTTGGCCGGCGAGATTTTGGGACTCGAGGTTTGGCAAGGTGAGATTTCGCCAATTCTCTGTATCCAATGTATTCTTAAATATATAAATAAATAAATAAATGTAACATATAACACACAATTGCAACCTCAGGGCACGGGGAAAAATCCGTCCTACGGACAGCGGTATATTGTACAAATATACCGTATCCTCTTGCTTGCTATAGAAATCAGTACGGAACATACGTTATAATTATGCTACATAGGCACTGCCCTTAGATGTTACATCATGCCGTTGCAGGATGTCTGACATCTAACAGTTTTCCGTATATCACATGCATATACTTATGTTACCTTCGTCAGCTATATGTTATATACGTCCATTTGTATGTGAGATCCTGATCACCTGCAATGTTTCATACTGAAAGTACGTATAGATAAAACACTTATACAGAAAGTATTATAAAACATTTTTTTTTCAGTTATACGTCTGGTGTACCTTAAGTTCTAAAACTACAGTAAATACGCATGTAACCTAACTTTTTTATTAGGCCAACTACAATATTTTCTCAGTGTGATAATAACACTTGGCTGCCCTGTGCACTATATGTGTATACATCTATTGCTTTAGTTCTTTTTTCTCTTTTCAATGACGTTTTCTTTACATTGTTTTTAAATAATAAATATATTAATGCTCTTTTGTTAGTTACTTCTCTACAAAGAAGATTAAACAAAATCATAGGGGAGGGGTCTAAGGCATAACACTTGGAATCACATGGACATACTTTTGGATTCCAATAAAGGTTAATATTTTGTTTCTTTATGTAATTCTTCAATTTTTTTCGACATTAAATATTTATCAACAAACGCAAAATCCGCTAAAGTATCGGTTATGATAGAAAAAGGACATCACGTGCTTAATGTGAACCTCAGAAATACTTCGTTTTAAAAATACCTTTTTACGCTCTTAGTAACATCATTTTATTAATTAGAAAATGGTTGCTTCTTTTAAACTATATATTACCTTTCATATCTCTCGCTGCAGCCGCTCATAGAAATCAAATAATAACACTTCGGCTTTTACCTTAAATCAAAATGTCTGTAATTGATCGTGAATAACTACTTACAAAGAGTTCTAGTACGATATGCGTGACGAGTCCACTACTTGTTCATTTAATTAAATGTTTTCAATGGTGAATGACGCTTTACCTAAGACAAAGTTACCTAACTAAATTGTGTTGCAACGATAGGAGACAAGAGGAGATTGCTGTTTATATTTTCTGGTGTAGTGTCTTTTCCCATTGAACGTTAAATGCCTCTCTCGTTTCCAAGTCTCTTCTCGTTATCAAGACGATACACGAAAAATATCACTCTTTTCACCAATAATGTTGCCACAATACAAGACGACACAGTTTAAAATCTCGACCTGGCTCGTAAAGAATGCTGCCTCGTATTGAAAATTATGACTGTCTCTTCTTGAAGTATCACTACTTAATTGAATGCATTATAGAACGTTCACCTCAATAAATGTTTAAATATAAATATAAATATTTAACAATATAGTATTCTTTGAATCACGTAAGTAGTGACAAAAGCTCTATAATGCATTTGATTAAGTGATGATGCTGTAAGACAAGACAATCATTCATTTCTCGGGACGATAAACAATGTACAAATTGATTATAAAATTCTCTAAATTACTGTTTTTAAGAAACAAAGTTAACAAAAAGCTTTCCTTATGCACCATTAACATACATAAGATAATTAAGAAGCATTTGCAAACAAAAATTGCGAGTAATAATAGAATTAAAGAATTGCATTGTTCATACTTTCATAACGTGTTGAGTTTTCAACATGTGTAGTAGTTTATATTTTTCACATACCAAGAAAAATTATAATAGTAAAGAAAACTTTTGTTCATCGGACTCTATCCTCCTTAAGTTGTTAATTGATTTCACGTTCTCACCCCTGTTGACTTCTTACAAGTTATAGGACTGTTGTGCTACGAGACATGATTTTCGTTATGATCGAGTTCCAATCCGTGTCTTTTGATAATTGATATAAATTGTTTTGTTCATTTGGAGTCTGCATGTCGTAACTAAATCTCTAATGTCTTCATGGATATAAGAAAAGTTAAAAATATTGATTAAAAGTTTTGCATGTTGATATAAATCCGCATTGTTCTCACTGTCTGTGGGGTGTAGGTATCAGTTCTATGTTGAACTACAGATCTCCTCCCCTGTCTAGAAAAATTCACTTTTGAATATTGTTTGTAATTTTAGAGCTTTCCACCAAATTAAGGCTTTCTGTTCTCATTTCTTTCTCTTAAAATAATATAGAATACAAACATTAAATCATATTTCTCATTAACCTATCTTGCTGTGAAAAACCTCCCAAAATTTCAAAGATGTAAATCAAACGGATATATCTTCAAATACATCAGATTAAAACGGAGCGTTTTTTTTTTATTTGCTCTCACTTGTTCGTTGTAGCCCTGGATTAAAAACTTTGTATCTCTTTTGGCAGAATGTTTCACAAAAGCTGAAATTTGTTACTTTTTAGTAGATATACTAAGACAAAAATTTGATCAACGAAGAGATCCTAGATTATGTGATATTCATACATAGAGTTTCTTTTTGTACGTCGAGGTTTCTCGGAATTTTTTAACCGTCTGTAGGAACACCATTCCTCTTTATATTTGCTACAATATTATTTTTTTACAATATGTTAATACATATCTAAATTATTAATATTTTGGGCTACATAGATGAGAATTTTCAAACGATAAATGTGATTTGGTTTCGTGAATCTCAAACCTCTATTCCATTGACACAATTTTTCAAAGCAGTTTTGAGTATTAGATTAGCCCCTCTTATTTTTCAATTCATCAAAAATGAAAAATAGGGGTTACACATGCACAGTTTAATTGATACTTTTATTTTATTGAAAAATGTTGTTTGCTGGTTATTACTAAATTAATTGACACAAGTATTTGGACTTTCTAATCATCCTATTTTGATTTCTGGTACAATGAAGTGTTTAGTGTAGCAGACAAAAGGTTGGAGTATGTTTTGATAATGTATGTGTGTTTAATTATAAATAGATAAATTTGAGATATATGATATGAAAGATCTACAAAATTTCTATTTGAGTCAATATTACGGTAACCTAGTAATGTACGCTATAATATGTGTAGAAAACATGCAATGATATTGCAGTAAATGTTAATTTCGTATGTATATTAGCATCCTGTGGGCACGGGGTGGCTTACTGGTAGAGCGTTTACCTCCGGTGCTTTGGGTCTCTGGTTCGATCAAAGATCGAGTCGTGTGGACTTTGTGGTGGACAAACACAATGCTAGTGGTGTATCTCGGGGTTCCATTGTCTCCTCCCACTTTCTTCATTCCACCATTTCATTCATTTTTCATTATCAGCGTCTCTTTTAGCCTAACTGGCATAATCATGGGAGGTAAAACTGAAATATTTCATTTCATTCTGTGGGCAAAAAATAACAATTTAATATTTCGTAAACAATCCATCCAAAACAATAAAAGCCTTGTATGAAACTCAGAAATATATTATAGCTAAAATTTGAGAGCTGTACAATTATTGGAAACCATTTAAAGTGATACAGTTGTGATAAGTTTTATGAATTAGATTGAGAGCTTACGATATTTATGGTGACCTTGAATGTATGAAAATAAACATATCTTCCAGTAGTATCTGTAACAATATAAATGTATCTTATAAGATTTATATATCTAAGAAAACACATCAAAGAATTGAAATCCAATAAACGTGATTTATTACAAATCTGTCTTTATAATAACAGTTAATCACAATGGCGGACTTAATGTCTAAATAAATACAGTAACGTGCACTTTTAGTGTCTGCATAATTGAATGAAATATCAAATACTAAACAAAATATTAATCAAAAATTAACTCAAGAAAGTGAACTTATTAAAGGTTAGCCTTAAGAGGACAATCAATTTGAGAGAAACGTCTTAAAAAGGAAACTCAATAAAGCTAATTAAATGAGATTTACATTGTAAAGAATCGGCAAAGTTCTCTCATGTCTCTGAATATAATGCCCTGTATAGACTGAAGTGTTACGGGAGAGTTCTTCCTGAAACGTTGTAATACTATGTCTTTCTTTTATATCTTTCTGATATATGTTATTGAATGTACAAAATTTCACTTTTACTTCTCATGAAATATAGAAACTGGATTATTCAAAGACTGTTCTTGTAAAGTGTTTATATCTTTTATGTCCTTCAGTTTTCTTAAGAATAAATTTTATTTTACCTAATATCCAGACTTCGTGTACATGGTTGAAGGAACTTTTGATTGAAGTAGATTCAAGTGTAGAAGACTTTTATTATTTCAATGAAAATAGATTGTAATTTTAGTTATACAACTCACTATGAGCAGAATTTTAAATAAATTCATATGACACAATTTTAACACTCGCCCAACCGAGATCGGGTCATTTTTTAATAGTTTATTTTATTTTAACTTTTTTTCCTTTTTTTCTTTCTTTTCCCGGTCACCGGCCCAGGAACCTTCTTTTAATATGCATACCTTGCAGTATGATTTTTATGTCCCTATTATTCTTAATTTTCACTACAAATTAAAAAAAAATATTTGTCTAGGTCTTGAATGGCCTGGTCTTTGCTATTCAAGGATATTTTATTTTATTTTTCTTCTCTACGGCAGACCATCCGATTTCTTGCAGTTTTTTTCACTTTGTATGATCATTTCTATGCTTTACTCATTTGCTCAGCATTCTCCATGTCAGCAGTCTTCCCAGGTGGCACAAGAGTTTCCACAAAACGGAAAATTCATATCAGTGAGTGGAATGCGCGATATTTCTTTTCAATGTAGAATACGAGACTGTTTTCTTCAAAATATGTACCAATGGAAGCGCATCACACAACTTTTCAGTGTGTTTGTGTAGATTATTTATTTGCTGGAAACATAGAATTATATTAGAAAATTTCATGTTTACGGACGGGAAATTTCCATTTATGAGCTTATAACATTCTCTGTCGCAGTAAATGTCAAACTCCGGGGAATAATATATATTTTGATAAATAGACCAAGGCCAACAGTGGCGGGTTTATCCTTGGCTTGGTAGCCTAGGCCCCCAATTTTTTGAGTGACAAAAATAATTGAAATATTTATTTATTTTAGAAAGTTTACAGTAAGCTATCATAGTCTGTGTTCAGGCTGCCCCGCAGTTTTTACCTTCTAAATCCGCCACTGAAGACCCATATGCTCATAACTAATATCAAGCTTTAAATAAATTGGATATCTAGTAATAATACTACGTTTTCCTTAAAAACAATAAAAAAGAATTAATGATGAGCCAAAAATGACCCTATCTTCGTCAGAAGTTTTTTTTTTTTTTTTTTTTTTTTTACTATCTTCGCTGGGCGAGTGTTCAATATGAAGAAAACAATATTTTAAAGCAGTGGTCACTAGAAGAAAATTCAAACTTTCTTTTCTTTTAAAACGCTCACATATAATGTGTTGTAAATACACCTTAACCTAATTACAAAACAACAGGTTTATTTCCGTATTTACATAGACTATTTATCTGTATTTTAAGAGAAGTTATGTGTTCTCAGTTATTAGAATTAGATTTTTGCCAGTAACAGCAATAAGGTTTTCATGTGTACAAAGAAGAGAATGGAAACTACCTTTTGAACTACGACATTTCATTTTTGTCGTTGCCAAAGAATTATGAACAAGTAGTTTTTTTTATATTAGGAAGAGTTTTGATCTTACTATTTTCGTAGGGAATATTTCTTAACCGTTGCTAAAATCACTACCCCATATTAAATACCCAATTTATACAATTTAATACACATGTATTATTATTATCAGCTCATGTCAATGTATCCGATCACTGGTGGTGAGTAATGAGGTATGCTGAATGAAACGAAAGCCTCTCTCTCTCTCTCTTATATATATATATATATATATATATATATATATATATATATATATATATATATATATATATATATATATATATATATATATATATATATATATATATCCGGGTACCCTTATTTTGAGTTATTTCGTGTTGCGATACGCACACCCTGCACATCCATACACTGTCACTATTAAAATGGACAGAGAAACGAAGCATCAGAAAAGGAATGACATCTGCCTTTGTATTGTCGAGCATCACTGGATGAACATTGTAGCCATCAAAAGAGAAACTTGTGTTTTTTTTTAAATCGAATGACCTAAACTGCAATTATCATTGGAAGCAACTATGAAAATAAAAACAAAAAAGATGGAAAATGTATATCCGTGTTGCAAATATTTCGCTAAATAACGTGAAATATATGTTAAATTCAAAAATTGTTGGCGCACAAATGGGGTGAGGTACTAAAGTTTTGTACTCCTTAAAATTTATTAACTAAAATAACTAAATGGCCCATGAAACCCGTTGGCAAAAGGACCCCATTGACTTCAATCCTTAGCTAACTAGATTCAGTTTTCCACTTTGTATTCCCATTTGTGCGAGATCCATTTTAATATTGTCCTCCCATCTGCATCTATGTCTTCTAATTGTCGTTTTCCGATTTGTCATCCAGTGAAGACTTCTTACTTTCTTCCATTCTATCTAAATAAGCTGACCACCTAAGCATCCTAGACTTGCTGACCCTAACAATGTTTGGTAATCCGTAGATGTAAATTATGTAGTTCTTCTTTATGACGGTTCCGACATTTTCCATTCCCACTCTTGGGGAAGAATATTCCTCTCTGGATCTTGTTCTGAAATACTTTCAGTCTATGTTCTTCGCTCAGAGTAAGCAATCATGTTTCGCAACCATATAGAACAACAGGCATGATTACACTGGTCCGCAAAGGTATTGTCTTTTTAATTTCATCTGGATTACATGTTTTTGAGTGCGCCTATTCAGAGACTGGCATTAGTTTTTTTTCTATCACCTTAGAATTACTAGCAATTCACTAATAACGCTCGATCCTAATAGTATCTGTTTGATCTTTATTTCGTCAAACGCTCCCTAGAAAGCAGCAGTGCGTCTGTAAGACATTAGGTAGCTGATGCAGGTATGAATAAAGAAAATCAGCTATAAATTTAGTGTATAAAATTGACATTTATTTTTCTCTAGAACTGTATAACGTTCATAGCAATGTCTCTGGTGTGAATTCTTTTGTAGTATTGACTTTTTTAGTTTGTGTATGAACGAATCATATTTGCGTAAAATTTGTAACGAACTATATTAAGGAGGGTTACCTCTTTTGTGTCCTTTAATGTGTTAGCTAGGGCCAAGAGTTGCATATGCATTTGTAAGCACACCACACATACAACATCTAGAGGGTTGACGAAAGTTTTCACTTTCAGAGGACACTTGCTCTTTGAATCTCATTTAGCATCTTTTCATTCATTTTCTCATTCGTTTCGACTTCGGCCCTAAGATAATTCATTGCGATGGCGGACTCTGACAATACTATCGGACAATAAGTTCTTTATCGGCATACAAGATTACCTGCTTCTCTTTCTACAACTACAAACACTTCTCATGTTCAAGCTGCACCCACTAGAAGTACCGGTCGCACTGTCACACCCGACACTTATGCTTTAGCAAGCACATCTAAAGATAGACATCCATCTACTGAGTCAACTCACACTGCAAAGAGATTTCGTGGTGGACCTCTATCTTCTAGCATCCAACCATTGGACACTGGATCGCCATCTTCAGACTTATTATCCGAAACACTTAGCATAACTCCAAAACCCGTTTACAATTTTCTACGAACTGACTTTGAACTGACCTTACAACACCAACTACTGAAACTGAATTGTATAACACTATTTCCCGACTTACAGATACCTGAACCTCTAATACTGAAGTATCTATTAATAGAGACAAAATTTGTCCCCATAAACCAAAGTTACCGCCTCAATATCTGGCCATTGTAAAACGTACATGTAAAACGTAAAAATAATACCATCGTACAGCAAAACGAGGTTTATCTTCACTGCTATAGACAATGGCAACGAGCAGTGAAAAACTACCTTATAAACGAAAACACTGGATTAGTGCTTGCAATAAGTTGCAAGACGAAGCAAATCCTACCCGCTACTAGACGAAATATCAACAATTAACGAGAGAGAATACTATATTAACATATCCGCTCCATGTGAATAGTGTTCAGACACAGACAAAGCAAATTCTTTTGCAGATCAAATACATGCAGTATTTACTCAAACTGAGTCTCCATCCCAGAAAGAACGTGTTGGTATTTCCAATGTTCCTTTTCTACAGCTTTCTGTAACACACCAAATCGATTTCAATCATCCTCTTACAAGACCAATCTTTCATATCATATATCTCAGATTTCTCTATTTATAATTAAACACGCATACATTATCAAAACATACTCCAACTTTTGTCTGCTACACTAAACACTTCATTGTACCAGAAATCAAAATAGGATGATTAGAAAGTCCAAATACTTGTGTCAATTAATTTAGTAATAACCAGCAAACAACATTTTTGCACAAAATAAAAGTATGAATTAAACTGTGCATCTTTAACTCCTATTTTTTTTATCTTTGATGAATTGAAAAGTAAGAGGTGCTAATGTAATACGCAAAACTGCTTTGAAGAATTGTGTCAATGGAATAAATGTTTGAGATTCACGAAACCAAATCACATATATCGTTTGAAAATTCTCTTCCATGTAGCCCAAAATATTAATGATTTAGATATGTATTAACATATTGTAAAAAATAATATTGAAACAAACATAGAGAGGAATGGTGTTCCTACAGACGGTTAAAAAATTCCGAGAGACATCGACGTACAAAAAGAAATTCTATGTACGAATACCACATAATCTAGAATCTCTTCGTTGATCAAATTTTTGTCTTAGTATATCTACTAAAAAGTAACACACTTCAGCTTTTGTGAAACATTATGCCAAAAGAGATACAAAGCTTTTAATCCAGGGCTACAACGAACAAGTGAGAACAAATAAAAACACGCTCCGCTTCAATCTGATGTATCTGAAGATATGCCCGTTTGGTTTACATCTTTCAAATTTTGGAAGGTTTTTTCACAGCAAGATAGGTTGATGAGAAATATGTTTTTAATGTTTGTGTTCAATATTATTTTAAGAGAATGAAATGAGAACAGAAAGCCTTAATTTGGTGGAAATCTCTAAAATTACAAACAATATTCAAAAGTGAATTTTTCTAGACCGGGAAGGAGATCTGTAGTTCAACATAGAACTGATACCTACACCCCACAAACAGTGAGAACAATGCGGATTTATATCAACATGCAAAACTTTCAATCAATATTTTTAACTTTTCTTATATCCATGAAGACATAAGAGATTCAGGTACGACATGCAGACTCCAAATGAACAAAACAATTTATATCAATTATCAAAAGACACGAATTGGAACTCGATCATAACGAAAATCATGTCTCGTAGCAGAACAGTCCTATAACTTGAAAGAAGTCGACAGGTGTGAGAACGTGAAATGAATTAAAAAGTTAAGGAGGATAGAGTCCGATGAACAAAACTTGTTTTTTACTAATATAATTTTTCTTGGTATGTGAAAAATATAAACTTCTACATATGTTCAAAACTCAACACATTATGAAAGTATGAACAATGCAATTCTTTAATTCTATTATTACTCGCAATTTTTGTTTGCAAATGCTTCTTAATTATTTTATGTATGTTAATGGTGCATAAGGAAAGCTTTTTGTTAACTTTGTTTCTTAAAAACAGTAATTTAGGGAATTTTATAATCAATTTGTACATTGTTTATCGTCCCGGTAAATGAATGATTGTCTTGTCTTACAGCATCATCACTTAATCAAATGCATTATAGAGCTTTTGTCACTACTTACGTGATTCAAAGAATACTATATTGTTAAATATTTATATTTATATTTAAAAATTTATTGAGGTGAACGTTCTATAATGCATGCAATTAAGTAGTGATACTTCAAGACGAGACAGTCATAATTGACAGGCAGCATTTTCACGAGCCAGGTCGAGATTTTAAACTGTGTCGTCTTGTATTGTGCCAAAATTATTTATGAAAAGGGTGATATTTTTCGTGTATAGTCTTGATAACGAGGAGAGACTTGGAAACGTGAGAGGCATTTAATGTTCAATAGGAAAAGACACTACACCAGAAAATACAAACAGCAATCTCCTCTTGTCTCCTGTCGTTGCAACGCAATTAAATTAGGTAACTTTGTCTTAGGTAAAGCGTCATTCACCATTGAAAACATTTAATTAAATGAACATGTAGTGAACTCGTCACGCATATCGCACTAGAACTCTTTGTAAGTAGTTATTCACGATCAATTACAGACATTTTGATTTAAGGTAAAAGCCGAAGTGTTATTGTTTGATTTCTATGAGCGGCTGCAGCGAGAGATATGAAAGGTAATATGTAGTTAAAAGAAGAAACAATGGTTCTAACTAATAAAATGATGTTTCTTGGTATTTTTGCGTAAAAAGGATTGGCGTATTTCTGAGGTTCACATTAAGCACGTGATGTCCTTTTTCTATCATAACCGATACTTTAGCGGATTTTGCGTTTGTTGATAGATATTTAATGTCGAAAAAAATTGAGGAATTACATAAAGAAACAAAGTATTAACTTTTATTGGGATCCGAATGTATGTCCAAGCGTGTGATTCCAAGCGTTATGTTTTGGACTCCTCCCCTATGACTTTGTTTAATCTTTTTTATAGAGAAGTAACTAAGAAAAGAGGATGAATATATATTTATTATTTAAAAAGAATGTAAAGAATACGTCATTGAAAAGAGAAAAAAGAACTAAAGCAATAGATGTATACATATATAGTGCACAGGGCAGTGAAGTTTTATTATCACACTGAGAAAATATTGTAATTGGCCTAATAAAAAAGATAGGTTACATGCGTAATTTCTGTAGTTTTAGGACTTAACGTACACCAGACGTATAACTGAAAACACATGTTTTATAATACTTTCTGTATAAGTGTTCCATCTATACGTACTTTCCGTGTGAAACATTGCAGACGGTCAGGATCTCACATACAAATGGATGTATATAACATATAGCTGACGAAGGTAACATAAGTATATGCATGTGATATACGGAAAACTGTTAGATGTCAGACATCCTGCAACGGCATAATGTAACATCTAAGGGCGGTGCCTATGTAGCATACGGATAACGTATGTTCCGTACTGATTTCTATAGCAAGCAAGAGGATACCGTATATTTGTACAATATACCGCTGTCCGGAGAACGGATTTTTCTCTGTGCCCTGAGGTGACAATTTTGTGTTATAAGTTACATTTATTTATTTATTTATTTATTTATTTAAGAATACAACAGGCCTTTAGGGCCCAATTACAGTATTCTGTATTATATTCTAAACTGTTTCAGCAGCTCAGGTCTCAAATAGTTTGCAGGCATATTACAGATATCTAATAAATATCTGTAATCTAATACATACTTTTATTTACATTCTTGTACCTGTTATAAGGAGCACATATTCGCCACATAAGAGAGTTCATTAATACATTCGTCTTAGTTTTCTGACGGAAAAACAAATCAATGTTTTCTGCCCTCGTTCTTAAGGTAGAAACTTGAAGATTAATATTAGTCGTTAGGTCCGAACAATCTATCTCATTGTTAATGATTTTGAATAAAAATTCTCGTAACACATCAAGAATGGTCCTGTTTTGCTGAAGGGCTTGAAAATGAAAATTTGTGACTAGGGATAGAGTTGAATCAAATTTAGTATAGTGGGTTTGGGTACAAAAAGTTGCGGCCAGAACCTCGCGGTGACAACAGCACGGACCAAAATCTCGCTGGGGCGAAACCTCACCTTGCCAAACCTCGTGTCACAAAATCTCGCCATACCCAAAATCTCGCCTGCCAAAACCTCGCTGTCCTGATCTCTGGACATAGAATCTCGCCTGGTCTAAATTTCGCGGGACATAATCTTGCCTGGGAAGAGATGTCGTCGTATAAAACCTTGTCACGACGATTTCTTCGATGTAGAATGCTCTATATATTGCTATATGTATATATTTTGTAATAACACATAATTGCATTAAGATACTAACAAGCAAATCATCATATCTCTTGAGCCACCCGACCTATCTCGATCAAATTTTTCACATAGATGAGGTTCGAGCCTGGGATTTCTTTTGTAATTTCACTTTGACTGCATAATGAAGTGAAGGGGGGATATGTAAAAATAAACAAAACTTAATAACTCTTGAACCAAGAAACCAATCTCGATCGAATTTGCCAGAAAGATCAGGTTAACAACTGGGATGCTTTTTATCATTGCTTTTAGCCTGTAACCTGTTAAGTCTCTTTTCCCAGTAATTGTTAAAGGCCCATTTGTAATAATGGAAACGGTCCTAAAGAGCAGTCTATTTTAAGTGAATAAGATGAATGGATTCAGGTTATATTAGCTCAGACATTATATTTGCGCAAAATATTAGCTCCAATGAAAGTCATGGCAGTAATATGACGATGGACGTTACCAACCAGTGAAGGATAGTACATGGTCACTGAAAATGCTTAGAAATATCCTGTAAATTAAAATAATTCACGCACAAAAAACTTCAAATTCTAACAAGAATAAATCCGTAAACAATCACTCTAAAGCGGAGACAATGTTGCGAGCGCCTGCTGTTATTCTGACCTGCTATCAACAAATAGAAAGAAAGAAATATCAATTAAAAAATTAAACTATTATTTACTAGTTAGAATACTGTTCATTGGACATTAATACACTTCACAAAGTAATCATATTTATAAAAGTAAATTGTACGCATTTTGAAATGATGCATGGATATAATAAATGTTTGAAATATGTGATTAAATGATTCTTGGCCCCGTGTGGCGTAGTCACTAACGTTATCTCTTTCGGTGCGAGCGGGCCCGGGTTCGTTTCCCACCGAGGTCATTCGGTCGAAAAAGTTAAAACGCTTTTTCAGGCCAGCCACCCTGAATGAGGTTTTCCTGGATTTTCCTTATTCTCACCTGGCAAATTTCCGTGTGCTACATAACTTATAGGCCCCAGGCCGCTCCTTCCTTCATCCACCCTTTCATCTTTCCCTTCCCCGGATTGTGTTCTTGACGAGGGACGTCATCCTTCAAAACGCGAAGGGCTAAATGACCTTAGATGCCGAAAGCCCAGAAATCTAAATACCAAATTCTTGATTAAATGATTCGTTTGTGGATATGAATCCACAATGTTCTTACTCTCAGTGACATAGTGATCTCGGTTCTATGTTGAAATACAGAATTCCCTCTTGGTCTAGAAAATACCCTTTTCAACAATGTAGGTAATTTTTTGTAATTTAAGCTAAATTAAGGTTTGTTTACTTCTAATTTCTCTATTTTAAAATAATATTGAACACAACAATAAAACTATGTTTGTCATTAGCCAATCTCGCTAGTCAAAACTTCCAAAACGTCAAAAGAAAACGGAAATATTTCAAAAGCGTCAGAAGAAACAGACGCGTCACTAAATTGTTCACACTTGTCTATTTAAATTCTTAGTGTAAAAACGTTGTCACATCAGTCATTGCATTTTGAAAAACGAAAGAAAACCGCACTGCGAATAAGTAAATTGTTCTTTGTCAAAATGAGCGCTCTCAGCAGTTCTAGGTATTTTGTTTAATAAAATTATTATTTCTCATGCTATGTTCTTTTTTTAAAAAATGTTTTATTGCTCATACTGTAAGACGATTTCATAAAAAAATAAGCGCTTCCCGATAAAAAAAATGAAAAAGTCTGATATGTAAAATATCCAAAACGGTCAAAATGACTGCTTCAGCTGCTCTAGTGTTAAACCTGTACATAAAGAATATTAGAAACTATAAATTAATATGTACTATAGGGAACAAAATCCATATATACTCCACATAATTATTGTATGAAGATTGCTTCTAGCGCATGCACACACATTCATTGTAAGTGATATTTGGAATTTAGAAAGTTATTCACATATAGAGTCTGTTTAAATATACGTTTCTATATGCCGTTTCAATTTCTTTTATATGGTGTAGAGCTGGACATGTTAGGAAATTACTGCAAACATTATACTTTGGTTTCACAATATGTATAAATTATAAATTGGTTTCACAAGCAATTTTAGTAATTATTAAAAAGAAATTCAAAGAAAATTACCTTTAAACTTCTAGGCACTAATCTCAATCATCCCATTTAGTTCCACAGACCTATCTTTATAATGTATATCAATGTATGTATACATTTTATGAAATGTAATGTTGATATGTATTGCAATAAAAAGTATACAACTATCGAATTTTATTCGATTAAAACTAAAATATAAGTCATTTTCTATTTCAGTAAGTGCAGGAGGAGTATTTGGATTATTTCTTGGAGCCAGTCTGATGAGCGTCTTAGAGGTGTTGTACTTCATTCTGTTAAGACCATGGTTCATCTACTGTAAGACAAGGAGAAGACAAATCCATCAAGAAAACCGTATAGAGTAAAAAGAGTATTCATAAGAAAATCAGTAAATTATTATTTTTGATTTTCTCCATTATGTCATTGAACGTATCACCATAATTATATTTGTGATATGAGCACATTCCCAAATTCAAAAAGATTCCTTTTTCAGTTCAAAAATTACTTACTACGTCAGTTTTGGCGTCAGTTTTAGGCATTGTGTTTCACTGTGAGAGATATAGGTATTGCTATAAAATGCTATTGCTAGCAATATACGTGTACTATTTCAAGTATTGTGTATGTATTGAAATATAAAGAATGCAAAACCAATATATAAATGTCTTAGCTTGTATATGTATGGATGCACTTCACGAAAACATTAAACATATTGCAAAGGGAAAGTAAATTATTATTACTATTAACTCACTTTTGGGGCCATAATTTTTAATTTTCTTCCACTTTCTTAGGAACTATATATGAGATTTTGCAATGATGCATGCAAAAATGTTATATCAATAATTACTAATTATGATATACTTATATAATTTGTAATTACTGAATACACGAGAAGTGAAACTTTTCTCGACAGCAAATTATTTTTTAAAATAGTGAATTTCTCAGAATTTAAAATTATTAAATTGATAAAACCCACGAGATAACAAAAACAATTCGTCCCGTAATGACGTATATTTACCTTAAAAGTAATAGGTTGAAACACACATTCACAAATTTCAAAGCAATTACTTGCTAAAAGCAAATAATAATAGAATTTCTATTAAATTGCACTTGTAACTCTATCCTCCAATTATGATTTATACTTACCGTAAATACAGCAATGTTCTTGGAGATGTAGTGCTTGATTAAACGAACGATAACATTAGATGTTATTCCAAGCTATCACGTGGAGACAACTGTTTTTTTCTCTACGTGCAAAGCTGAAAAATAACGGGTTTGAGCATTCGGGCAGCAGTTAGTGTTAATAAAGTGACAAGAAATGCAACTGACAATATATGTGCTTTAAATGTTGTATCAATAGGTTAACTGTAGCAACCATTATAGTTTGAGCCTGAGAAACTCGTGCTTCTAAAGTTATCAATCATTTCACATAATAATATAGTGGAATGTGATTTATATGTTTTTAATGTGCACAAGTAACACTGTAAAACTGAATATGAAAGGTAGTATTTAAGATTAATGTTGTCCTATTTTGATAAATTATGCTTACAAACATTTAGCTGTATTCATCTAAAAGGCTGTTTTTTGCTACGCAGCTACAAAATGCACATATAGCTTGAAGGCGGAAATTAAATTCTCAACTGTAGTTCATTTATGAAAATCATTAGTTAAGCTGTTTGTCCAAATCCTACATTGTCTAGGCCCTGAAAAGAATGCAAAATTCGGTACTAATTAGTAAATAATAATTGCAGTATTTAATATTGATAAGATAATTTATTGTGGCGGTATATTTTTTTTTAAAAAAATACAGATTTTTAAATGACGGGATAATTATAGTGAAAAATATGTATATACAAAGACTAGGTTAGGAAGCGAACAATTAAAATGGATTATTTATTTTCTAAGGTAAAACTTTAACAACATAATTATTTGTTCCTGCAAATGTGTTGACATATTTCAGTTATTTAACTTATTATACTTGCAAATACTCTTGTGTTTGAATTAATGTCGTGTTACTAATTGTGTTTTTTTGCCACGTTATGTGGAAAATTAATTTATATAGCAATGTTATGTTCTACTCTTTCCACTTCCCAAACTGCAAGAAAACAATACTAAAGTGTATCATTATGATTACAAGTTACATAATTTTATATTTGATGACTTCATTTAAGTATTTAACATAACAAGTCTGTTTTCGTCTTGGTGTTTTTTGCACTTACTTTAAATGTAGCTATTTTTGTATGTATAAATGTAATATTATTAACGTGAGATGTATAGGGTAGAGATTTATTACGAACAAAAAAAGAAAAAAAGAAAAAAAGAAAATAATAATCAAACAGTTGCAGAGCTCCTGTAACTTTACGCTACGAATAAAAAACAAACATCTGAATTGAGACCTGTGTTAGATTTAATCATATAAATGTTAGATTTTAAAAGGAATTGTGCATTAGAAGTAAAAACACTGTGACTGATAGCCTCGCACTTATAGTTATAATGAAACAGTGGTGGGCTTATTCTGTGAAATGCTTAGTCAGGTCCAGGTGGTCATACTAATTTGTGATTTAAAAAAAAAAAACCCTCTTCACTCCTCCTTGTTTCTGTTTTTATCCTTACTTCACAAATGCTATATTGTTTTGATTGGTGAATACTTTTCCTTGAACCTTGTGAAAACCTTTCTTCCTAAAATTTTGCAAATCTCTGTTTTCTATTAAGACTTAAACGGAAACATCATGGCAGATGGATTCGGAAAGTGTTAGTGTTTTTTACTGCTAGCTTCTCATTATAGATAGCGTTTATTTACAATGAAGGGGGTGCACGTGTACCTTGGCAGCCTCCTAAATCTGTCCCATCCCTTGTGTTCCATTTCATAAGTTAATACTTCGTGCAAAATTTTAACAAATTCTATGAACGTTTAGGGGGTCCACCAGCAGATCAAACATATAATAGAAGGGTCAAAAAGTATTGAAATAATTGAAATACGAGTTCTATAAATCAAAACATTTTTTGCAAGGATTACGCAAATTCTGCCATTTCTAAAAATATATTAAAATAAAGTTGTTAAAATATAATGTATATTACAAGTGTCAAAAACTCACAAGTGTGTTAAAGAATTGAAATGAAAATTTGATAAGTAAAAGCATTTATTGAAAGGATTACTCATATTTTCTCATTTTAAGAATATACTTTAAAAATTATATCTCGTGTACCGTAACGTAATTTAAACAGTCCCACAAAGATATTTCACAACTAACACGTCTTTTTGTGCCCCTGTGCACAAACTTGGACTGTCTTTTCTATTCTGTCCAAACTGCAAGAAAACAATACTAAAGTGTATCATTATGATTACAAGTTACATAATTTTCTCTTGTTTTGATGAAGAAAGAAAATTCGCAGTCAGCTTGATTCCACGTTCTGCACAGTAGTTGATAACATTCACGGCATTGATATTGAGAAATGTGTATTGAAATAGATTTCTGGCTTGCCTGCAACATCGTCACCGAGGAAGTCACCTTCGAGTTTCAGGGTGTGAAATATAAACAGGTGTCTGGTCCAACCAAATCGTTTAGAGATATAGTATTAGTATGTTGTTCAGGAAATTGAGGTTTTCCTGTTGCATAACGTTTATTTCGATTTGGTAGGGAAGTAGCAGGTTTCACAGCTAAGAGTCTACTGGCAACAGAACATTTTTGTCGGAAGGCCAGCACGCTGCTGAAAAGACTCAGATGAACCATCACTGATGTTAAGTACCATAAGTGCTGTCTATATGCACGTTTCGCATTCTTAGAAATTAATGGATTTATGTTCTTGTACACCAGTAGATTTTGATAGAGCTTTAAATCGTTTCTTTAATAAAAAATAGGGTCTATGTGAGAACGATGAGCGGCACGATGACGCGGGCGAAAAAAATGCTGAGTTGCATGGCATCCAGCACACACTGTACACATTGGTAACAAATATAGCAAAGTCTCTAAGCTTTCTAGAACGTCGTTGAGAAATATTGGCATCGTTAGTTATTGTCTGAACACGTTTCTCCAATAAACAAATTTTAATGGCATAGATCAATTTAGCCATCCATTTCGCTGTGTGAACAGCACCCGGTCGTTTGAATTTAACTCGAATCCCAAGATATTTCTCCACCGAGGAATGTGATGAGAGCTAAATGAACTCGAGGTAGTCATTTCTCAGAACTGTGTCTTGCACTTAAATATTTTCATTTTGTTTTAAATGATATTGGAAAATTAAAAATAAATAATTTTGTAAATTACATTTTTCACTTTTGTCAAACGGAGTTGGATCAAATCGTGAGAGAGAGTGTTCACTGATATAAGGTAATTCGTCACGGTGCTCACGAAATATTGTGAAAAGGAAAATATCAGGTGACTTAGTGATTTCAATATTCAAGTCTTTAAATACTTGCCCAATCATAATTGTACCTATATAATGGTGACAAGATGACCACAGAAGAACTCGATTCAGCTATTCCTGTAATAGCACGCAAGCAGCAGTAATATGGCCGCTGTTTGATGGCGTATTGTCAAATGCCACGTTTACTATGTTGTCTTCACAGTGTTATGACTTTAACAGATCCACTCTAAGTTCGGCAATAATGACCCCAGTATTCATACCAACCACAAATTTCTAAAAATGTGTGTCCAATAGCTTTGGTTCATTCTTATTCTCCACGACACTGTAAGAAGTTTTTCTTTCACGTACTTATTGGGCAAAGATGACATTAAATTTGAATCCCAGTGTCTGGTGGCAAGTTCTGGAGGAGTCCAGTTTTCCATTAATGATCCTGATATCTGTTGACTAACCTTTCGTCGGGTTCTATCTGCACTGGAGTACGACGTAGTGAATTTTGATGTATCTCCGCCTGCTTCCTTTATCAACGCTTTGGTACAAATAGCATTTTGTGCAGGCATCATTTGCAAGCGACTTGCTAAAGGTACTATGTTTCGTCGTTGGATAATATCACGTGGAAAAAAAACACTTGTTACAGTAAGCAGGGAATGATGATTACACTAGCCGACGTCAGTTTAGTTGCAGAAAGGAAAACCTTTGATTCTGACTAATTTCAGGATGGTGAATTAAAAATGAATAGCAGTTTTACTACATTAGCTCTTATTTTGGCGTTATACATGCTTGCCACTTTTGGCATTTTGTAGAGACGGTTTCAGTTGTCATGTTAGTAACTGGTCTAACAATGGTATCTGAGTAAGAAATAAATTAGATTTCACTCAGTTGGCGACAGATAGAACCCACCTTGTTGTTGGAATATATATATATATATATATATATATATATATATATATATATATATATATATATATATATATAACAATGAACACCAGGAGGACGGGGATGATAGAAATGCTTGAAACTTGTGTTTCTCCTCCTGCTTTGCTTGTTTGTGTTTAGACCACTGAAACCGGTTTAAAAATAGGGTACATTTGAAAACAATGAAAGGCACGATACCGCGGGCGAAAAAAGCGCCGATTGCGCTGTTATTGCGTGGGTCAGTCTTGCTCTTATGTATTGGAGTAAGTAATCTCTCAAGTGTATAAGTATTTTGTCGGGAGAATTGAATTGGAATTTTTACGTCAGTAACTTCAGTTTTATTTTACCGTATTTTTAGAAAATTTTGTCTGTGTTTTCAATATATTTTAGTGATTTTATGGAATAAGTGTTTGTGCTGCTTTCTAAGTTTCGTTTTCCTGTGCAAAATGTCAAGTTTTTCCCGCAGAGGATGTAATCTCACCGGGCTGATTTTGTTATATCTGTGACGTATTTATGGTTAAGTCGCAGATTGGATCGATAAATGATGACGTTAGAAAAACATATTATTTTTATTTTGCTAGCAAGATATTTGATCAACATAAAATCTGCGCCCCTCATGTGTGTTGTTCGATGTGTTATGCGACTCTGACTGCCTGGCGTAAAGGAACCAAATGAAGGATGTCTTTTGCTGTTCCGATGATATGGAGAGAACCCCGGATTCATTATGATGATTGCTATTTTTGTATGACGTATACAGTAGGAAGTAGCAACGTGCCATCGAATACCCAAACTTGCAATCCGCGATCAGACCAGTGCCCCATGGAGAAAATTTATCTGTAACTATTCCTCCGAAAGATTGGGAAATTATCGATATTACAGCGTGTACAGGAAGCGATGAGGACACCAACTCAATATCTGCAGATGAAGATCCGAGAGACAATTCCTTCCACGTAAAAAGATTAGCCCACTTCATCCTACAACGTGAGTTGAATGATTTAGTGAGACAGGTGCAACTTTCGAAAGAGAAAGCTCAACGTTTGGGTGCTAGACTCAAAGAGTGGAATTTATTTGCTCCTGGAACTACTTACACTCACTACAGGAAAAGGAACGAGCCCCTTACAGAATACTACAGAATGGAAGGCTCCCTTTGCGTATGCACAGACATCAATGGTCTGATGAATGAATTAGAAATTCAACATGATCCATCCGATTAGTGTATTTTCATAGATTCGTCTAATCTAAGTACAGTCTGAAAGCAGTTTTACTTCATAATGGAAATAAGCTGCCGTCTATTCCTGTGGCAAACTCAGTTTTGATGAAAGAGACTTACGAGAATTTCGCAATCATTCTAAATCGTATTAACTACAAAGAATATGATTGGCAAATTTGCGGAGATTTGAAAGTTATTGCAATATTACTTGGTCTGCAAGGTGGAGTTACAAATTACTGTTGTTTTTTGTGTTTTTGGGACTCAAGAGCCACAGGAAAACATTTTTCACAAAAGGAGTGGCCCCCCAGAGAGACATTTAATCACGGTACCAACAGTGTCAAGTATGAGCCTCTGATCGATCCAGCCAAGGTGTTGTTTCCACACCTTCATATTAAGTTGGGCCTCATGAAGAATTTCGTAAAATCTATGAACAAAGAAGGTGAATGATTTAAGTATCTTAGAAGTGTTTTCAAAAACTAAGTGATTGTAAATTAAAAGAAGGAGTTTTCAGAGGACCTCATATTCGCAAACTTATCTATGACGAATTGTTTGAACAGAGTTTAAACGACAAAGAGTTAAATGCCTGGCGTGCTTTTGTTCAAGTTGTAAAATGTTTTATTGGGCTAACTAAAGCTCAAAATTACCAAGGTCTGGTGCAGCAACTTCTGGCCCATATGCAGCTCTGAGATGTCGCATGTCTTTGAAAATTCACTTCTGCACTCTCACCTCAACTTCTTTCCAGAAAATCTTGCAGATGTAAGCATGAAATGAGAAAACGGTTACACTGGTATATGAGAACGGTAGAAACTCGACATCAAGGACGTTAGGAACCTGCAATGATGGGGGACTACTGCTGGTCGGTGAAGAGAGAGGACACAACATTGATGAAATAAAAAAGTAAAGCAGATGGTGTTATTAGCAGCTTTAAACATTAAACGTTATAAATTACTCTGTGAATGTAAATGCTGATAGGCATACTCTAACAGCATATATATAGTTTTTTTGCTAATACACAAACAGAATACATAGTTTTTTTTAACTGGTTTGATTCAGTAAATTAATTTTAAGAATTTTTGAAAATGAATGTCGTTCTTGACCAACTGTCGAAATTAAGTTTATTCCCTTTCGGCACACAAACAGCTAATTGGACGGTACACTTCATGATACCTCATTTTCTTTATTATGATAAATCTGGCAAATATGCGTTACACAAAAATGCGAGCTAATGTAGTAAAATTGATATCATATTCATATTCAGGGACCTAAAATTAGTCAGAATTAAGGGCGTCCATCAGTGGGGGCAAGGTGGGGAGCTTGCCCCCTCCAAGAGGAAATCGTACTTTGGAATATCGAAAACCCAATAGAATTCTTACATTATTTATAGCAAAATTTGAAACTATATTTGAAACCTTGCTTATATTTGCTCCGCCTTGGAAACCACATAATGGGCGCCCTTGGTTAGAATCAGTGGGTTTTGTTTCTGTAACTTTTCAAAAGTTTAAAAACGTCGGGCTGTATTATTGGAGCGTGCTGCTGAACTAGTGACATAAGGATGTGTTGATAGCACAGTATAATCTGGCTCACCCTTGGTTGATTCCTTGCTTAATATTAATTTTATAATATTACTAGTGCAAGTACTAAGAGAAGAAGACTTTACTCCTATGTTATTTTTATTCAAAATTCATGATACAAGCTACGTGGCGCCCTGTGTTGAGCAACTTATCAGATAATTATTATGTTTCATATAAGTTTATTCCTCTGGTGGACCCCCTAAACATGCTGTGATGTTTTATAAAAATATTGCTGTACTGTATTTCAAATGGAATACTTCAAATTGAATATTTTTATTCCAGGGACAAGTCACTTTATGAACAGTGGGGGTTTGAAGAACCTATATATATATATATATATATATATATATATATATATATATATATATATATATATATATATATATATATATATACGTGTGTGTGTGTGTGTCTGTGTACACAGAGAGAGAGGGGTATTTTAATATTGATACTTCGAGCATATTTTTGCACATTCCAAAGTAAAGTTAGATATTCACGATTAAGAGTTCATAAATATTGTGGAAGTCTATGTGTGTGGGTATTCAACTGTGTACATAAATATTTAAAATTGTAGTTTGCAGTTTTAATTTTAAGTGCTTTTACTGACTTTAAATACAAACTAATTTCTGTATTTGAGTAGTATATTTTTTGCTTCTTTAATTTATTAGATAAGGAAGTTACTGAACATTTAGTTGCTGCAATACATGGTAAACCAGAAAAAGCATTGGAAAAAACATTATTGCATCTTGGCTGAAATTTATGTACAGGGTAGCCTTTTTAATCCTTCCACGGAAATATCTCGAAAACAGTTCAATATAAATGAACCAAAGGAAAAGTCTGAAAGTCAATGTCATAGAGCACATCGAAAGGTTTTGTCGCGGTGTCATCTAATGCCACTCTTCAGGAAAGCCCAGGTCAAAATTTAAATTTTAAATGGAAACATGGGGCGAGTGATACCTCGTTTACATTTTAAACACTGTGATGTTCGACAATTTTGTTTCGTATTTCAGTTGATGGATATTAGTATGAAATCATTGCATGCTATAAAAATGAAAGGAATCATTTAATACGAATTTTACATACTTTTTCTCAATACAGAGACATGTATCTTTTACAAAAACATATTCCAGACAATTTTGTTGAGTATATTCAATTTCCAAAAAATAAGGTTCTAATTTGCAATTTCACAATTCTTTCCAACTTCAGATTGGATAGGTTGCAGCGGTAAATTTCTAGAAATTAGATTTCCTTCTCTGTGATTTTATATGCGATTCTTATTCTGTTTTCATATTAGTGTTACTGGACGTTTCATGTGATAGAGAAACCACATCTTGATGGCCAATTTTAAAACGGTGATCCATATGATTTTTTTCGACACGACCCATGTTTCCATTTAAAATTTCAGAGTTGGGCCATGAGCCTCCATAGTGATGGGCAGTGAGAATATTCCCGGTGTGAAGGAATTTTAAAAATAGGAATATTCCCGGGTTTTTTTTCCTGGCCTATAAATTCCCGGGAAGGAATTTATTTCCAATTCTTTACTTTATCCTCCAAGTTATAAGAACCATACGACTAATTATTTTATTTTAATATATTATGATTTACTTCTAGCTTTTAAAGAATTTGGATGTTTAAAAATTTACAATTCTTTGACTGTACTTTATATAACTAATATTATGAATTTCAAAGTTCCATTTACATTTTTGCACTAGTACTTAGGGTAATTGTTTAGTATAGGGGGAGCAAAAGTAGCAAAAAGTAGGATCATTTACGGAAGAAATGAGTTGATAGTGGTGTTCAAGTAGTCAAGAAAGTATCGAAACCATTTTTTTAGGGCACTAGGGAATCTGTACAAATCGTAAAGCTAAGTGGAAATGATTTATGTGAGAAAAAAGGTAAATTGTTTGTAACGAAGATATAAAACAACGTGCCCTGCGAGGCTCTAACCGACCTTCACTCGGTTATACTCGCTCGGTAATACTGTCTGAATTTAATGTTTTTAACGTAATTGAACGTATGAAACCATAAAACAACCGCATCGGAATTGAATATCGTAAAAAGATAGGTGCAAAATCCGGCTCCCCAAAGCTAAGCAATAGCCAAAAGTAGCAAAATACTAATTTTTAAATGATGAAAAGGTACCAGTTTATAAAGTAATGTAGAAACTATGTAGAAGTAGAAATGAAGTACAATTATTATACTTGGAACCATCGCTAGTAATAGACATCGGTCTGTCCCCTATTTCTGACTCGAATTTCTGAAGAGGTACTCAGACTTCTCTTACACGTGAATTAACACATGAACCTTGGAAAAATAGGTAGGAAAAAGGGTTCTGTGTGGCAAGGTAACATGAAAAATTATATAGATTAGTCAGTGTGTTGCAAATATTGTGAACATAAATATGTATGCGCAAACGTTGATAAATTGGTGAGACACGTATTTTCTAGCAGTTATCCAATGTAATTTGCTTATAACATTTAACAATTTAATATGTTTCTTATACCAGTAGTAGACTGAAGTTTAGAAAATTCACTTAGTAATAAATTTAAACTGTTTAGCGGTGTAAAAATATGTGGACTTACTATACCATTTTTCCCACATATTTACTTTAATATATAATATTGTAAGTACATACACATTTATGGGTACTCTCTAAATTTAATGAAATGCTAATAAGGTAATATAGTAAGCCCTACAGTTCAGATTATACATTTTAAAGAATCCCCTGGAGACAACTGTAATAATGTACTGCGATAGAAAACGAATTTAACTTAGAAATCATAATGTAGTTATAGAATGTAATTTTCTTTGTGATTGTTCATAAATTCCCGGAAAAAATCCCATTTTTGGAATCTTCTCAGGAATGCAAATTCAGGATCTCAGGAATCTTCTATGGAAATTGTTTTCCCCAAACCCTTTGTAGCTTTTAGAGATCTATCGAACGAGTTATCACTCGCTGCATTTAAAATTTTAAAGTTGGGCCCAGGTCCGTCAGTAACACCATTCGATGTGCCTCATGGCACTTCCTATTTGAGTTTCTGTTCGGTTCATTTATGTTGAAAAGTTTTCGAGATATTTACGTCGAAAGATCAACTTGGGCTACCTTGTATAAACATTCAAGTACAAGATGTTCGGAATCACTGAACGTGAATTTCGGAACAGCTGTACTCCTGAACTATAACTGCGAAAATGCAACTACTTTCCATATAGACTCCATATGTGCAGATATTTGTAGTAGTAATTTGAATATCGAGAATGTGCGGCTACAAAAATGACACACAAATGATCTTACAAAATAAAAAAAATATATAAAAATAAGCGATGGCTTGCTTTGTGGGAAAATTAAATAATGAATACTCAGGCTGGGCATGAGTGCGTCGTTTAGAAGGAATAACAGAACGTTGACACCAAGAATAGACATACCACAGCCTCGCGGCTCTCTGAAATAAGCAAATAATTTCCATGTACTATGAGCTCTCTATGAGAACGTTAAGCCGTGCCGACTGGACGATGAAAACATGAAATGACGTTTCCACATTATAATAAAATTTAGAATTTCAACTGCGATAAAGAAGAAACCAACAGACACAAAGAAATGAAACTTTGCAAGCAACAATAAAAATAAATACAAAAAATATGGTAAATGCAGATCAGTGTTGCAAACGTTTCGAGAAATAAAATGAAACATGTGTTAAATGCAATCACCGTTGGAGTGAGGTGCTTACGTTTCATATATCTTAAATCAGATATTGACAAAAATTGTTTATGCTGACTCTAAGTTTAGTAAGATCTGCTGAACAGTGTTCCTACCAATGTAAGAAATAATTATGAGTATGGAAAAGTTGCAATAACTCGGAAAATGTCACTAGTGCCTTATGGTTTGAAACCTATATGTAAAGGAGGTAGAGCACAGCGCATTGGAATACCAACAACTTAGTTCAAATATAAAAACAGTGTGCAATTTTCATGGGTTTATGTACTCATATGCTTTTCAAGCCGCTGATAACGATGATAACGTCTACAGTATAAAAGCGCCGATGTGCAGAATTACCATGTATTACAAATCTAACTTCTCTACTAGAGGAAGATACCGAATATCTCTATCAGTACGTGACATATCTATCTCACCTAGCCACTGGACACTTCTATTGTTCTACCACCTTGCATTATAGCTTTTATACCATTCAGCATTATTGGCATTTTCCGAGTTATTGCACTTTTTCCAAATTTAACTTTTTTCCTTGTATTGATGGCAACATTGTTCAGCGGCTCCTTCTAGACTTAGATCCAGAGTAAACAGCTCTTGTCACTAATAAATTTAAGGTGCACATAATGTTAGCACCTCACTTCCTGGGTGCGCCAACGCCGTACGTATTTAACACATGTTTCATGCTATTTCTTGAGAAGTTTGCAGCACAGATACTTATTTGCCATCTCTTTAGTCTTTATTTCTATCGTTGCATCCAACGATGATATCCAGTTAAGGTCATTCCATTTACAAAAAAGTACTATCGAAATAGCCCACAAAAAGTACTGTCGAGAACCAGTACCCCGGAATGCTAATCGTACTCTGCTGGAACATTTTTCCTGAAATACACAGCGATTGAAAGTTTGTAATGTGTTGTGTTGTGTGTTGTTCTGACAACCAAACCAAAGTGGTTAAAAGCTGTAATTTTAACTACTTGGCATAACAGCTCTTTTTTGTGTGCCTGGCCGCTCTAGTGTTGCCACAAGCTGAGAAACTTCTTGTGTCTTGTCTCATGAGACGAGATATGGGACGAGACGAGACAACCTGAAGTCTCGTCTCGTGGTAACACTACTTTCGATCATGTGGGTTACTGCCCCGATCTTTGAAATGTCCTGGAAGGGATTGTGCTATGAATAACAGATTTTATTTAACTAATTGACCGATTCCGATGCCACGTTGTTCCAATTTCACCTATTCGCAATGTAAATGGAATATACAAACATACATTTATATGGTCCCGTATTCGATTCCTGGTAGAGGATTCGGTCGAAAATGTGTAAAAGTTTTTCAGAACAAAAACCTTGTATGAGGTTTTCTTTGGTTTTCCACATTCACACTAGGCAAATGCAGGGGCGATGCCTTAGGTCCTACGTCGCTTCCATCCTTCTGTTTTCCCGGAAAGTGTGCTCGCCCAGGGATGTCATCGCTGAAACGTGACTGGCTAAAACGTGGTCTCAGATGCCGAAAGCCCAGAAATCTAATTCCCAAATCCTATATTTTCAAGGTTACCTTGGGAGAAAATTGTATTTTCAAAATAAATTTCTATATGTTGATATTATTATTGTTATTATTAATTGGTTTCTTGTATTTTTCTTACATCTTTCTTAAATAACTATTGGTTATAATCGATTATGTAAAGTTAATACCGTTATGTACTGTATGTTTACCGTTTCGTTTCTTTCTTTCAAAATACATTCCTATCTGATCACATGTATTATTGATAATTTATTTGTTGCATTTCATAATAATTTATTTCATTCACACAAGAGATAGAACAACTCGTAGCATTTTAATTACACAGCACGTTTTTCTTTGACGTAGGGGGAAATCTTTTTTTGTAGCAACATCCAATATTACCAATGGGGATTTCCCTATCCCCTTCTAATAAAACATTGTTAAACATGTCTATTGTTTTATTTATTATAAATATATGGTGAATTAATATTTCACTTGTATTAACAAATTTGTGCTTTATTGGTAGAAGCAAAGAAAACAGAAAATGTTGACTCGAGACGGGAATCGAACACGGAATTCTTTGCACGTAAGTCGCAGATGCTCCTAACACTGTGTGCTCCTAAAGTGTGCTCCTAACACGTCACTTTATAACTTTACCTTTAGTACGATATATGAGGCGACTCGAAAACTTTAAGACGCTTTTTCTCCGCTTTTTGTTCTTTCTTTTTCTTTTTTCGCTATTTCACTCTCCCAGTTTCTAATATTAATGAGAATGCACACGAGTAGAATCAAGTCGAGATTTAAGAATTTTTCGACTCGTGACGAGAAAATTTCTCGACTCGAAAACATGTGTCTCTCTTGACTCATGTCTCGACTTGATTCACATTCAAGACGAGACCTCCCGAAATTCGAGTCGAGCCAAAATATACGAGTCAAAATAAATAAGCCAGAAGATTATGACTACCTACCTACTTGTCAATATGTCCACCTTTGGTAGGGATAACAAAGGCGTTGCGTCTTGGCGTGGACACAATGATCCTTCGTGGGTCGCTGGAGTGAGTAGGCATCATATTTGCACACACAGATTACGTAATTCCCGTAAATTCCAGGAGGTGGGGGCGATCTTCTCCCCCCCCGACGTAACGTTCAATCACATCTCAGATTTGCTCGATTGGGTCCAGATCTGGCGAGTTGGAGGGCCAGCACATCATTTGGAACCCGCCCCTGTGCTCCTCAAACCACTTCATCACACTCATGGTCTTCTAACATGGTGCATTATCTTGTCGAAAAATGCCACTACCGTTGAGAAATATGGTCGTCATGAAGGGGTATACGTACTCTGTAAGCAGTGTTCGATACGTCTCAGCCGTCATTGTGCCTTGCTCGAGTTTCACTAGACATATGGGGAATGTCCACTACAGCATTATCATTATTATTATTATTATTATTATTATTATTATTATTATTATTATTATTATTATTATTATTATTATTATTATTATTATTATTATATATTTGAAGTAGAATCAAATGTCACCACATAATTTATTAGTTTTAATTAACTGAATTGAGCTGAAAATTAAATCTTGATTTTGAAAGATTAACTATTGAGTTTATGTGTTCTGTACCTTTCGAAGTAATAAATGCTGGAATTCGTTTCAAGGCTGTTTCTGAGTGAATACTTTCTTCAAAATAATATTAAAAATTATAGAAAGATTTTCGAGACATTCTAGTCGAGTCGAGACTTTTACGAACAGTCTCGTCTCGACTCCAAAATTAGAGTCGATAAATACGTTTGTCTCGACTCGTCTCTTTACAAAGTGTTTCTCTACTCGAGTTCCAGTCGAGATTCGAGACATGTCTCGACACGTGTGCATCCCTAAATATTCATATTTTAAATGTGCAATGCTACCTCGCGAAAAATGACCCCGAAGTTAGTTTACCAATGTCTGCTTTCTTCTTGTTAGATAAATGATCGTGGTTTAGGATAGATTATCTAAAGTCAGATATGGTTATGTATGTTTACACTTTCCTTTCTTTCTTTCAAAATGCATCCCTATCTGTTCCCATTTATCATTAATATATTATTTCTTTTATTTATGAATAACTATCTGAAAAATCCATTATTCGCATGGTAGCTGTATTTGGAAGTCAACGCCTGTATTAGTATCACCGTCTATTTCAGTGAGTGCCAAAATTGTGGATTTGACATTGATATCGTTCATTTTGGATTGTTTTACATATCAGGGTATATCCTCCCGTACCAATGACCCGCAAATTGGGTGAATTTGGAAGTAAAGCAATCGGAGTTTCAACATTGATCTCAGCGACCGCCAAAACTATGTATTCGACACTAATATCGGTCATTTTCTACTACTTTTACATGTCCCTGTAAACGTCCCCTGTGACCCCCTTGTTCTATTTAAAAAAGAAACGCTTCGTCTTGGTATGGGTCCTGGACCAAGTACCCGTGATCAAAATTTGGTAACTCTGGCTCTTCTCGTCTACTTTCATGGCAACACACAGTCACATACATACATACAGACAGACGCACAAACAATCTTTTTATTTTATTTATATTAGGTTAGATTAGGAATATTTCGAACGGTGTTTCTTCCACAAATGTCTTTATACGCAGTATCTCCTGGAAGAGTCCAAAATAACACGCCTATAATATAATAATAACTAGAATAATATCAACAATTCCCCTGGAATATTAAGTGTGGTCCCCAGGAACAGTTTCTGAAAGAAACACTGTTTCCAAAGACAACAGATAAAACCAATGGCGCCGGCTTTCCAAAATGTATATGGATGCATATTAATGGTGGGACGTGTTATATGTTTTCAGGGGAGTATCGGGTTTTTTGATTGATTTCTTTTTAGTTAAAATATTTTATGAACACTGTCGTAAAGGGCGGTGCTCTGATAAAGCAAAATATAACAGTAATATAAGGATAAGTTGGGACCGTCCTAGCTCAGTTGGTAACACGGCTGACTTCAACGTAAAGAAATAGGTCTATACCAGGGTTCAAGTCTAATTATTGTAATACATATTCCCAAACATATATATACGTGATATTAAGTGTATTTTCAACAACTTATATGATGCACAATAAGTGCAAGAGGTAGTGATATTATTAGCAACACGTTAGTAAAAGAAAATCTACATTCATACAAACTAAAATAAAAAAAATCATAAAAGGAAATAATTTTAATGTTATCTCAGAAAGAGCTTGCAAGAATCTTGTTGTGGACATAAAGTATAAAGTGACTAACTTAGTTTGTTACTTGGTTGCCTTTGCACAAATGCACTTGAAACAAACAATTATATTTTAAAGGTTATAAATTTAAACTTCCATCTCTATGTTTTAATTGTTTATTTTTTGATAGTAGCAAGTTAGAAATGTTTATTTTATGTTCCTATCAAACTAAAAATATTGCCTGCAGCGCCCTGACACGATTATTTGTGTGAGTGCTGGAACCAGGGAACACCAAGTAGGCGGCGCACATAGACAGAACACCCCTACCATTTCTTACACAGCACAGCGTTGTTTGGCATAGAATGTGGCGAGTTCCAGCTAGTTAAGCCTTTTATTAACAGCCGGATGCAGCATACTGTTATATCGTTGTAGTGAGTCGCATATTAAAATACTCCTAGTATAATTGTTTTCATTGTTTTATTGACCTTGAAGGACCAACAAATGCCTTTTGAGGAATAGAAGTTCCCCTTAATTAATGAAGTTGATATAAATATTTACGTTCCATTCAAAACTATACTGTTAAACTGAACTGTTAAACTAAACTGTTAAATGCAATCACCGTTGGAGTGAGGTACGTACGTTTCATATATCTTAAATCAGATATTGACAAAAATTGTTTATGCTGACTTTAATTTTATAAAGATCCGCTGAACAGGGTTCTTATCAACGGAAGAAATAATTTTGAGTATGGAAAAGATGCATTAACTCGGAAAATGTCACTAGTGCCTTATGGATTGAAACCTATAAGGAAAGGCGGTAGAGCACAGCGCGTTAGAATACCAACAACTTGGTTCAAATATGAAAACGGTGTGCAATTTGCCAGGATTTATGTACTCATGTGTTTTTCAAGCCGCTGATAACGATAATAACGTCAACATTATAAAAGCGCCGATGTGCAGAATTACCATATTACAAATCTAACTTCTCTAGTAGAGGAAGATACCGAATATCTCTGTCAGTACGATAAATATCTATCTCACATAACCACTGCACACTGCTATTGTTCTACCGCCTTGCAATATAGCTTTTAAACCATTCAGCATTTTTGCCATTTTCCGAGTTATTGCACTTTTTCCAAATTTAACTTTTTTCTTCTATTGATGGCAACATTGTTCAGCGGCTCCTTCTAGACTTAGATCCAGCGTAAACAGCTCCTGTCACTAATAAATTTAAGGTGCACTAAATGTTAGCACCTCACTTCCTGGGTGCGCCAACGCCGTATGTATTTAACACATGTTTCATGCTATTTCTTGAGAAGTTTGCAGCACAGATATGTATTTGCCACCTCTTTTGTCTTTATTTCTATCGTTGCGTCTAACGTTGATATCCGGTTTAGGTCATTCCATTTAAAAAAAAACATAACTTTATCTTCGGTTGGCAACACTGTGCATCTCGTAATATTCGCCAATACACAGGCAGTTGTCCTTTCTGTAATAGTTTCGTGAAAAGTTTGTAATCTCTTTCTCATTTTGTTTATTCCTTATCACGTTTGGAAGTTCTAAATCATATTATAGTATGGAAACGTCATTTCATGATTTTGTCGTTAAGTTCTCGTAAAGAGCTGCTATTTCACTAATGCGTGTTTACTATTTCACTATTTCACGGTCACATAGAAAACACGAAATTACCCAAAATAAGGGACACCCATATATATATATGACTTCTCATTTAGCCTTCCTGCTGAATGGGACTTTAAACCACATGCTAAAACTCAAAATCAATCAAACAATAACACACACGTATATATACAGGATTGTCCAAAAGTGCCAAACCACGCTAATTGAATTGGGAAGAAATTAAGAAAGTGATGATAACAGCGAAAAATATATTCAGAAATATGTATATTTTGACAAAGGCCTATGTATTCAGACATTTGACACTATCCACCTCCATCTTTAAATTGCCATCTTGAAATGATGGATTCTTTTTAAATGGTAACCCATCGTGCGGTACATCAAATAGGATTGAAATATTTCCAGGAATCCAGGGATTAAATATTTTGATAAAGGAACGAATGCCTGTAGAGTTTAACTGATTTTCTTTTGTTCCAGACGGCGTAACAAGGAATGTCACTAACCAGAGGTGAGCGATTATCTAAGTAGAGTTCAACAAACAGCAAATCGCAGACGATTTCAGCTCTCGTCACACAGAACGGGAGCTCATTTCCCATAGTAGAGTGGATAAAGTTATAGTGAAATTTAGTGAAACCGGGTGGGTGGAAAACAAACCAAAATCAGGCAAAACCTCGCAAAGCGACGGACGAAGATGCATCCACGACTGGGTTGGCATCATTATTAAAATGTCCCACCCGCAGTACCTGTTGCCTTGCTCAAGAACCTGGTGTATCTCGTACGTTTATTCGGCGAAGCGTATCTGTGCATAAGTTTCGCCCATACATGATACAAGTATTCCAATAAATAAGAACATGCCGGGGCACCACCTCATTTCGGATTATACGCTCGTGAATACCTGGATGAACAATTCCCACTGCGATGGATAGGCCGGCGAAGACCTGTGAGATAGCCACCTCCTCACACAGACCTAACTCCATTGTTTTTTTTTTTCTGTAAGGCTAAGTGAAATCTGTTATTTATGCTACACTAATCAGAGACACTAACCGGATTCAACGGAGGATTGTTGACACATTTGCACTCCTGAGGATATGTTAGGCAGGGTAATGGAAGAATGGCAACGGCGAATATATTTAACGATTGCTCAGGAGGAAGGGCACATTCAAAAATTGCTGCAACATTGGTCACACATTACCTGCACCTTTATCACCATGATAGAGCTTAAGATCCGTTAATGTTTGCAACGATTGGTCGTAGAACAAAAATTTTTCAACGCTGGATTTCTGGAAAATTTTCAGTCCTTTTTGATGTATCGCACGATAGGCTTCACATCTTAATAATTTCCCGCCATTTCAACCTTTCACCCAATGGTGCCATATGTCACAAAAGCTGTTTCCGTTCGTTTTTTCTCATGGTTCTTTTTCCTAATTTTCCCAATTCTGAACGGCTCGGACTTTATTTGAGTGGTTCCACACTTTGGATATAATGTATTTTTCCACTGGATTATTCGAGTTAGAACAAAAACCTCCATAAGCAACCGCCTAATCAGTACGTACTAGTAAATATTCCATTTTGCTGACTCGATTTTTAAAAAGTTATCCACGGGAGTTTTTGCAGGAGAGGACAAAGTTTGTTCTCTTGTTTGGTATTTTTAATATAGATATTAAGAGAAAGAATGTGCAAAGAAGTCGTACTGAGACTGATTTATTTGATACCATCACGGTATTCACGGTATAATCACATGACATAATCACTATTAACTCCAGGAACGTTCGTTTAATGTGGTGTTTATAATAAAATATAGTGTGCAGACAATAATCGTATGCATTTTTACATAAAGAAAACAATATCTTTATGCCTAGTTGTATGTGAGTAAAGAAATATGAAAGGACGTAATTATGTTGGGGGTATGCAGAATGCTCCTTGGACATAAAATCTACTTCCACAACAGAATTTCTAAACGAAAAAATGTAAAGAAACTACTGCAGCTTTAAATTCAGAGAATGTTTGAATATTCGCGCAAACTTAATACAAATTATTCACTTATTTGTTACGGACAGGCTATATCCTCCCGCGTGGAGTCAATCGATGTAATTCTAAGGTATACTTTTAGACCAAAAGGAAAATCTACCCGAGCAGTGTCAATAATAATTATATATTAAATGAAAGTTTTATGTATGTTTGTTTCTACAAAGCATGTGTGACAATATATAGTGTTTACTAACAGATTGCATTCTTTTCCAAACGATAACTCCTTACGCACATACTGCTTGTAGATGTTTCAATAAATCCTCACAATATGGCATAACACTTATTTATTACTCTTATGATCGAATTTTGCTTGGATTAACTTCTAAAATGAATCAGTCTTTTTTATTATATACAAATTGTGATCAGAGAAATGGAAACACCTGAACGAAATTGCAACTTACCAGATTACTATGGTGTCGGGCCAACTTTCGTATTAAGAACAACCTTGATGCGACGTGGGATGAGGCATACACCATCCATTCCAAAAGAAACCGAACTTTTGAAAACAAATAGTACCACTAGTGCCATCTGTTGTAATATTTTACCGGTAGATGGCGTAGTCCGTCATTGACAACTGGTATAAATGTCATGACATTTGGATGCACGGCAACAAAGTTATTGCGTTTCAACTGTCAGTGTGTTGTCTACATCGGTCGGAAAAAGAGTTTCAAACAATGAGCTACAATTGAGTTTTGTGTTAAACTTGGTAAAACTTTTAGTGAAACGCACCAAATGCTACAAAATGCATATTGTGATGAGTGTCTATCCCGTACGCAAGTTTACGAGTGGTTCAGGCAATTCAAATCGAATGACGAAAGATCAGGCCGTCCCAGAACAAGATTATCGGAAGAAAACATAAAAAAAGTGCGTGAATTCATCAAACATAACAAAAAATCGTCGGTAAAAGTTATTGAAATGGAATTAGGCATTCCTCAAACAACCGCATTTTGACCGAAGTTTTGGGCCTTAAGAAGGTTAATTCGCGGTTTGTACCACACAAACTCACAGAAGACCAAAAAGTTGATCGAATTGCGCATTGCAAAGACATCGTTAAAAGTGCTCGGCAGGATCGAAACTTCTTGAAATCTATTGTAACTGGTGATGAGACGTGGTGTTTTGAATATGAGCCCGAAACAAAGCGGCAAAGTGCTGAATGGATAGCGCCGGATGAAGGAACACCCAAAAAACGTCGCTTGGTGAAGTCAAAATTTAAGGTGATGCTGATTTGTTTTTACGATTCAAAAGGAATTATCCACAAAGAATTTGTTCAGTCCGGCCAGACAGTCACCGGAGAGTTTTACTTGGGCGTCATGAAGCGTTTGCTGGCAAGAATTCGTCGTATTCGGCCCGAATATCGCGAAATCAGCAGTTGGACTCTTTTGGACGATAATGCACCATCACATCGTTTGCGACTTGTAACTGAATGTTTGGTCAAAAATCACAATATTCGGTTGCATCATCCGCCCTATTCACCAGATCTTGCTCCGTGCGATTTCTATCTGTTCGCGAAAATGCATTTGGCGATGAAAGGAAAGTGGCACGCATCGATTGATGCCATTGAGAAGGCGACGACCGCCGTCCTAAAGACCATTCCAATAAAGGACATGGAGAAGTCGTTTGACAACTTGTTGGAGCGTGCAAATATGTGTATCGATGCAGAAAGGGAGTACATTGATTAATAAAAATGATTTGTTCCAAAATATACATTGCTTTTTTGTTTTTTTTAAACGTTCGGTTTCTTTTGGAATGGAGGGTGTAGAGGTTGTGAAAGGTAGCAAGTGGAATTTTACACCATCCTCGTGCAGGGCATCGGCCAGTTCT
Organism: Thermobia domestica; assembly: GCF_964235325.1. Lineage (NCBI taxonomy): Eukaryota > Metazoa > Arthropoda > Insecta > Zygentoma > Lepismatidae > Thermobia > Thermobia domestica. The sequence goes on along the minus strand of NC_137456.1, from coordinate 286,873,987 downwards.
GTGAGAGAGGATGGAGGAGGAAATCGTTGCCGGAATCGTGTTTCCAAGACTGACCACAGATGTTCAATTGCGTTGAGCTCTTGGGATTGGGCGGGCCAGGATGCCATCCTCATACCACGCTGCAACAACGCCAGCTGTGTTAATGGGTGCATTATCATCCTGGAAGATGGCATCACTGTCCGGGAACAACATGCGAACCGTTCGATGCAAGTGGTCTCTTAAAATTGCGACTTAATGGTTGGCAGTGATTCCTCCGCTAAGTGTGACCACAGGACCCAAAGAAAATCATAATATTGCGGCCCACAGCATCGCCGAGCCGCCGACATGTTTCACAGTTGGGCGGAGACATTGCAGATCATAAGCTTCTTTGGGCGTTCTCCACATATATACACGGCCCGTGGTTGGGAAAAGGTGAAGGTTGACTCATCCGACCATATCACACGTTTCCAGTCCTCAACGGTCCAAGTTGCATGGTCGCGACACCATTTGCGGCGAGCGAAAGCATTATGATGAGGGTTTGGCCCGTGCAACACGACCCCCTAAGTTCGTGTCATGTAATTCGCTTCGGACTGTGATTGTAGAAACATGATGGGTGAGGTTCTGATTGATTTCGTCCGTCACTTGCTCCGCAGAGGTACGAAGGTGTTGAGTGACAATGCGCTTTAATACCCGGCGTGACCTGTCATTTACGATTTTCTTCCACCCACTGTTCCGCTTCCCCGATGTGGTTTTCCCGTGTGTTGTGTAGGCCGTCATCACCTTCGACACTGTCCCACGCGACACACCTAACACAGTAGCCACTGCCGTACTCTTACTCCACATAACCGCGCACCAACAATTTGCCCTCTTTGAAAATCTGAGAGGTCTCCCATTTTACACTACCTCCGTCTGCCGCAGCCACTGGACACTGCTGTTCCACTGCGCATGACGTAGTATGGAGACCGACAAAACACACCACCACCAGCGTCCCGACGCTGCGGGCGCCACGACACCACTGCCAACCCATACATATCACGTGTTGCCAATTACAGGTGTTTCCATTTTCCTGATCACCATATGTATATCATAGATAAATATTTTACAAAAGTAACCAACAAAGGTATGTCGCCTTTTTAGGATGTCTGTGTTCAATTGAACCTCACATCGTGTGTTGAATGCGAATGGACATAAGATTAGCGTCAGTTGTTGGTGTGGGTAAATCCAACATACTACGTGGGTGTGGCAGTTCAGTTATGCCGTACAGTTGCGTAACGACAGAGAAAAGATGGTACCTCCACAGAGTGGCGTGTATGTTGTACGAGTTCAAACTGGGGACATATACCTCTGCAGACAATTAAAGATATACCAGGAATTAGTGAGAGTGTCGTGACTAAGCATTCAGTGCTGTGGTTATTTAGCAACTTTAAGGATGGTCACAAAACACCCGAAGACGCACCAAGTGCCGTGAGACCAACAAATGTATAAATGAATTTCTTCAGGCAGCAATTGAGCCGAATAGTGGTCAGTTATGTGAGGAATTGAGATTACAATTCCGTGTGAATGGAGAAACCAATCGACAGCAACTCCATCAATTTGGAAAGCACTGCAAGATTTGTCTATGGGTCACACGATTTGAGTCAGAGCAGCTCAACGCGAGCAGATACCTGCGCTTGTTGCTGTCTCATCCTTGGAAGGAGCAATTTCTAGACAGGATCTTGAATTGTAATAAGAAGTGTGTCCTGCATGAAGTTCGACGGCACCGTCAACATTAGTTAGCATCCCATGATCGTAACAGTGGAAACGAACACTGCCCCAGAAGAAGGTCCTCCTGTGTGTTTGGTGGACTACTCGCAGCATCGAGCATTGTGTACTGCTACGAGCTGGTAAGAGAATCAATGCAAATCTCTACTGTCAGCAGTTGAGCCTTGTTTACGGAAAACTCAAAACTCTGGAGACAGCACTTCTGAACCGCCAAGTAATCCTCCTGCTACAAGACAACGCTAAAACCAACGTGACTACGATGACACGGGATACCTTTATACGGCTTGGATTGGTAAAAGTATTGCATCCGCCATACTCCCCAGACCATGCACCGTCTGGTTATCACCTGTTCTTCTCCTTGGACAATCACATTAAAGGACGCCACTTCAATCCCTAGTAGAGGTGCCAAATGCACTTGATACATTCTTCCCTTCACTGCCCATAACGTTCTATCGCGATGGTATACATTGTCTTACACAACATTGACAGAAGGTCGTCGATGCTGATGGGGACTATTTTCCATCTTTCAGATGCATCTTAGGTGACATATCGATAGTAAAATTGGTGGGTGAGAAAGGGACAGAACTTTTTTGCTTACCATTATGTCAATATACTTATAGAGATGCATAAATTAATTCTCATGAAAATATTCACACAGAGTTTCTCTTTGCAGTTTCGTTATATATATCCTCAAATACGACTCGTGTATTTTTTTTAGTAGCTCACAAAAAATATTTTGTAATAACCCTTATATATTGCATAATCAATACCATGAAAAATTCGAGAAGGGGTAAATTTTCTTCAAACGAAACTTTTCCAGAATATCTTAATACTTAACCACAGAATACTTAACCTCAATAACTTTCTTTAGCTTAGCAGAGCGACATAGGATTTTGTTTGTTTTCGGTTTGATTCGTTTGAAGGATTGAATTTCGTATCGTCTTCAATACAAGTAATATACTAAACGTGGTATTAAAGGTTGAGAATATATCCGAACCTCAATATCTTTAAACCACGGAGTCCTTTGAGTGAGAATCGATGACGGAACGTCAGTTATTATGATGTGATACTACTACTGTTTACTGTGCAGAGACCAAGCTTTTATGACACAAATATATGTTAATCACATCAGCCAAAAGTATAAGATTTGTGCGTGTGTAGTTAACGGAAATCGTTTAATATTTTAATAACATTGTAATATAACATACTTCGTGTTATATTACCAGTGTGTACATCTTTAGAATAAACTATTGATGTCAATCTTGAAATTATACCTTAATATAGAAATGTGTACCACTACTAACAGAACATAGTCCCGTTTTGTTAGAGGCTGCAACTATTAAACGAATGCCTAAGTGTGTCATATTATTTATGTATTATTTTCTTTCTTGTTATCCTTATTTCGGAATTGCCCCTAGAGATTCTTAACAGTGTTTGGAGTTTCGGAAACTGTTCGTTTCTAATGGAAAATGTAATGTCACTTGGAAATGCCTTAATTGCATTCTGTACAAGTAAACTTAGGGAAATGAAAATGTTTGCGTGAACATAACAGTTGGCAAACAATCAATTGTCTACAACTTTATGGTTGTTTATTTTCTTCCTCGTTTGCCCAACTGATATTGTAATCTAAATTTTACCTGTTTTAAAAATTCTAACTGGGCTTCTTTACAAGGAATTGTGTATACTTATTAAAAGGAAAATATAATTATAGAGTGTCCGTGAAGTATCGCAACATAAAGTTTGATTACCTATATATTTTTAACCAAGAACAACAAAGATCTAAGGCTTGAAACAAATGTAATCGTGTTGTATGCAAATATTTTCGAACATATAAAATATGAACATATCCGTAAGACTGCAAAACACTCAAGTATCGATTGTATTTGCTTATTTCTAGCATATCTATCAAGATATCATGACAGCTAATAATGTCGAGTAATCTTATTATTTTAGCTTTGCACTTTTCGGACTAAGAAATTATATAAATAATATTTCACTTATATAAATAATATTTCATATACTATAATATTTCACACGTAGAATAAAAGCTTATTCTATGTTTTTATTGTACACATTCTTGAAAGTTGTAGGATAATTTATTAGCGAAATAAACATCTGTTATCAATATTTTAAAATAAACCATTGAATTGAAATTATTTTGAGTAATTTCAATATATGGATTCATTGCCAAGGTCAGCAATTCCGCTCATGTTGTACCACACGATGCAGCTTTTCTTGTGGGTGTTCCCAAAGACAGGATGATTTCCAGGCTACTGTATAATTTGATTATCTTTACTCAAATAATCGAACTATTACTTCAACTTTTGTTCTTTGCCTTATGATATTTGCCGATCAGAGATAAAAGATTGTTCATCTCGCTGTATATATCGTAGGAGATTATTTCGACTATTAGTAGGTTTAATGTATTAAATATTATCAGGTCACCTACCTTAGTCAATGATATTTCTTCACATGTTTAGAAAAGTAACTTTCATTTCACCTTAAGTGTGAAGATAGAGTAACAAAATTGATAAATTAAATGCTCATTTAAACCCATTTAACAAGTGTATCTATGTAACCTAAAGCAAAATAATACGTTCTAACTGAGGTAGGCAACTAATATAACTATATATACAACTACACGAACTGAAATTAAGAAGATGAAGATATTACTCATGGTACTTAAATGGGTCCTTTTTGGACATATAAACTCATATGTAAAATTGTAATTCCGTATGCGTGTACGTTTTCATTAGCATTACCTAAGAAACGTAGAAAACGTAAATCTTTCCAACTTTAAAGTGGTTTCATGGGGAACTGGAAAATCTCCCGCATGTTATTTATACGGGCCAAAATGTCTTCTACACCCTAAAATGTTTAGGTACTTCTGGCAGGATTAAATTGGTGAATTTTGGCATGCTTGTAGCCTTCCGAGACTAACAGACAGGAAAAAAATCCAAAAGTAAATATATTTAATCTTAACGTTTATAAAGGTGGATGAAGAAACTGCCATGTTATTTCAATATTCGTTTTCTCGTGTTACAAAATCTTATATTTTAGATAGTTGAAATATGAAAAGGAAATTTAAATTCGGTAGAATCTTCTGTTCAAGTGGTGCGAGGTCGTAGGTTAAGCAAAGGCTGGGGTGTCTGGGCGAAGCCCTTAGATGGACAAATTCAAAAAATATGAATGGAAAATGCACGAAATTCGCTGTTGTTGCAAAGTCCGTAGACAAAGCAAATGCATGGCTCGGGGGCTAGATATTATATAAAACATAATCACTCAAAATTTAGTATTTTAAGATAAAATATACCTGGATTATAGTACTCTTTGCTAAACTTCTCATTCATTTTAATTGGATAATTTTCAGCCTTTCCGAGAACATTGTTTTTAAGTAAAATGGTAAGAAGGAATACGAACGTTTGAAGAAAATGTCAAGTAGGTATTAAATTTTGCCTAAACTATTCCCTATAGCTGATTACATTTATAAGTACGTATATAAAGCTTTCCTTCAATATTGTTCGCAACAAATAAACTAAAATAAAAATTATAGTATTTCTGTAAGAATGTAACACGTCGGTAATACGATGAAAAACCATGATATTTTAAGTAATGTTATTAGTTTGGTAAATGTGACATAATGTAACATGCATAAACTAGAGAGGTCATTAATTAAATAATTTAAGGTACTACTTATAAATGTAATAGCGTTATTTGAATATGGAAACGAAATGTGGAAATAAAACGAAGATAATGTTTGATACTTCATAACAAATTTTTAAATATATTTTCTGATAATTCTTTTATTAGCATTTGTTAGGACTACAAATCATGGTGCTTACATTTAAATTTATACATTATATTTACATTTATTTAAATTTAACAGTTGTAACGTTATACATAAATGAGAACTCTTGAAAGGATGAAAAAATAATGAAATCAAATAGCAATTTTACAGCAGTGAGAAATACACAAGTTCAATTGTCCTATTCCTGTTATGATATTCCAATTGTACTGTATTAATGCTTCTTTTTCTCCCGTTTTGTTCCTCAATTTATTATTATTACTATCATTGGTAATAATAATAATAACTATAATAAAATAATAATAATAATAATAGTAATATATACTTGTATTGTAATAATAGTAATATATATATATATATATATATATATATATATATATATATATATATATATATATATATATATATATATACATATATACAAACTTAATCTTTCTCTTGTATGTAATTAGAATGATAAGTGAATACAAAAACATAAAAAATAGTGAATGTACCAATCAGATTATTGTAATCTATTCGCACTTACATATTCTAATTTAATGCTTTTGGAACAGCTTTTTAATGGAATGCTTTTTAATGTTGTAATTAGCTATGTGAAGTTGCATAACTGCAATATCAATAAGAGGAAAAACATATGCTTTAGTTACTTTAAATGAGAGATGCGGTCTATTCGATGTTTATATTAGCCACGCAGTGTGAGTATACCTGCAATAGAAATTGGCGTGGAACATGGATGAAAAGAGGGTGCAGTAACTCAAAAGATAGGGAATATGCGAAACTACTAAAAAGAACATGCACATGAGGAAAAGCGCATACTAATCATCATGCAAGTTGTACAGCAGGGGTGTGCAACTTGGAACAGAGGGCGGGCCAAGCAGAGAGTAGTAAATGGCGTCGCGGAGCTCACTTTAGGTATATTATTTTCACGACAATTGAATAGTATATTATTAAATGATGGAATATGATCATCGTAATTTGCACCACAATAAAACAAAACAACTTATACTGCTAACCAAATATTTACTCAATAAAGAGGAACAAAATAATGTATTTAGAACTTCGTCGGTAAATCTAGCAATCCTTATACTGAGGGAAATTTCCCCCACATACCTGCACTAGCTTCATGCAGGTACGTGCTTGGCTTCATGGCGTTACCACGTTTGGCACTATGTGATTTTGGAAAACGTCCAGTTCATTATTAACAGACTTTGTTAAAAACTATAATAATTATTGTTTCAATAACTCAACAGCGGGCCGGAAGAGACTGTCAGCGGGCAGCATATGGCCGGATATTGCACACAGCTGTTGTACAGATGATCCAAAGTAACGTTAAACTGTGGGTGATGTGACTAATGGCTGGATGAAATAAAAAGAAAGCATGCTTACTTCGTATGCAGAGAGAGAAATTCTAGAGGCAACCCAGAAGATAGTGGCACCGAAATACTAACTGATTTCACTCGAAGAAAAAAGAACAAAGAAAGCAAGCATTGATAATAGAACATATTTCCTAAAACACTCATTTGCTTACTAACGAAATTGTGAAATAATAATAATAATAATAATAATAATAATAATAATAATAATAATAATAATAATAATAATAATAATAATAATAATAACCACAGCTTCTGTTTGCTTACTACCATTACACACAACCTTATACAAACAGGGAGAGCGTCTGCTCCATCCAAGATTCGAATACGGGCCTCTGTAATTGGAAGTCTAGTGACGTAAACCTTCCAATCACAACCGACTAGTGTTCAACCACGCGTGAGTCTCACAAATGTACATTGTGTTTAATTTGGGTAGCGTCTTAGACCTTTTTTCACCTTAGTCGGATTCAAGTACACAAGCACTTAACCTGTGACGTGCAACTTAACAAGAACACATAGGTGGTAGAATTTGTTCTGAAAGAATCAGATTTTAATCGTCGTATACTGCTGTTACAAGAGCCTAGAACAGAAGCTATGTATGTCTGTAAGGCATTATTCATACACGAAACACAAAATGTGCCTGACACTAACTGAATCATGTGCTCCTATAAGAAGTAACATTTTGGCCCGCTTATATTGCAGTGCTATGGTTTTCCTTGTGTGAGTGGTATACTATTTAGATTTTGTGTTTCGTACGAAACAGTAGTGATGTATTCAGTACCAGAACATGAATGAGTACTTGTATAGTGAGCTGGCCCATATGCATGTAATATGTGAACGTGCTGAAAGTATCTCGTTGGCAGCACAACGCTTATACCGTGAGACGTTCCCAAACCATCAGGTTCCAAATACTCGGGCATTTGTTTTCATTGATAGCTGTCCCAGGGAAACAGGTAGTTTCCATGAAAAAGCTGATTGTGGAAGACCAAGGAAAGTGTTTCAACCTGCCGACGAGGAAAGGATTCTTAACCAAGTAACACAGCAGCCAGAAATCACCACACGTAAAGCAGCAATAACAGAAGCCGTATCCTAGAATGTTATTTCGTGAACAGCTGTTATATCCATGACACAACGTATACATGCTCTTGAAATAAGAGACTATTCTCCACGACGAAAATTATGTCGGTGGATACTGAGGAATTGCACACGCAACGTCTCCATCCTTCATTCTTTTCACAGGTGAAGCTAGCTTTACGAGAAATGTCCTCGTAAACCTACTCGATCGTCATTCCTGGGTCGAGAAAACTCCGCATCAAATTATCGTAGGTTACTATAACCGCTACCAGGTTATAAAAGTACTTTTTGTAGACGCCCTATATATTTCGTAAAGACAGTGATTATTATTTTCGATTTGTACTTTATTCTGCAACGCATATACGTTTTTTCTCGGTGGGAATTGCTTTTTTCCCACACAATTGGACAAAGACGTTTCTCATTGTTTTTTTCATATATATATTTAAAACATTGCTTTTGGTGAGAACATTTCAGTTAGTGACAAACCATTTCAGTGTTTCTCTCTGACTTATTATAGGCACAGTATATATTCTGCAGTTATTTGGAACTGAATTAAGTGCTTTCTTTAATCGCTTATAAAACATTGCAATAGATTAGAGCAGACCAGACCAGAACAGGTATTCAAATGACCAAAGTGGCACCAACTGCGTTGTTTTGCAGCTCGTTATCTGTACTTTCTCACGCCACAGTTATCGTCGTGTCTAGTGCATTGTAGGCAGTTGACTAAAATTAACATAAATTATTTTCCGTATTCTGTTTGCATGTGCACACAGGCGATTTAACTGAGTGGATTTCGAAGTGAACTGACAAAACTCTTAAGTCAACCATTGCAGCCGGTACCTTGAGCTTTGGTGCTCAGGGAGTTTGACTCCGGTATTATACGAAGCCACCACGCACGTTGCGTTGGGAATCAAGTATTAATTTGTGTTGAGGGGCACATGCTATTAGCCGGAAAAGAACGTTTTCTTACGGCTAGCCCCAACAAGTGAAGTCAAAGGTTCACAAGCCATGTGCATTTAAAAAGTTATACACACGCCCACCAACATCAGCATTCTACTTTCTTTTCTAATTTGCGGAAAACTCGTCTTTACGCTTCAGGATTGCTTTGCGCCGCAACTAGATTCATCCCTGGAATTGTCCCGACAACTTTTCCTCAGTGCTAATATCCCAAGTGGTGTAAGAGAAGCATTCGCAGTGAAATCTGAATTATAATCGTATATATATATAAAGGGCTACAGCGCATTAGAACGGCAAAGTGTGATTTTAGTGATGAAAATTATTCTACATATTCCGTGTTCAGTGTTGTGTTCCTTCCTCTTCCTTATTTTTCAATTATATAATAGTGCTCTAATAAATAAGTATAGTGTTATTTAATCCAGTGTGTTTTCGTTGTTGGTATAAGTGATGTTTGTGTGCGTTATAATCTGGATGACCGTGTGATCGTCCGTAAGGTTTTCGAAACGAAACACGCGAACCTCTTGGCGCCTAATGCTCATCTCTTCATTGAGACCGACGAGCGATTTGGAAACAATTTTTAACTCTTCTTGGAGAGGTCCTTCATCGTCGTGCCCAGGTAAGTTCCAGTCTCAGGAAAATACTTATTGGTAGTATCATGAACCACGAACAGCGACCACATTATACTGGATTGGTTACATTACCACCAGAAAAAAAATTACCGTAAACGTGTGGGCAAGCATAATCGAAAACCAAATTTCAGGGCCATGTTTTTCCCAGGGTGTCTAGCAGGCAAGCTGTACCTCAATTTTCTACAGTATTAACGTCCCCAACTTCTAGAAGATGTACCTCTGGAAGTAAGTCGTTCCATGTGGTTCGTGCAGTATGGGAATTCTCCGCATTTCAGGGGCAAGTTTGTTGAAATTTTGATGTTGCTTTTCCAAACAGATGAATAGGAAGGGGTAATCGATACGCATGGCCAGTTCGTTCTCCCGATTATAATCCATTGAACGTTTATTTGTGAAGACATGTTAAGGAAGTAGTTTACGCAAGGGAAATTCATGATATAGACGATCAGAAACTACTACGCTACTTTCCAGTCCATTCGTGACACACCCGACGTACTCGATAATGTTCGTCAGTCGTTGTTACGTCGTGCCCATGACTGTGAGCGAGTTGGTGGAGGATATATTGAGAACTTACTACGAGTACTAAGGGGGATGTTTTATACATGGAACAACAATTTGGCAAACAGAACCTACTTATGGGGAGTACAAAGCAGGTATACTCTGGAGACCCAATTGTTTTCATTTTTGTATTTACTACGTTGTTCATGTGTATGTTATTATTAGTAGTTTCTGCTATTCCCTATGATTTTGGTTACTGCACCCTCTTTTCATCCATGTTCCCACGCCAATTCATGTTGCACGTACTCACATACAGTGCTGCTCCTATTCACATCGAATGACCCGTCTCTGTCATTTTTGGCAACTAAAGCATATCTTTTTACCTCTTACTGACCTTGCAGTTATGCAGCCAACATTGCTAACTAGAACATTCCCGCGCCATGTTGAATTAGTTAAAGACATCACATTGTCGACAACGAAATAGTGTTTGCTGTTTTCGAACCACGCTAATTTAGACCTCTCTTTCTCAACAGAATTTACGAGGATTCCTCTCTTCCTTTGGGGAATCCCTTGCCCACGGGTTTCGCGATTGCGGCGTAAGCACTTTCTTGATAGAGCGCATTCGATGCCTTTGATTTGACCGTACCGCCTTTGCTCTATCGTTTAAGATAGTAAAGTTCATTGTCCCACTCTTTCGACACAGTATATGTCCGAAACTATGGACTTTTGTCCAAACCATGGATTTTTTCTTGATTTGACATCACACTTAATTTTTTGGACGCATTAATAATACCGCCTGTATATATATATATATATATATATATATATATATATATATATATAGGTGTGTGTGTGGGCGTGTGTGTTGGAAACACGTGTGAGTTTTCATACTTAAACAAAAACCTCTTTATCGATTGATTTGCTTATATAATTGCTTTCGTTCCATCTAAAATAATACGTTGTATGTTGCTTTTTACCAGAAAGAATAGACTCTATCCGCATTAATCTTCAATTTGATTTGAAATACAAGACCCAAGGCCGAACTAGAAAGTAGTAAACTGGCTCAACTAAGCTTAACAGACTGGCTCCAATGAAGAGTGAGGACACACCGCCAACAGACACTGGAAATAGAATTAAAAATATATAACTCAGTTTAAAACATAATCGTTTCTTTGTAAATTGTTATATTAAAATCATTTATATATATATTAAATGCTTCCTCTTGTTTTACTTAATATAAGCATATTTGACTAAATGACCCAGTAACTCTAAATAATTCTTATTCATATTTCAATGAACTTCTACCTTATAAGCTCTGGTGCTTTCAAGAGCTTCAGAGCTACATATGATTTATGTACTATATTCTTCGATTAGCAGAAGAAGTTCACTGCAATTTTCGGTTCCAGAATTGATATACGCAGGCCACAAAATGGTAAGATATAGCGAAAAGCTGACTATCTAAAATTTGATTTAGATTTCTAACAACAGGAAGTATCTTTTCTATTATTACCTTATCGACACCGGAATTTTCAAATATATAAAAAAAAACTATAAGGCTTAAAGTTGTTCGTCTTAGATTAAAACTTGTAATAAATTGAAGAAGGCTGTGTTTTCTATCTGAAAATTGTCCACTTCATGGTTTAACAGTAGTCGATATAGAGTGAATGCGGTCATGTATAGAACTATTTTTCGCACAAAACAATGGCTGCAAACAGAGATGCATCTGCTGGAAGAGAAAGTACAAAACATCACTAGCATAAATCCGAGTAAACTGTAAGTGCATTCTCCATCATACGCTGAAATGATAAGGAAGATTCATATTCATATAATCTCTCTCTCTCCCTCTCTCTCTCTCTCTCTCTCTCTCTGTGTGTGTGTGTGTGTGTGTGTGTTTGTATGTGAGTGCGTTTGTGTGTCTTTCTTGATGTTTTCCTATCATGCCTTCACATATTTCTTTTCCCCTCTCTCTCTCTCTCTCTCGAAAACACACTTTATGTGCGAGTGTGTATTCACAGTCACAGCCGCACCATTGTGATGACTTGGTGACCAGCCAGATATCCGTAATAGATAAAATCTAGTTTTAGGTTGGAAACAGAAAAAGCTTCAGAGGTAGAAAATTGCCCCTTATCGGATATTTGAAAAGGAGGTTTTATTTAGATTAGATTGCCACAAAGTAAGTTTCTACCTTACAGTTCAATGTGTTATTATTCATGTTTTATATGTGAAATAAGCAACGTTAGCACATCTATAAGGAACATTCGATTTCCGTTTTTTATATTTCTTACTTTTCATTATTATAAAGTTTCAGTTTTTAATATAGTTTGTCTCTGAAATAAATTTAACAGTAAAATAATACTCATTCATTTCTTTCTTTTCTTCTTTGTTTCAATTTTCTTTCTTTTATTATTTCCTTTTTTCATTTGTTTTCTCTTTCTTTTTCTGTTCAGTTTGCATTAGTAGTATAGAATTTAAGGTATGACCTACGCTGAATACTGTGTTAATTAGAAAGTATTTCATTTCTGAACGTATAATGAGCACTACCAAATGTGCAGATGTACCACTCGGAAACAAAGCATCTGTGTTTAACTTTCAACCTTATCCTAGTTTTGTCTCGGAGATCTAAAGTTCGACTTGAAATTGAGAATTTAATTTGACCATCAAGTTTGCTCTTCATTTTCAAAATGACTGAATGAATTTTCCAAGAATCATCTATACATTTGAATAACTGACAAAATATAGAGAGAAAAAAACGTTATTTCTATATTACTGTTGGATTTCTGAAAACGAAAGTTTCTAATGTAAGTTTCTTGTCCTATTATGTTTAAGTGCTAAGTTTTTATTATGTTTCTCTGTCTCACTTCTGAGTCTCTTCCAAACACACATCAATTGGTTTCAATTATGCATTGTGTGTGTGTTTAAGTTGCTCTCTACATCAAATTATGAATTGTGTTTCATCACTGTTTTTTTTTTTTTTCATTTTCTGCATAGAAAAATGTTGTTCCTTCCAATCAATGACGCGTCCCAATAAATTATTTCGTCTTCAATGTAATCTATCGCTACTACAACCCAAGTGGTAGAAAGCAACTACCACTTTCGGTTTATGTGAAACAAATATTATTTCAAAGAAATATCAAGCAACACAAATAACTTCTTTACATGTTGTACACGTTTCACTAAAGGAAACAGTGTATGTTTGTCCAACACTACTATATGTGTTTGCCCGTCGACCATATGTTATACATTAGTACATACACGTGTACATCACAGGAATGGGTGGTTCGTAATGGTTTATATATATGTGATGGTTGAAATTATATAGTTGGATGTATCCTCCATGAAAAAAATATCACATTCAAGCAATATATTTCTTAACTTTAAGCACTCGGACGTTCTTATTGTAAACTTCCAGCACTTTATTTATTTTTTTCCGTTCTCTTTCAAGCTTCTATCCCGAAGTCATTACGACTATATTTGTTCATGTTAAATTAGATGACCTTAACTTTGTTTCGTTATTCCGTGTTGCTTTTTTATAGGCTTCAATAGACCCACCTCAGTATTTAATGATGAAATTATAGTCGTTTAATAGACACTATGTGACACAAAGAATTGTGTAGATATGAATACTGGTTAATTAATTTAAAATCAATCCAAGCCTTACGCTGGAATACCTTGATAGATTTTCTGAGTTTTGCACAGTGGTAAAGTGATAGCGCGTTTGCCAAGTTCGCCAATATACTATATACTTTGACTAAATGTTCTGAAGAAATATCCAATATACTAAAACTTAGCCTACTTTATTTCTATCTGCTACGAACAAAATCGTTTGCTATACTTGGTGAGTCTCTGTAGTTAGAGATATTGCCGAATATTCAATTAGTAGCATTTGTGGATAAGGTTTTGGAGGTAAATAGAACTTAACTAGGCATGAACCAGATGAACCAGAAGGAGCATTTAAACTACTCGCCTCCATATATTGGTCTAGCACTACATGAAGATTTACGTATTTTAAGAAAAGAAACAATTCACTCTTTCTGATTCTTTTTAGGAAATAAAAATATTTAGAGATTTTGAACAATCATTCTAAAGATACTTTTATAAGTGCTACAATTAATATCGGGAAAAGTTCGCATAAAATTAACTTGTGGTACGTTAAAGACAACTGTGACACTTATCCAATTTAAAATTTCGGACTGCGTAAATCTGTTAAAGTGCACTTGAATTTTTGTGTATGTGTATAGGATGGTTTTAAAAGTGAATTCAGCGATAAATTACTATGATAAGACTTGAGGGATTGGTCCAATCATTGTCGAATCCAATGCTACACTACCGTTTACTTATTTTCTAAGACTCTTATCACAATATAATATAACAACAGCCTATTGCAATCACCTTACTATTTCTGTTGGAGTTGCATCTGGGAAATGAAGTTTCAGAAGATAATAATAATAATAATAATAATAATAATAATAATAATAATAATAATAATAATAATAATAATAATAATAACAATAATAAATGCTTAAGAACATACATAATATTAACATCTGAATGAACACAAACTGAAATAAAAAAGGAAACAACAAGTGTGACGGTGTAATATTTATCTAATAACAAGGAGAAGACTACAACAAACCGTTTCTTTTTTTCAACTTTAGTCTTTCTTAAGTCAAATAAACAATATGGTGCGATTCTAGACACTAGTGCTAGTTGTAATGAAAATACTTAATGGGTTGTTTGAAATCGTTATATAGGTAACATTAAATATGTTTTCGTTCTACTAATACTATCAACTGACTAATTATTGTTCCGTTAATTCTTTACCTTTCAATAAACAAGTGAATTGTGTTGTCTCGCAAATAAATATTGTGAAATAACAATAAATTTGAGAACTACTTGTTTCATTAATAAAACAAAGTGATACGTCTATTGCTTGAATTTGTAATAGGAGGCTAAGGTAAAAGAAGGAACTGGTTATTCATGGTAATCCAGATGAAAGAATTTCCTCTATCTGATACACTTTTTGATCCAAGAGGACATTGAAATTGGACATTGTATAGCTTTCTGAACATTCCAATGTTGCTATAAAGATAAGGACAAGAATGTAACCAATTACTACTTTTCTGGGTTCATATACCCATTTCATGTTAATTAGAGTTCATCTGATGATATATAAAGTATAGATGTCATGTATATATAATTGTTTAACAAATGTTTTAATTATACAGAATAATTTATTGTAAACAGCAAATTCAACAATATCAAGTAGTTCTTCTCAATTTGTTCATATATATATATATATATATATATATATATATATATATATATATATATATATATAGATAGATAGATAGATAGATAGATAGATAGATAGATAGATATAAATATATTGTTATACATTTTTAAATCATATTGAAGCCAGTAATAGACAAGTACAATGTAAAAAATTTTAATTTATGATAAAATTAGGATTTTCGTTATTCGATCATTTAAGTATTTTATGGTGTTTTATTTTAAAGTAACAATTTAAAGTATATGTATTTTAAAGTAAGAAAATCTCCTCCAGTGCTTTACCGGGAGGTATGGTTCCTAGTGTTGAGGCTACATTACCTCCCTGCATCGCCATGCTTATTCTTTGGATTAGGAAGCTGGTTGCAATTTCATCACCGGATAGGTGTGTGATGCGCTTTCCTACTTTCTTTATGAAGTTTAGGCCTTCCCTTTCCCACGAGCCACCGGATTCAACTGCAACTGCTACGAATTGATATTTTTCCACAAGGTTGTTGTATTTGTTTATTTTCTCTATTTCTTTGCGACCTGCTGCATTGCCAGCAAGGATTGAAGAGAAAGGAAGGTTGGAAGGTGCAAAAGTGTCTTTACATGTGAAGTCCCAAATTAAGGCTTTACCTTTCTTCCAAGGTATTAAGGACATTAAGGACATTTTGCACCCTTGGCATTTATAGGGTTCACAAATATCTGCTCATAATCTCAACGCAATTGCTGTCCTAAAAGATTCATCATTCAGGTGAAGGCCTAGAGGACGTGAGGGCAAAGCTTTGAGCTCCTTCTTCAATGGACGATGCAGCGATCAGTCTGGCCTTGTCTTCTGGGTTGTCGGAAGACTGTAGTAAAGATTTAAAAAATGATTGTATGAAGGGTTCTTCGCGTGTGGATTGTTTGGACCTGAAACTGAAGTCGAGTAAATCTGAGCCCACCAGCAATAACCATGTGGACGAGTAATCTTGAACTTCAGAATCCCAGTGGAGATTGTTGTTCTGTTGGAGAAGTTGTTTTATGAGACATTGAGAGCCGTAGGATGATGCCAAGAAGGCAGGAATAACCAAATATAAGGCTAGTCGAATGCCTAATCCACCAAGAGTAACTGGGAGAGATGCCTGAAGCCATGTGCTATCCTCAAGGACGCAATTTAGGATAGACTTCAAACCTGATTTTATACTGTTGTCATATGTTTCTAATAAATCCCCCTCTTTCCACGAAGGTGAACATTGCAGGAAATATAATAATCTTGGGATGGAAAATGATGTTCTTAGTAAGTAGAGGGCAGAATTAGCAGATATTGATGAGAGACGTGAGAAATATATGTCTAACTGGTTCATCTTCTCAGTTAATAGAGTTCTTGATTCAGTTGAGAGAGCAGCTCCAAGGAGGAAAGCGTTTGATGGCGACATCAATTGGATACCTGGAGCTACTTGGTTGTACGACGAAAACAGTGTGTGCTTTTCTTTGTTTGTAGCTTCAAGAAAGCTGATTTCCCATTTCGAGAAATTTAGTTGCAGACCAATTGTAGCTGCCTGTGTGTTGATCATTTTCAATGTATTTAATACAATATCCGGATCTCCAGCTATTGCACCATCATCGAGGTACCAGATATTTAAGTCTGCCTTGATATTATTTACTATAGGGTGCAATGTTACTTCGAATAAAGGTGGACTTAAAGGATCTCCTTGCTGAACTCCTCTTTCTGATAAGATCATATCTTTGTCATAATATAAATTACTGGCTTCAGCATAGCTCTGGTGTACATAGGGATATATCGAAAGAAATTTTCATTGACGATAGATAGCATTGTATATCTGACTATTTCATTGAATTCATTCTTAAAACCTATTTTTAAGAAAACTTTGGGCTTCTGGTTATGGTATGAGTAATAGATACGTGCTGTATGTGCTGCCGCTTCAGCACCACGTTGAATGATTACTCCAAGTTGGTGTGGAGCAAGGAATTGGAGTAGAGGTTTTTTAATCCTCTCCAGATAATCTTGGATGCAAGTCCCCTCCAGACCTTTCCAATGTCAATGTGTCTGATACCGCCATTTTCCTTTGTCAAGGTTATTAAGGATGCTCCAAAGAAAATAACGTCTTACTCTTTTAGAAACATTACCTGATATAATCTTTGAAACAAACTCACAAATGTTCTTAATTAGGCTACCTTTAGAATCTTGATTATTATATAGTATCAAATCCTTGATAATTGAAGGGCGCATGCTCTCTAAACCACCAGCCGATCCTCAAGGAAAGGATTTCAGTACTTCAAGAAATTCATTAGATATGACGTTGTTAAGGTCAGTGCTAAGATCATTTATATCAGGAGCTGTAAATGCATATGCATGTGTAGGATGTTTTTGCTTTTAGGGCTTTCAACAAGGCGGCATCTGTTGGAGCTAAAGTATCTTCGGATATAATAAGTCTGACTGCTCCATGTACATCTCCATCTGCAAGTTTATTTTCAATTATCTTGATAAGTTTGCTATTAGATGATTTGTCAGTTGTGTGTTTTTGTTTATTTTTCTTCAAATATGTTTGGTTTGTATATTGTCATTGGAGCTGCTTGACCAATTTTGGATTCTTTGTTTACCCACGTAGTTAGGTTACTGGTTTTTATAGTATGTGGAGGCATTCGAAGTATTACGTAGGGGAAGAGTAACAGATTCATCCAGCATTCCAAGTTGTCAGAATTCACTATCTGTTCAAGCACTTCACATAACAAATCTGTCATAACATGTCTTGCTTCTCGCGGAACTCTCCGTAAAATATTTACTGATGATTTTAATTTTCCTAAAATATCACTATATTTAGAAATTAATGCATTTTCATCTATCACATTGACATTTGTATTCGAAACTTACGCACTAGGTTGTTGATGAGATAAAGAATGTTTCGCGGTGACATCGATTCCTTTATTTCCTTATTAATGTCATTGTGGCATTTGCTGTTGTGTATGGTTAGTCCTCTTGAGTAGAGAAAACTCTTATTACATATAAAACATTGGAAATTATTGGAACTACCAGAAGGGATGCTGGGTACATTTGTAGTTTGTTTATTAATCATTGTTTTCACTCTAACAGATTTTGGAGTTTGAAGTATTGTTATTGGATGATTCAAATATTAAATGTTAACGAATAATAAAAAAAAATAAATTATTCGTTGTAATTTGTAATAAATTAATTCGAAAGGAATTACTTATGAGAAAAATTAGTAAACTATAAACTATTAAAAATATAAATTGATAAATAAAAGGGAATTGTTTAACATATATCAATGAATATTGTTATTATTATTATTATTATTATTATTATTATTATTATTATTATTATTATATTACTATTAATATTATTAATATTATTATTATTATTATTATTATTAATGTCTTGTTGTCCCTTTGTAATAAACATGTAGGAAAATATCACTGTAATTGAAATGGGTAGATGAAGCTAGCACAAACTAATCATTCATGATAGATACAGAATTCTGATCCGCATTTGGTCCTGTAATTTCCTTTTGTCGGAAGCACACCAAATTGAAAATATGGTCTTGTGAATATTGATGCCCAAGGATCACCAGGCAAGAAGCCCAGTTGCTATTGAGTACTTCTACAAGAAGGGCATGGGGCCAAAACTCCAACCTGATATGTTTCAATTATTGAGGAACCGTGCAAATTTTAGTACTATTAAGAGAAACTGAGTTACAGATTTACAAAAATGGCAGTCGCTTATAAATGATCAACTTCGCACAAGTGCAAATTTAAAAATACCGATCCAGAAAACATTGATGTTATCTATCATGTGGTATTGGTGAATAAAAGACGTTTTGTGTGTTATAGAAACTATTATCAATTTTTAAAAGAGGTTCCAAGGCCCTCTGCTGAAGTACTGTACAAATATCTGTAGGAAAACATGAGGTAAATATTGACAAGACAGGTTCCCAAATCTCAGTGTTGAACACATTCCTCAATTAGTCAAATGTTCCTTGGGGATGTATTCTATCATCTCTCCACTCGGGGTTGAAACTTCGCGTAAGGAACTGCTAAGATAAATTAAATAGTCTCTAAATATGGTCAAATTCATTCTGGATTCTCTCCGAACAACGTATTCTGTAGGAAAACATGAGCGAGTTCTAAGCACGTTTTAATAATTTTTGTAATTGAAAGTATTGCTTATATCCATCATTTTGAGTCTGAGACAAGAAAAGTTTCAAAGCTGTTGGAAAAACAAATCATTTCCACTCCCAGAATAATAATACGACATTTTTTGGGGGGTAAACTGGTGACCTTTAATTTATAGATCTCTGGTGGCATTCTTTTCATAGACTATCTAACAAAATGTGAGACGTGAATATTGAGAACTATTGACCATTTCCCTGTGTAATTCTCCCACTGCATACTTCTGTTCAGAGTGTTTGGCGTACTAGTACGTTTCAGATCATTATGTGTTGAGCCTAATAACACGATCTCGAGTGAATTCGCCTGTGTTTATTGAATTAATACGTGTTTCCATAATATCTCACTACTATCACTATTCATGAAGTGTGTGGTTTTCCTATGAACACCTATAACTATCTACGAAAACAGTAAGGAGAAGAAAAAAAGAAGAAGTGTTTTATTAACTAAGGCCTATTTAAAGAATGAATGCATTCGTGTTTATTTGTTTGTACCGCTTTTCGTTTCTCAAGCAATGAGAAGCCCTGTGTGTTGATGTATATAATTTTTAAAATACAAATAACGTGTTGTTGAGGATGACGACATTATCGAACAGCTTCTTTGTTCCAGTCACACTGGTTCAGAAGTTTCTTTATCCGATATTTCTGATTTCTCTGATTCTGAGGGAGACGATGGGAGTGAAATATATGTTGCTAGTACATCATGGACAAAATTATATACACGCATTTTGCCAGAAGTGTTTTGTAACAATAGTGGTATGGAAGTTCAAGTGGATGATAAGGATAATGCTCTTGAATTGTTGAAGTTATATTTCTCAGATGATCTTGTGCAGTATATTGGGCTTGAATCTAATAGATTTGCCACTCAAACGATATTGCAATAAAACGGATCTCCTCAAGAAGAGAAGTCGTGTTCTTGCGTGAAGCGGTACTTACGCAGAAATCTGGTTATTCTTGGCAATTCTAATTCTTCATGAACTTGTGTGGAAACTCGAACTCCCTATGTATTACAGCAAAAAGATGATATTGAAGTAACCAGCTTTTGGACATATTGTGCCATGCAACAGACTTGCTTTGTTAAAAAAAAATTTGATAATCAAAACCACGCACCGTTTCCAATAGAAAACTGTGGAAAATAAAACCTATACTAGACACCCTTGTATCTAAATTCAAAAATATGTACCTATGTATATGACGAAAAGAGAATTGTGTGCTGATGAAGGTTTCATGTTGTAGAAAAGACGATTGTCATGGGTTCAATACATTCCCATAAAAAGAAGTTAATTTGAAATTAAACCAAATGTACTCCTTGAGGCACGGCGGGTTATATTTCGAATTCATTGTGTATGCAGGCAAAGATACTGAATTACAAAGGAACAAGTGTTACAATGCTGCTCGTGCAGTCCTCACTATCGCAAAACAAGATTCTTTCTTTTGGGCACTGTACTTACACGGGCAATTGTTATACAACTCCAGAATTAACTCTTTCTTTTAAATCTATTCAAACGGACTGAACAAACGTTGTCAAAAATAAAGGAAAAGGAGTTTCAACTGACGTAGACAAAGCTAAGCTGAAGAAGGGGAGAAAAAATTGTGTACGAATTTTAAGAGTAAATGATGATAATGAAATAGAAAGACAACTGGGAAATTCGTATACTCAATACTGCAGAAACGTTTGACAAGAAGAGTTAAAGAAACTATCATGCCGGCTGCAGTTAATGATTTTAATCGTTATATTACCGCTGAAGGTAAATGCTATAAAATTTTGACGGCTTACCCAGTGCAAAAGAAAAAGTTATTAAATGTGGACCAAAAACGTATTATAAGAAGCATTTTCTATCTGTGTTGAAAATGTGTCTTCAACGTTCAAGTTAACATAAGAAATTGGAAGGGAAGGAAACCATGTTACAATTTCAAACATACTTATTTGAAATTATCATTGTCACACTTCTCAAAGAAGATAACCCGCAAAGTAGATTTCGTCTTCTCAATTCTGAACCAAATCGAATGAGGTTGACTGAAAGACATTTGCCAGATTATGTTCCAGCTACAGACAAGAAGAAAAATGCTGCAAAGAAATGTAAAGTATGTGCAGTCAGAGGCATCAGGAAAGAGTCTCGTTATCAGTGTAGTGAATGCAATGTCGGACTATGAATAGCACATTTCATTAAAGATTACAACACAAAGAAAGGCAGTGTGTGAATTATTTTTCCAGTGTTGTACCGACTTATTTGTAAAACCGTGCACCTAACTTGCAGTCCACATGTAACATAGTGTGTTATCATAATACTATATAGTTTATCAATATTTTCATACATAGCTCTTGAAGGAAAACTAAGTTCAGTAAATTATTTACATAACTTTCTATAGTTTTAACTATTTTGTAATTACATTCACAATTATGAAAACGTCAAGTATATTACTCTCAATACTGTATCAAATTTATAACCTAAACTAACCTAATCTAAGTTGCTGCTCAGAGTTTTTCATTCAGTAATAAATACGAAATAAATAAGTAACGTCAAAATAATGATAGTAACGACTGTGAGGTCGTGATTATGATGATGTATTGACAAAAATATTAAAAAGGATACTATGTATCCTTAGAGGCAGAGCAAGCAATGTACACATAAAACTGATGTTGTAACGTATGCGCAAAAATTCTCAAAATAATTGCACACGACGGAATAAGGTTCACTCAGGAAAATATATTGTAAGTACTAAATTGACCTGGAGCGTAACATTACAACAAACACAGCAATGTGAAGACACTGAAGTGCCTAACCAGTATCTAAAATCATTGTGTGGAAAGCTGTCTAACATTCTGATGAATGAAGACATCATAAGGTAAACAAATGAAAAAAACAAACATCTAAGAAATAAAATTTTGTTCTTCTTAATGACTTAATGACTTAATATCCTATTCTTTATTTAATACACTTAAATTAAAAGAGAAATAAAAAGAAGCTTTAATAAAATTTACTACTCGCAAAACTTTTTCTTTCCCCTAGCAGATAATAATAACATTAATGATAATGATAATAATAATAATAATAATAATAATAATAATTATAATTATTATTATTATTATTATTATTATTATTATTATTATTATTATTATTATTATTATTATTATTTTAGTTTACTTTGCACTGGAAAGGAAACCAGCTACTGCTTTATGTATGATTCGAACTAGCTGCAACTTCACCTTGTGTCCCCTGCGCGAAAGACGCATGCAATAACAACATTGGCCATCAAAATTTGGTCTTGTTTTCTTTTATAAGTGAAAGATTGATTTTCCTGATGCTGATTTCAAATATGTTTACATATTTTTTTTCATCACTCAGGCCTCTCGAATAATTTCTTTAAAAACAGGATGTATATATGTTGAAGAATATCTCTCTTCAGTGTCTAACGTTAGTCTGCCAACATATTTGGACCCCAATTAGCCTGAACGAGCTGCCCTGCTGGAAAATCTCCACGTGTTTGTCACTCACAGTCCCTAGTTTTGTCAGGGACGTATCATGATGGGACGGCAGAAATTTAACTTTTATCAAATATTATATCATATTTTATTTTAGTTCTTATTCGTCTCACAGAGAAGTTATCTGTGGTTATGAGGCCTGATGTTTCCAAGAAAGATTATGATAATTATTTTGAATGATTGCCATGGAGCTATTTTTGCATAATTAAGTGATTTCCAAATGGTGTGTAATTCTACAGTTCACCTACTTGAGAGCAAACAAATATTCATTTCTTTAGTGTAACTGCACTATTCCTTTAATCTTATCTTTCAGGAAGAGAATTGCACTACCATCACGATTCAATGAGTTTACGCTCTTGTATACCTAGTTATGAATCAGCAAATAATTTCATGTTCAACATCTATAGCTTCATTTTGTAAATGCTATATTCAGTTTTGGCTTCCGTCCCATCCCCCAATTGTTTCGTCCAATTAAGATGTCGCCTTTATTTTTACATTTATTTGTTGTAGTTTTTTTTAAATATTTATTCATTTTAATCATTATTCCTTAGTCTCCTATTACTCTACTTTTCATCATTTCCGTGCATGTACAAGGTATGATGCGCTTTCAAAGAAATTCAGTTTGTTGGCGGTTGTAGTTTGTTGATCTACGTTCCGTATATATGTGACAGTATTAAATGAATTAATTCTTGATTGCTTTTTGAGTCCATTTTCTGTTGTACTGAAAGTTATTGACATACAAGCATGTAATGTTCCTACATATATAACAATATAGTTGTGATATTTTAAAGAATACTTCACACAAGATGAAATTTGTGTCGATACATTACAAAATAAATTACACATTCGTGAATTTGAAATATGGAAGAGGATGAATATATATTGTCCAGAACAATAAAATATATTATTTGAGTTATAATGCTTTTTGAACATTTGTAGTTTGGACTGACAATATTATATATTTGAAACCAATTAGAATTAATGCTCTTTTTCTATATCAAAATAGTATGCTATGCTTAATTTTTTTTGAGTAAAAGTTACTGTTTCCCTACTGTACTCAGACAAGAAATATTTTCTGTATATTGTTGGTTCTTTCATTTTATGTATTTCTTACTGAAGAATGCATAAATAGTTTATTTCTTCGTATTCCTAAAAGAGTCATCATCTGACGTCAAGCTATAAGTTTTGCATTTCACCAGCTTGCCTTCAGTTAATTGAGCCAGTAACTCAATGACCGATGCCTTGGAACAAAATGTCCGAGAACACATCGCCAGAGATTGTTCTAGAACGACAAAGATGTAGGTAGGTACTCTCCTCAACATTTGATTTTCGGCGCATATACTTTACTCATGTGAAAATGGCCATAGCATCTTATGTTCAGTATTCCTTTACAAACGGCAACAATGGATTGTTTCACTCCATATGACGATGTACTTAAAATTCCAAAGTGTTTTATTTATTCCTCATTGAGCCCGTTTCATGATCACATTACCTAAAAGCTCTTGCCGTGAGAAGTACGAAACCGTTCTCAAAATACGGTCAAACCCACAACCTGGCCCTGTAAGGGACCAGTTTATGGATGTTTGTGACCCTATGTATGGCATATCCGACGGAAGTAAAAATGAATGTTACGATGTATCACCCGTAAGCGGCTAAGTCTATTAGGTCACTTCTTCGCTTATTGCTAGAACGTGACTTGGGCAAGACTTTGATAATATCCCTTTGAACCCACGCGTACCCATTTGGTCAAAGTTACCAACCAATTGTAAATACAATGTGGCAGATGGTTTTTCTACCGCTGGATGTATATCCATATGACGTTGCATAAACATCATGCGTAACTAGAAAAATATACTGTGGATGCGTTCCGCAACGTTTGTCAAGGACCCCCGTTTGTCAGTGTTGCTAACCAATTTTAAAAATGAAAATTTGTAAAACAGCTTCCATATGATAAGACGTTTATACATCAAGCTTGGCAGAAATATCACAGGACACTATAGAAAAAAACGTTGAGTGTGTCCGTTTCCCAACCATTCTAGGTTGTCAGGGTTGCAAATGGCATGCGCGCCACTTTACGAATATATAACAAATGTGACATAAGCAGCATTAGACAATGGAAAACATAGTATGAGTGTTCCGGCCTCACAAGCACACAAATCTAGCAGTGTTGCCAATCAATGTGAACATTCAAGATTTTTGCATGAAGTCTTCAGCATAGGAAAGCATAATTACACTGTGACACATATTAGGGTTTCCATTGCCCAATGTTGCGGAGAACAGCGCCATCAACGTGAACTTCAGATTAGCTGCCAGTTTTAGTGTTGAACATTCTGCGAACTGTATCCGACGGTATGGAACTATGGAATGCTGGTGAGCTTGCATCATGTATGCGTGTTACATTTTAGTGGAAAGTATGAACAGAATGGATGATCGACTAACTCCACATTCCTGGAATACACCGTGTGCTAATTTAGGGGCTTTTACTGAAGGATCCGAAGAGACTGTAGTTTCCTCATCTCTAGACATTTCCTGATGACCACCAAGATATCTGTAGTCCACAGAACACGTCTCTCTGAATCTATTGATAAGGTTGGCAACTCCGTTGTAGAATATGGGCTCCTTTCCGGAGTGTACCGCATTAAATTCCGTAGCCACTACTTGAGAGCTCCGATTTCTAACATCAGAATGATCTCAATACGTTCCTGGGTTGCCAGTATTATTGTCCAGTCGCTGGAATCTACAACAATAAAACTGGACATAATTCACCAACGATTAATGATATGAGAAAATGGACAGCAGTATTGCATTCCTCACCGAAAAGTAATCGTAAAACGTGCCGCATGCCTACATTTCAATTTACAAAAATGAACTGATATTCAAAATTGTAGTCGTGGTTGTGATGTGTATTTTTATGTTCCTTTTCCCCACTTATCATCTATGAGCAATGTAGGCATCTATACCAACATACTTTTTTGTTACAGGACTGTCACCTGAATTTTGGCCCAACCTGTACATTACAAATGTTTGCAGTTTGATTCATATACTTCGTCAATTGTCTACTTTATTATTTTTATTTATTTATTTATTTATTTATTTATTTATTTATTTATTTATTATCTTATTTACTAACATACACCAGACACATCTCAGACCGCATTTTACACTAAAGATATATAACAACTACAAAGGGAAGGTTTTCGGATGTATTTGCCAGGGCCTGTATTTTAAATACCATCCCGGCATTTGCCTCGTGCGACTGAAGGAAGCGATCGAAAACTTCAGTCAGGACAGTCGGCCGCGAGACATGAACCCACGGTGAATTCCCGAATGCCAATCCAACGAACTCCCAAGTGCGCCACCACAACTTGGTACATGACGTTACTGTTCGAGATTTAAATCTATTAGTTACGTATTACAGATTATAACTAAACATACCCTGCAGTAACAAGATGGAATTTATGCGACATATGCAATATAATGTTGTCTTCATGTACGCAAGTACAGAATTTCGTAGGAGCTATCAAAATTGTTCCTCAGTGTTGCCAACTTGCGTATTTTCCTTGTTTTCCATTTTTTAGCCTTTCCACTGTTAAATTGCAAGACAAATAAGTGGCGTACAATTTTATTATTACTCTCTTTCAAAGTCGGGAAGGTGATATACCCAAGGGTTGGTAGAGGTTTAAAATCCCACTCCCTTCCCATAAAAATGCTGAACTTTGTAACATTTTACTATTTTGTGTTTTTGTTTTGATTTGAAACTAATATGCCAGGCAGAACGTTTGCTGGAAAACCATTCTGCTGCCGTTAGAAAAAACGGTGTGTTTCTTTCTGTAAATCCTGTTAATGTTACTTTGATGTTATTTATAATGAGAAAGTTGTGGCACTCTGAAAACGTGCCTCGGGCAACATCGCTTATTTCTGCAAATATTCGGCCTATGTACTATGGTGCATATCTTATTGACATTGGTTTTATTTATAGTAATGCTTTTAAACTTGGTATTTTATCTCTTGATACTACCCAGCTTATATGTACAATTTTTCATGAAAATCCGTGACGACCACTGGGAGTAGAATAACTCAATGATAGCGTAAGTATAGAATACATATTAAATTAAAAACGTATAATTATGACTAAAGGAAGAGATTTACCTCTACCTATACGCAGAAAATTGTTTGCAATTTTGATTCACGTTTACTAACGCAATTATCACGTATCGACTGACTGGATCACCAGTTGATTGGATTTGTAAATATTTCTCTGTAGAGGAATGAGTATTTTCACAAAGTTATGTAATACCGGAAGTAGAAAAATGCCGGTTTGCTCGATATGATTTACAAGCTGACGTCAACTTAATTACCTTGTAGTACTCTCTTTATTTTCATAGAATGTCCAGAATATGCTCTACAACCTTGGTGGTCTTTTTTCTTAGTCTACATTCGTTTCGAACAGCAGGACGCCAAAAATGTACGTTCAGCAAGGTATCACTGAATAGGCTCAAAACCGTTCTATCTGGATGTTTCCTCAACAGTATATCTGCTGGTACAAGAGCCATACTTGTCGAGCATTACCATTCATAATAATCTATGTGAAATGCATATAAGATAATTTAGCATGATTGCACACGTTGCGTTCATGTATATTTGTTCAACAAAAATGTTTAGAGCTATTACAACTTAATCACTTGTACTACAACCACGTCTTCTTCTATCTACATCATTTTCTGTTCTTCAGCATTAATTTTAGTAACTGTTAATATTTATTATCCACAGCACTAGTTTCAGCTATGCTTAAGCACATATTGTTCCGCTACACAGGGCTATTCTTACTCTGGATCACTGTTCTTCTTTATGGTATTTTGTTGCTACAGGAAGAACGGAAACAGTGTTTCTGTTATAAAAAAGGAAACTACGAGTGATGGAAACCTCCATCAGTGATATAAGTATGGTTGCAGTTACTGTGCATACTTAATAGCTAGGAAATGTTTCTGTCTCTCGGGCTTAGGGCTACGTAGAAAATCTTTTGCACTTTTCTTGGAAATTCGGTGACGCCTAGTGCGGAAAAGGTGCCGTTAGTGGCACCGACCTTACTGATTTTTTTTTTATTTTTTCGACAACCCCTTACCCTGCCCCAAGTTGAAAGTTTTTTTTAAGTATTTGGTTAGGAAGTGCGCACAACACCAATGCATAAAAAGCTACTTGTGATAGTTTTAGAGATACCAGATGGCCTTAAAACAATTATTTCATTAAAAGAAATTTTTAGCACTGCCAGTAAACAATTTTAACATGTTTATGAGTTATAATTTTAAAAAGTTTATGAGTACAGCCATATTAGCTCAGTTGTTGGAATTAATCTCCAGAGTTTGTTTCGAATGCCAAGTTAACGATGATTATAAGTATAGCCCTTAATATAAGACGATTTCCTTAGTGCAACTTGTCGCTTATTTTGCTCTTTACGCAAAATAACCCAGAACTCACCACAGGGATGTGGTTGTCAATTGAGTTCCGTCCACCCATCCACCCAGTAGGCATATATTGATATTTGACCTTAGGTCATGTAGATTTTCTTGGTCTCGAAGCGGGCATTCTTGTTCTAGAGTTCCGTTGTG
The DNA here is from genome assembly GCF_964235325.1 of Thermobia domestica. Classification (NCBI taxonomy): domain Eukaryota; kingdom Metazoa; phylum Arthropoda; class Insecta; order Zygentoma; family Lepismatidae; genus Thermobia; species Thermobia domestica. Next base: position 286,845,372 of record NC_137456.1, on the reverse strand, counting down.
CTCTAACCTAGATATCTCTTGCGTTCTGAGCGCACTTTTTCGACGCTGCCTCGGACACCAGTTTTACTATGCGTTCCACAGCTTGACTATAGCAAGGGAATGTTGATGTTAGAGTAGCTGAAGTTCGAAGTCTTTCATCAAGCTGCTCATAAGTTATGTTTCGTGTGATTGGCGGCTCTGTTATACATTTAGGCCAATTAATCATGCCGTAGTAATTTTCAGCTATGAAATTTAATTTGGGAACAATGAAGTCACGTGGGCGCCTTAATCTCGTAGTCTACCGGCTGCGGCACTTTTTATCCTTCTCCAGACTAACGTTAGAATATGAGATTTTCAATTGCTGTCATTGCTATCAGTAGGATTTTATGATGAGCCTAATATCCATTTATTTTGTAGAACAGAATGAACTATGTTTTGTAGATTTTCTGACAGAAAACGTGATAGCTCAACTATGCTAAACAGATACCTGGCGCCCATTTTGCACGAAGAATTTCGCCGTATTGAAAACCAGACGGGAACGTATACTTTAACAATGTACTGGCAAAGTAGACACAAACTTGAAATAGGTTTATCAGTATTGATGTAGTGGCGAAGCATTCTACAGGTCAATGTAATCCATCGTGAATGAGATAATAGTCCTGGTTTTCTGTTTGCTACAACGGCCTTACAAATTTCAAAGAGATCATTCTGGTCTCTGGTTAAACTATTTGGTTTTTCTTTTTCACACATCGATTCAACGGGAATGGGTGTAAAGGAGACGATCAGTGAACGTTCAAAATCCTTTAATTTCTCTCCGATGGGGCCGGAAAAATCGTTGTGTCCGGTCGTCCCATCATCTAATTCGGTAACCATGTGGTATCGAAATGGCAATTCGTTAGTATGAAGAAGGTAAATGAGATGCTGTAGTTCCTTTCCAAGAATCTTTGTATCTGACTTATCACGCCGTTATAACATCCTGTGATCGTGTCTTCACCATCACTGCCGACTGTCTCAAGGCTTGACGGATCTTCTCTACAAGCTTCAATATGGAGTCGGCAATATCCTTGGCAGTGCCTCACTTAGGTTGGCATGACCCACGTATTCTCAACCGGGCTCCGATAGAGCCGTGATATGCTTTTGTGTAACCTCTCATCTTCTTAGTTTGCCGTTAACTTTTCTTGCATAATAGTTGCATTATTTTTACCGTCGAAGTAGATAATTGTAATCTACCGGCCTAGGTGAGCCTTTTCTTTCTGGATCTTCTCACCCAGTTTGTATTTTCCTCATCGTACCATAGATCGGTTAACAACAAGATTTTTCCCTTTGGCGTTATGAGTCTTGTAACGTGGAGTACGGCAGAAGCGATTAAAGTAACCTGTCTCTCTGAAACTCCAGTTCTAAACTCTGCCTCCGCTATATTTTGAAGATAGATGCTTTTCAGGTTACGTTTCTTTCTTGGTCGGGCCTCGAAATCAGATCGCGCCACGTGCTTCCCAATACAACAGCTTCGCTGGATTTCCCTGATGACGCCAGTAGGTTGAATCTGTGTCTACTCCTAATCCCACTAGTTGATGGACTTGTTTCAAGACTTCCAGCATTTTTCTTGGTTGTCTGCCCCTTAAGTCTGCTTACTTTACGGGGAAACATATTTGACAGAGATTTACTTGTTTGGACGTCAATGTTACCAATGTTCATTTTCCGTGATGTTCTCTGGTCCAAAAGAAATTTGAATTCTCATTTTGGAATCTTGCGTGTCCTCTGAAAGTTACAATCTTCGGCGGTTTTACATTTGCAAGACGCAATATCAAAGAGAGACTTTTCCGCGTGTGCAACAAAACCTGCACGATATGTTTCTTCTTGTCCTTGTCGACTGAAATGCTTTTCCTTAGTGCGACACTTATTATAAAATGTTTTCAGCATGTCAAGTTTTTTCTGAAACCACAGGAATGCTTGTTTTACGCCAAATATGTACAAACTCATTGTCCAACTAGTTTACAAATGTCGGTCACTGGTAATTTAGTTACACTTTCGTCACCATTTAACCACTTCGAAACCAATGATAATGTCGCATAACGTCAGCCTACGTGGGTAACTGCACTTCACTCATTTCACTTGGAGTTCCAAATAAGCATGGTTTCAAACTTTTCCGCGTTGATCTGCTATGAGGCATTTTCTTCATCTTGCTTTTCATTGCTTTCGAACTTGGAGACCAAAGTATACAAAATGTCTCTAAATCGTATCGCACTGAGAAGACTGTAGCTTTAGGTGAAATGCACAAAATCTGTGTCTTAGCAGAAACAATAGCGAATTAAAACTGTTAGCGATTAAGCTTCAATAAACTGGCCTGTTGGATTGGCTGCCCAAATTAAGCAATATCTATACCACCGACGAACGTCGAGCGAGAATATTCTAGAAACGCCGGCGTAGGTTGTGGAGCCAACGAGGTTAGCGGAAGGGGTTGGAAGTTGCGACGACGCTCGAAAAGCGTGGCCAAAGTAAGCAACTACGAAGTTGTATAGCCTGCTGCTAGAAGGCATTTGGTGTCAATGTAGATAACAAGCAAAGAGTTGTCCAAAACAAATCGTGTTATTTCAAGAGTTATGTCCATAATCATCATTAACGTGGCATTTCAAACAAAATCTGGGCATTAACTCCAAAAACTGAGCTATTATGGCTGGACTTTGTCTCATAAATATTTTAAGATTATTTACAGGCATTGCTACAAGTTTCGTTTAATCAAATAATTGTATTATAGCCATCAAGTAACTCTAAAACCATAAACAAGTAGCTTTTCTATTATTAGTGTTGTGCGTGCTGCCGAACCAAATACTTAAAAAAACTTTAAGTCCGTTGGGGGAGGGTAAAGGGTTGTCCCAAAAGTAAAAACAATTCAGCAAGGTCGGTGCTACTAATGACACTTTTCCGCAATAGCCGTCATCTAATTTCCAAGAAAAGTGCAAAACGTCCACCCTATTATGTAGACCATGGCCATTGTATTTTCCCATCCTTGGCCTCCCAATCTTAAAGTCATACTAGTGCATTCTACTGTTGACATCAATGTTGGTATTTTACCTTCCTAGGTAAGGGGATACAATTAAAAAGTCTCGTTCATGTTTTCTTATTCTTTTTCATCAGCTTCTTCAACAATTCAGTGCAAGGCGTAATTAGTTTGTTTAAAAAGTTAGCTTATTGAATTGTATAGATATCAGTGAGATAGGGCGACTATAGCGCTGTAGTGGCAATGTACACAACGATATCTATTCAAAATGTACGTACGTCACGAGTTACAAGCTTCAATTGTGAAGCTGAAATCAAAATGGTCGGAACAAAAATGTGTAATAACGAGTTTAGTGCAAACTGAATATATAATTTTGGATATCATAGTTACCATAAACCAATTGTATGCGGAACTAGAAAAGGGAGAACAAATATTGTGGTATAATACCAATTAAGAATTGTATTTGGTGAGTGTTTTATTTTTATTTTATGTATTATTCTGGAAATTAGTGATTAAATAGGTTGTACATAGATTGTAAATTATAGCTTGGTTTTCATGATTGAAATTGCTTCTAATGGAGCTTACATTGTAAACATCAATTAATTAAATGCTCGGATGTATATCATATTAAGATATTGCTTTTAGGTTTATGAATTTTAAGTTCGATAATTTGTAAAATCATTCCTTTTGTTAGCAGTTACACTGATGTTGTTCGTTAAAATTTTGAGAAAAATATCAAAATCGCATGAATTGGAACTTTGCTTACTCATTTCTTCATTTTAATCGTTGATAATATTAGAGTAATCCAAGGTTGTGATTTTGAATTTAGTTATTTATGCATATATAAATATTTTTAAAGTTCAATTGTTTTATGCAATTCCCACATAATTTCAGCCAGAAAACTATTTGTGGAGGGGGCTATTCATTCCTCTTCGGCCAGTGATGTTGCGGTATTGGATCGCCATTACTTCATGCACGTTACAAAGGACATACACCGGAGTTGGAATCAGTGGTGTCACTCATGACTTCCTGCTCATTATTAGGAGATAATGGTGCAAACAATGTGACTTGGTTAAAAGTGCTTGATTAAAATATTTTTGAATTGTCTGTATTTGTTTCAGTATTACAATAACTAATAATCTTAGAATCACAATTGAAAGAATAATTGATAGAATGTAGATTAAGGAATATAAAATCTAGAATCAAACGTGAGAGTAATTCAGCTTGATTAGTGAACTTCATTTGTTAAATGAATACATGTAGATCTGATATTCCTGATACATCTTGGTCATCAAGTCTTTCCTGTTAACTAGCTTTGTCGGGATTAACGGATCTATAAATGTGATATGATGTGTTGAAAGTAATCTTAGACCAGGGAGATGTTGACGAAAATCGTCACAAAAATAATTCACGTTGCGGCAGTGGAAAATAACTCACCAATAAATAAAAATCCGTTATATCAATAGCAACGACACTTTTGCAGAGAAAGCTATCTAAATATGATACTGTATGAAGGTATGGTTTATTTTATTTTACTTTATCAGAGGCACGTACCTGGTTAGGCAATAATGAATATTCGTTACATTTACAATTTTCAGTGCAGAGAGCTATTGAATAAATCAACTAAATTTAAGAAATTTTATAAAATGCTAATCATTCATTACCATTGTAATCATAAAAATTTTAATAAAATGATAATATTTAATATAGTATGGTGCAAGTATTTTGCAATCTCTTGACAAAATAACACTTAAAGAGCAATCGCTTCTTAATAAATGGAAGTGAACAACGTTTCAGCATTCAGAATTAAATTTTTACCAGTTGGAAAGAGGGACAAACCGCCACATTAATTGAGTGTTGTGTCTGTTTCTTAAGATCCCTAGTTCCACCTTTGTCAAGTAAGTTTCACGGAAACAATATCATGCAGTAGGTATTATTACGATACTTCCGTTTAATGCCACACTACCAACCATTGTTTCTTGCTTGATAACTCAATGACTATAATCCTCCTTCTCCAATAGCCTAAAGGTCATAACCGAGGAGAGTTAAATGAATTATATCATTTTCTGCTTATTTTAGTGCGTCATTTTTATACTCAACAAAAGAAAGTTTTACATACAAAATTAATATCTTCACGGTTGATAACATGGAAGATTATATTTTGTTTTGTTCACCGTACGGAACATGATTATTTCCTTTTATATCAATAGGTAATTTTAACATACAAAGTAGTACTACTAATGTTTTTATATCAAATAAACAAGTTGATCACCATATCGAGAAATCCTGGAATGTTTGAAATGATTTTGTAAACATAATTAATAATTACCTTGAACAGAATTGTCAAGTCAATTTTATTAAAATAATAACTGCCGTAATAAAGGATAGGGTTTAAGAGGTGTGCCAAAAATGGGGTATCTCACGTAAGGAAGATAGAATTTAATATGAGATTCATATTACTAGCTTTTAAGATTGAACAGGGGCAATTTAACTGACTGTTCTCAGTATTTAAAAAAGATGATATCGATGTGGTATATCATGTCGTCACAGCATAAAGAAAGAAGAGCTTGAATGTTTTATATACTGTATTTATCATTTGGCTTTATAACGTTTATCATGTTATATCAATTAACATGCATTTCGTAAAGAGAAGAGATTTTGTAAAGTATGCCCCAAAAATAGATTATCTCTCGAGCCTTTTAAAATCAAGAAGTGATACTGAATATACAAACATCACATTAAAAAAGTGAGCGTATCCTCAAACATGTTAAACACTTCGCTTTTAAGGAGGAAAAAGATAAGTTCGAAATATTTCTTCCGTATACAAGTCTCGTATACAGTGCATATCGAGGCTGTCTCTCTGTTCATCAAGGGGAAATGAGTGAGGCGTATGAAATGCACTTATCAAAATATTTAGTACTTATTAAGTGGTTTACTAGCAATAACTTGGAGTTGCACAAAATTGAGAAAATTTTAATGTTGGTCAACTAGGACAGGGTGTTTCAAAACTACACCGACAAAATTTGGGAGGTGATTTCTGACACCAAGACAAGACAAAATGTATAGACCAACCTGGGTACACAGATGCTTCTTTTTGGAATTATATCCTGCCGAAAACTTAAACAAATAAATTTTAAAGACCCATAACTCCCTAACTATGTAACCTATCGTAATCGATTCAAGACTTCGCTTAGAAACTAATATATACTCTATCCAAAAATCCATGTGTCAGAAAGCTCGATACTTACATAATTCGTATAGAGGGAGTTTGGCTAAGAACTTATGAATTCAAGTACTCACAAACTACCTCTGTGAAAATTGTTGCGGAAGTACCGCAGGTTTCTCAAACTTGGATATTTGGATAGGGCAAATATTAGTTCCTAAGTGAAGTTTTGACCCTATTAACTTAGGTCCCATAATTTTGGAGCTATGGACGTTTAAACTTGTTTTCTTTCATGTTTTCGGCGGTCTATAACTCCGAAAGGAAGCATTTGTGCACCCAGATTGGTCCATACTTTTTGTCTTATCTTGATGTCAGGAATCACCTAACTAACCTTGTCGGTGTTGTTTTAAAACACCCCGCATAAATCTCAAATAGACATGCACATGCTGCGGTAAGTAATGGCAATTTGATGTTTAGCGTAGATATCAATGAAAAGCAATTATATACATATAGTTGGCAATACGGTACAGTACTTAGAAAAATAGAAATTATATACAATAAAAGTATGTGATATATTAGTCCCAAGTTCATATCAGCCAATATAAATTAATTTTCATGAGATATAATTACCTTTAAAATGTTGCGTCTTAGAAGCTTGCCTTCAGTTGACGTTTCATGTAAACCAAAAATACCTTGGTGTTTATAGGGCTATACTAGTAATGACAATCGACATATTAAAAATAAATAATAGAAATGCATATTTTAATACAGAAATAATATGATTGACAGTTTATTTTTTTGAAACTTTGAGACACATATTAGTCCTTTTACTTAAATTTGTGAAAACTTTACAGATCCAACTGAAGTTACTCCTTCAAGCTACATTTTCCAAATAAAGAAGAAAAAAATGAATATTAGAGGTACGATACAGCTCTTCTCCTTAGAGCGAATTATCGAAAATTCTTAGGATTTATTCCGTTGTTTTAATGAAAAATCTCTCGTTTTGAGGCATTGAATGAGCTTCACTCTCCGCTAATTTATCAGCATGAGATTATTTTTCTACAACTATTTGAAGCAAAGCTATTCTATTTACACAGTCGAATACCGAACACTGACGTTTCATTCTTCTTCTTCTTCTTCTTCTTCTTATTATTATTATTATTATTATTATTATTATTATTATTATTATTATTATTATCTACAAAAATCCCAACAAAATTTGATTGTGGTAGTCTGGGATTAGTCGTTTGCTAATTAAATTTTAGACGAGCGACATATTAAATACACATAATACGTAAAAGGCTATTGCTTAGCGGTGATTAGAACCAACAGAGACTAAGTTGGAAAGCTTATTGTATTCTGTGTGTGCATTGAAATGTGATTTTTCTTATGTTTTTATTAAATGAGTATCCCACGTCGAACAAAGAAGTTAGTAAGGAACGTAAAAATATAGTATCTCAAGACCCAGATCTGCAACTTGAAAAATGAAGTTCTTAAATAAAATTGTCGTGTCCAGCGTTTCAAAAATTTAATCTTCTAATTAAGGGGGTGACAGGAACAGTGCTCTAACCCAGTGCTGTTTTTAAAAACGGAGAAAAATCTACTTAAAGTTAAACACATGTGGTATTTTGTACAATACATACGACACATTCAAGTATGACACATTCAACCACTTATGGTTGCTTTTAGTGTATTGTATATAAAGCACATGTGTTTAACTTGAGTTGTCTCCATTTTAAAAACAAATGTGAGTTGGAGCTTTGTTGCGCTCACCCCCTCAAATTGAACGGGGTATAACGCAATTTCTGTATTTTTCTCTCCATGTATAAATGCAATGTTGACATTCTCTCTTCCTCGGTATCACAGTTCGAGTTCGAACACATTCAATATGGTTCTATGAAAGCAGTTAGAATTAGACCTAGGTTTAAATTTTGCGATTTCATTTAAAATGTAATTTAAAACCCTATCAGGGAGAAAACGGGTTCAATTATACCATCGAAATGATTTGAATAACTATATTTGTCTTATACAAAAACATAGATTTTGCTGGATACTTTTAATACTGATACTATGTGTATAATTGGTAAATGTATATTTGTGGTACATTTCATACGAAAAATTATAAATACGAAAATTAGAATGACTAAAACAAAATGTTAAAAATTGAACAAGAAAGTTTTTTTTTTCGTTTTGTTACTCTTTTAACATGAAATTGGCTACATACATGTCTTTGACTATTATACACATACTAACATTATAAGAAATACCGGGCTAATTCTTTATCAAATTATATTCCTACAACAACATATTTATAGACACGCGACAATAATTCTTACATGAGTGTACATGCTCGTTTAGGATACTAATTTTTATGTAAGAATAAATACCTTATAGCGTCTAAATGTTAAATTGGCTCAGTAATGTATTAATTTTTTAGCGTTTAAACTGTTATCTGACATTGACAATTTTCTAAATTTAAAATGGGAAAGCGAAGTACGGGTATATAGATCGTCCAATTTTCTATTCAGACATGAAAGTTTGTAGTACGCTTGGAAACGAGTCAACTAAATTTTTAGGCGTTCCATATTCCTTGGAGTTTCTCAATATTTAAAAGCATGTAAAATTTGGTCATGAGTATTTCTTGAACTGTTTACGTAGAACTTTGTAATTTTGGATAAGCATTTCCATGGACAGTGTCAAGAAAATGACTGGTCAGTTTTATAGATATGGCGTTTCGTGTTGCAGTTCATTTTTATCAAATAACTTTGTCAATCGTGCAATGAGACTCATCGTTGGTGGCCCGAACAGACGCATTTTACTCCTATCTTTGTCACGTTCATCGTAACCCAAGAAACGTGTCAAAACTCTGCGTATATTTATATATTTCTCAACACTTCTAGGCTGTAGAACTCATTCACATCAGCTTTAGCTGCAAATTTAGTTCCACAAATGCGGCTGTTAAAACAATCTACTGAAAGATATGAAAGAACTGAATTGCATTTTTTTTAGTCTTTCTTTACTGCGTGTTATGGGAAGATATGTGTTTGAAATGCATTCTGGCGTCTCCTGTTTGTTCTCAATCCATTGTAGAATGATTCATGATGTATTTTCTACGTTTTATTATTATATATTTTTTTTATTCTAAACGATTGTGTTGATTATTTCTAGAGTACGCGGACAAGTTTTGTAACACTAGTATTGCTTTTATAAATCTCCGAGTTTCGAAATAAAGAAAACAACGTGTCTGCCATCCATTTTTATGCATGCAGAAGGTTGCAGGGTAAGAAAACAAAGAACATGTTAGTCTGGGCTTGCGGAAAACTATCCCGTCAGGGATACAATCCAAAAAGTACTGGAAAAGTCTATGAAAATCTAAAATGAACAGAACGTCATAGATTAAGCCTAGGGAAAGGAAAGCAATTTTGTTTGCATCTTCTGATTTACTAATTATATATATATATATATATATATATATATATATATATATATATATATATCTTATAAAACATTTCGTAAAAATAATTAGTTTCAGAGTATATTTGCACTGAACGTTAGTTCCACCGCACATATATGTCTCAGGAGTTGACGTTAGCGATTATATTCCTCAGCAATTATGTCTACGCTTAAGGTATCATGTGAACATAATAATTCAACTGTCATGAAATTTAACACAGATTGACTACGCAAAATATTGTTTCGTTATTTTTTCATTAGAAGTTGAACGGCTGATTTTTCCTTCAGCTCGTAATTAGCGGATTACCTATTCTAGTCTCCCTACACACTTTGGTAGTTCAAGCACTTTCTTATAGGTTCGTATCACAATAAAACTGTCGAAATTACAGATAGCTGTCATAGAATTTCACGAAACTCTGGTACGACGCATCCCTTCTATAATAAATCCAAGTCTTTTTCATGATCATGGAGAGGATCTCTGTCACAGGGAGCTTTAGAAACACCCTAGCAAGGTTTATTTAAAAAGATTATTTTTAAAAAAATAAATTATGCTATCCTAAATAAACATTAAAAAAGTAGTCATGGCCTCTCTTGTGTATGTTACATAGAAGTTATAAAGATGGTCATATGCTATGTCGTAAAAGATAACCAAAATATTACACAATGTCTAATATGTTTTATGCTGAAGTTAAAAAGTGGTAATACATTTGATTAGATGTGTTTTACATAGGTGTTGAAAAACAACAAACTACAATCTAATATGTTAAATAGAGGTTGCTTCTAATGTAAACTGAGTGAGAAGCGGAACTGATCAGTGAAATTGGAAACGAAACTTAGACCCCACTCTACAATGTTGCCAACCCAATATAAACATCACTGAAATTCAATCCAGAAAATGTAGTCATGTGAAATATAAGCCATAATGTTTATTAACGGTCGAAAAGGTGGTGGTAAAAGATTAAAAAACGAAGTCATTGTCATACTCGTTTTTCATGTGGTTAGAGTACATGTAATTTCTGCTATGCTCAATAGAATGATGTTTGAGTTTTACGTCCATGTCTATGCCTCCTAGGCAAAAGGAGACGTTGATAATGAGAAATGAATGAAATAGTGGAATGAAAAAAGTGGGAGGAAACGGGGCAACTCCGAAGAAACCCACACATACGACATTGTCCACCACGAAGTTCAATTGGCAGGAGTTCCAACTTCTATGTTCAATAGAAGTTGGAAAAATATTTTCATAGCTCTTTTTGTGTAAGCTCTAGGCGTTACTAAAATATGCAATAGATTTCCGTAGTGTAATTTTTGTTATATGTTCATAGACGTACTATGCTCAATAGATTATAAAAACAATGGTTGTATGTAATCTCTAAATTACATTAATAGCAACATTCCATAAGTGCCATTATTACAATTTTCATGACATTTTCACGAAAAGTGAAATTTCACAATTTAGAAGCAATTTGTTGCCATTGTCACAGGTTTTCTCTTCCACTACTCTTAATGTACTCATGAATGACAGCTTACCACAAATCTGAGTCGCTCGAAAAGCGATCTCGGTGTTTGATAATACCTGGTCTACTTCCGTAGGAATGTGGCAAATGGAGGGGCGGAGATGCTAATGTGTAGTAAGTTTTTGAATTTTTTTTAGCAGTGTTCGGTTCTTGCAATGACAAAGGAATATTCTTACTTTCAAGAACTAGTCAGGTGGAGAGTCATTGTGAACCTAACGCGTGCGTGATACAGAACTGGTAATTATGGCCGTTTTAATATTTGAATATGCCAAAAGTTGGGCATTCTAGGCAACATAAATTGGAAAAAATGTGAGTAAAATCGAGCGTATTGTGTTTTCAACAGGCGGTTCCTTACGTTTTGTAAGCTATGTGAAACTGTGGTTTCCGCCGAAAAATGCTATTTTGTAACATACCATAATGCAAAACACAATTCAGCAAAGACACGCAAATCAGCTGCTGAAAATGTTAAAATATTTCTTAGAACAATCACGAATGCCGCTTCGCGTACTAACAGTTTTGGAATGATCTCTCTGAAGCTCTACTTAACACAGAAATTCCATTATGGGAGTTAGAAAATGATCCCTTTAGAAACTTTCTTGAGATATACACAAAACAAAATTTCCAAGCGAATCGTCTTTGAGAAAGACTTACGATGATAGCGCGTACATTAGACCTATTGACGATATACGTAAAAGTGTTGATGACAAATATATGGATTTCAATTGATGAAACTTGCGATAATCTAGGACGTTGTACATTAGACCTATTGACGATATACGTAAAAGTGTTGCTGACAAATATATGGGTTTCAATTAATGAAACTTGCGATATTCTAGGACATTCCATTGCCAACCTTCCGTTATAATGGAAGGTTGGGAAGGAAAGAAGGCAAGCATACATTTTTGATTGCATCAGACGTTCTGGAAAAAGTAAATGGCAAGGCAATTGTACAGGTTATTACAAAATCTGACTATTCTGTGGCCAGAAAGTGTAAAACACGATACGGTCCTTCGTTTTGTCACAGATGGAGCTGCATTCATGAAAAGTACATCAAAAGTCCTTAAGGTTCTATTCCCAAGTATGCTGCACGTCACATGTTTAGCACACGCGCTATACATAATTGTAGTAGATGTTCGTTCTCATTTTCCTGACGTTGACCTTGTTGTGTCAAATGTGAAAAAGGTACTTCTGAAAGCTCCCTTGCGGACAAGTGCATTTCCGCAAATTAGCGCCTGCATTTCCTTCCACAAGAGTCCCATTCCCTAGAGTCTGTCTTAATGAGATTGGGTACATGCATTACAGCTTTTCTCTATTATGCTAACAACTTTGAACCCATAAAAAGAATTACTAATACTTTTGATGAGAATGATTCGTTTTCAATTAAGGTTGCTCAAAGTTTGCTTAAGATGAATTCCTCTAAAAAGGACTTAGTCTTCATTGCAACACATTTTGCAAAGTTATCAGATGCCATTGCCAAGCTTGAAAAAAAGAACAGACTCTCGCTAGTTCTCTGAAAATCGTCAATGCTACTCTCAATCATCTGACTGTTGTAGCTGGTGACTAGGGCGAGTATATTCGCCGTAATTGTGATCATGGTGTGATCATTGTGGCTAATATAGGTTTTATGCAATTATATAAGTATTTTTTCTGCTGAACCTCTTTTTGGTTTATGACTACTTTTTCTGGACCAATTTTGGTGATGTTATATTGAGCTGGCAACACTGTAGATTGGGGTCAGTTGCGCATGCCCAGTATTGCTTGCGATTTAGTAGAGATTACAACTTATGTCACTTAACTCTTTCCGGATTCCGGATTTTTGGGCTATTTTTAGACTTTCAGTCAAGCAGCTACTGCATAGTCACTATTTATCCTAGGATCATGGTTCATACCTCATTCTCTTCAGAATAAAGCTGGATTTCAAATGGTGCAACTCATATTATATAATAGGAGCGGGAAAAATGCATGCTCATACTATATATTAGGAGCGGGAAAAATGATGTCAAAGTAAAATTTCGGAGAGAATTTTTTTTCTCGCACTTTGGCCCCCTTGAAGCGGCCCTGTGTGAACGTAGTCATCCACAAAACTCTCATGAATAGTACTTGGTATACTGAATGTGTGTGCCAAATTTCAAGTTTCTATCTTGAATAGTAAGGGCGGGAGAAATTTTATAAAGAATTCCCACAATGCCCCAAATTACCATAAAACACTATGATCTCAGGGAAAAAATTCCTGAGACATCCCGAGTTAACCTAGGGTCATGTTTCGCCCATCATTCCCTTCAGAATAGATCTGCCTTTGAGGCGGTACCATTCACATGTCTCCATCATGTATTTAAGGCGTAAAATTCCCGAAAAAAGGGATATTTTTGGTCTAAATATCCCTTTTTCCAACTTTTAGCATAAATATAAAAAAACTGTTAAATACTACTCGGTGGACTGAATGTTTCTCCACAATTTCAATCTTCTAGGTGCAAATATAAGCCCGCCATAAAATATATATACCAACATTGCCCCATATTCCCCTATAGAGAAGTATATTTTGATAAAAATTCCCTGACACATCCCTAATTACCTTAGGGTCATGTTTCGCACATCATTCTCTTCCGAATAGAACTGGCTTTCAGACGGTATGACCCACGTGTCTCCATCATGTATATAAGGTGGGAAAATCCCGAAAAAACGATTTTGGGGGTAAAATATCCCTTTTTTCAACCCTTTGATCCTCTGCTTTCCCCTTGTTTTAACTTACAAATCTGAAAAAAGCTGGTAAATAGTACTCGGTGGACTGAATGTTTGTGCAAAATTTCAATCTTCCACGTTCAAAAATAAGCGCGCCAAAAATATTGAACATTGGCTTACTAAATGAAAAAATAGATTTTAGACTTATGACGTCATCACCTTCTATGTCTGGACGCAGGAAGGTGTGAAATCATACGTAATGTCTTCTACAATGCCTCTGGACTTGACAAAACCAAAAAAGCTTACGAAAAAGCTCAAATAGAAGAGTTATAACGCAATGTACCATGAAAAACGCGTATGGTACAAATTGTACCATTGAATCCCCAAAGGATTAAGGGAGTTTTCGATAAAATGTTAAAATGGCACATATAGTAAAAAACATCATCATTTTATTTAAATAAACAACACACTTTTTTGAATATTCGGTTGTTGCCTTATGCTATGTTTGTTATAAACAGAATGCTTTGAAACGTCGAAAGAGGAACACTTTCATAATTTAATTCCATCTTCTGTTATTAACTAAGGCTAATAATTATGTGGTTTAAGTCTTATTTTCAGTTATAGTTTAACAAAATACTAAATGGAGGGCACAAGTCCAAATTTTCTACCGGACACTAGATACATATTTGAATGTAAAAAGATAGTATGCCAGTAATTAATTATCATAATGTTCCCATTATTTCCCATTAAACAATTGTTGAATAATAAGAACAATAACATTAAAATGCATTTGTCTTCCACACTAAGGAGCTCATGTTAAAATAACTCGAAAGTGTAAAATAATGAAGAAAGTTACGCTCAACAAACTGCACTAAAAGATTCGAGAACACAGATTTCCTTTCGAAAAACAATAGAGAAGTGCAATCATAGGAAACAGTGCTCCTTTATTTTATTTTAAGCTGCATTAATAGTAAAAAGCCGAAATGACTACATCAATTAAAGAATAAAAAGACCAAATGTGCGCTCAACAAACTACAACTTAGGACCTTCACTATACAAGTAAACATAAATAAAAATTTAAATTACTATCGTAACTGAGACAATCAGCTTTGGACGTTTTATACCACAACAATAATTTTGAAAGTTAATTAAATGTAAAAAGTTCTCACCATAAGTAAATAGCTCTTCCTAGTTTATTTAAATGCACAAGTGGCCAAACGTGGTGCAGTCCCTAACATTCTAACCTTTGGTGCGCGCGATGCCGGGTTTGATTGAAAGTGGGTTCGAAAAAGGGGTAACTGCTTTCTCAGGCCAGCCTTCTTGAGTGAGGTTTTTCTTTTGTTTCTCTCACCCACATCAGGCAAATGCCGTGATGGTACCTAATGGTCCCAGACCGCTGCCTTCCTTCTCCCATCCTATTATCCTTCCCTTTCCTCGGATAGTGTGCTCGCCGAGGGACGTCATCCCTCATTATGGGGGGCTAAATGGGCTTAGATGCCGACAGCTCAGAAATCTATATCCTAATCTCTATTCCTAATCAAACGGCATAATTTGTTTCTTTGTGTTACAAGATGTATAAACATAGTAAAAATTGTAAATTTAAAATATCGCATCTTAACTATTTTTTTAAAATGGCTTTCCTTGTTTTATTAAATGATGCAATTTAGAATTAAAATATTGGCATCATAAAAATTTGAATTACCCTTTATTTGTTTATTTGAATGATACCCAAACTGCACAACCTAGTTAAAATTCAAATTTTAAAACAGCCGGACCACAAAAAATGAACTACATTTTAAAAAATGGCCTTCCTTCATATTTAAACGATAGAAATGGAATTAAAATCCTACAAAATTTAGAACTAATTAAATTTCGAATTAGAACTTCGCACAACAAAAAATGGTCTCAACAAGTTAAAATGGCCCTTCGTTGTTTATTTAAATAATACAAATTTTACTGGTTGTTACATAAATAAACAAAATAATAAAAAATTCAAATTTGAAAGTGTTGCACAACATTTTCCTAATTTTCCCGTTAATAACATTACGCTCCCTAATTTTAAAGTAATTCTATTCCGTTTATTTAATTAGTCCAAATTTTATTTGTGGTACAAAAACCACGATATCAAAACACAAAAATCCTGCTTTAAGACGAAGAGGTTACCGCAAAGCCATGAAGAATGGAACACTCTAAATTCTGGGAGGTGAACTGTGAATAATGGCAGAAAAAGTATGAAGATGATGGTGATGATGATATTCTGGAAGATAGTTCTAAACGTTATAACTAGAAAGGTAAATTTCTAAATTGACTTTATCTTGTTTTGGACCAACTCACCTATTATGTCCGTAAAATCTCTTATAACTATTAGTTTCCTTCTGTAAGAGTTCAAATTCAGATGGAACGTGACTCTTAATTCTTTACTGGATCTATAACTGTTAGAGAGTTTATCCCTGCAATAGAGCAAAATAAAAGACATCATCCTATTACAAATTTTTGTTCAACATATTATAATTTCCAACTATACTGAAAGAATATAGGAATCTTGGTGATAAACTATACAGTTTACACTTTCGAGTTATTTTAAGTATAATTTTCACACTATTCGCACAGTTTAATTTAACACTAGAGTAACGTAAGCATTTAAATTAAATAAATTGCGTAATACTCAACGAAAATAATAATATAACCAATAAAACTTTACATCATAACATTGAAATAATTGCCTTTCGGTGTTAATGGAAATTACAAAATGAACATGTTAAGTACGTTTACATCAGAAATGAAGAATTAATCAGAATTATAGTACGAAAATAATACATTTCTCTTTTAAATTCTTTGTCTGATTGTGTGTGTGTGTTGGTGGGTATATATATAACAGAAACTGTAATGTTATATATACGAGTAACTCAGGCTAACAAAATAGTAACCGCCACTTGAGGCGAAATTTACTTAATAGAAACTTAAAATAGAAGATCATTCATGTGACCTAATTTCGGAAATGAACCTGCAGATGACTAGGAATGTTAGCATTTTATGTCATTTCAATGATTCAATGGGTGTGTTATACCTTTTTTCCAAGCGTTCTAGAAGGTTAGAAGATATGACCTTTTACCCCAAGTCTTGCGTACAGATAGAAAAATGTTAAGAACAACCGACTCTAACTATAAGTGTTTACGTCTCTCGCAATCGTTGCTAGTAGTGTATAACAGAGCGCGCGTTGTTGGTGGAAATCTGAGACGTGGATAGTTTATTTTACAATTACTGCAATTGAAATGCACAGACGCACATCTCTTATCTTCATTTGTACTCGTACAGTTTTATCTTGTTGTTTGGGCTATTAATACAGTTAAGGTATTATTTGAAAGAACCCTGGAAAATAAGTCATACAAAAGGACATACAAGAGGACATTCATACATAAAATAAGACAATTTATTTTTATATACATAAGTAGTAGAAAAACCTGCGTTCTGCGCCACTGACCCTCTACCCATTTTCTCAGTCCCGCCTGAAGCAGACAACGAATTTCCCAGTGCCGCCTGACATACTATGCCGGGGGACATATGGGGGATACGAGAAATCGAGTATCGTGAACCGTCAACCCACGGTCTTTTACGACCTCCATTTTAGGGGTGAATTTGTTCAATTTTATGAGCACTTTTTAGGGGGTGTACTCGTTCCCTTTTACGATCTCCATTTTAGGGGTGTATTCGTTCCCTTTTATGAGCATATTTTCCAACCCCTATTTTAACATAGCAGAGACTACATAACATACCAAGGGTGTACTCGTTTCAACCCCTATTTGAACATACCAGATAACACATATAAGAGCATAACATAGCAGGGTGAACTCGTTTCCAACCCCTATTTTAACATAACAGAAATAGCAGAGATTCGTTCCCTTTTATGAGCCCATTTTAGGGGTGTATTCTTTCTCTTTTATGATCACTTTTTTCAGCCCTTATTTGAACATAGCAGGCGGTCTTTTGCGACTTCCAGTTTAGGGGTGTTCCAACCCATATTTTAACATAGCACAGAACACACAGCAGAGGAGAGAATACATAAGATTCATTCCACCCCTATTTGAACATAGCAAAGCAAATAAAAGAGCATGGCTCATTTTTTAACCCTTCTTTTACCATAACAGAAGACTACGAAGGGGGTGGACTCGTTTCCAACTCCTATTCGAACTTAGCACATAAAACTACTCCAACCCCTATTTTTCCAACCTAATTGAACATAGTCCATTTTAAGGGTTGACTCGTTCTCTCTTATGAGCATATTTTTAACATAACGAACATAGCAGAGCGTTCCACCTCTAATTGAACATAGCATAGATTACATAAAATTCATTCCACCCCTATTTAAACATAGCAGAACTAATAAAAGAGTATGTTCTTTTACGGGTTAGCAACCACCAACCCTCCTCCTTTCTCATTCAGGGCTATTTTACCATAGCAGAAATTACACATAGAAGACGGTCTTTTACGACCTCCATTATAGGGGGTGTATTCATTCTCTTTTATGAGCATATTTTCCAACCCTTATTTTAACATAGCAGAAATTACACTGGGACTACGAACACACATCAGAGCATATAATACATGAGATTCGTTCCATCCCTATTTGAACTTCGTTACCTTATAGGGGTGAACTCGTTCCCTTTTATGAGCATATTTTCCAACCCCTACGAACACATAGCAGAACATCAGACTACGTAACATAACGAACATACAGCAGAGCAGATAACACATAAGACTCGTTTCCTTTTATGAACACTTTTTGAGGGGTGAACTCGTTCTCTTTTATGAGCACATTTTAAGGGTGAACTCG
Source organism: Thermobia domestica (assembly GCF_964235325.1). Classification (NCBI taxonomy): domain Eukaryota; kingdom Metazoa; phylum Arthropoda; class Insecta; order Zygentoma; family Lepismatidae; genus Thermobia; species Thermobia domestica. The sequence goes on along the minus strand of NC_137456.1, from coordinate 286,826,755 downwards.
TTTCCTATTTATGAGCATATTTTCCAACCCCTATTTTAACATAGCATAAGACTACGAACATATAGCAGAGGTGTATTCGTTTTTAAACCCCTTAGCATAAGACTATGTAACATAGCAGTTACGAACACATAGCAGAGCAGATAATAAACACAACAACCTCCATTTTAGGGGTGTACTCGTTCTCTTTTATGAGCATATTTTCCAACCCCTTATTATAACATAGCACAGTTTACATAGCAGATCTAATACGGTTTATTTTCCAACCCTTATTTTACCATAACAGAGACTACGAAACATAGCGGACATAGCACAGGGTGTATTCATTTTCTCCACACCTAATTGAACATAGCAGAAATTACACTGAGACTACGAACATACACCAGACCAGAGAATACATTTTAGGGGTTTACTCGTTCTCTTTTATGAGCATATTTTCCAACTCCTATTTTACCATAGCAGAAATTACATAAGATTTTTTTTTCAACCCCTATTTTAAGACAATGAATACCTATGTAACATAGCGATTCGATACGGTCTTTGAACCGATTAGGATGAAACTCGGCATATGGGGGTTTTCAACCATGCTGAGTACGAATATCATACTTATTTTTATCTGGGTCCTATAGTTTATGTGGCATACGCCCTTTGTATGACACTTAAAACCTAATCACAAGTAAACGAAGCAACATATTGAGGTGGTGTTTCCACATTTAGCAATAGGTCATCAACTACTACAAGTTCCGAAAATAATGACCATCGAGGTGAAAGGTCAAAATACTTAAAACCCAATAACTCGAAAACGAAGCAACGTATTGAGGTGGTTTCCAAATCTAGTAATAGGTCATCAACTAGTACAAGTTCCAAAATAATGACTATCGAGGTCAAAGGTCAAAATACTTAAAACCTAATAACTCGGAAACGAAGCAACGTATTGAGGTGTTGTTTCCAAATCTAGTAATAGGTCATCAACTAGTACAAGTTCCAAAATAATGACCATCGAGGTCAAAGGTCAAAATACTTAAAACCCAATAACTCGAAAACGAAGCAATGTATTGAGGTGCTGTTTCCAAATCTAGTAATAGGTCATCACCTAGTACAAGTTCCAAAATAGTGACCATCGAGGTCAAAGGTCAAAGTACTTAAAACCTAATAACTCGAAAATGGATCCACATATTGAGGTGCTGTTTCCAAATCTAGTAATTGGTCATCAAATAATACAAGTTTAAAAAATAATGGTCATCGAGGTCAAAGGTCCATCTCGTAAACGAAACCACATATTGAGATAACGTTTACTCATTTAGTAAATTTGTGTGATCTATTCAATTTTGTACAAAGCAGAAAAAAAGTGAAGGAATATAATTTGAGTGGCTTATTTTGTATTAATGAGAAAGAAATCAAAGAAACACAATTTTAACTAGCACAGAATTTCTGTAACGCAAAAATTAATTTGGATGGAGTATTTATTTTTCGACTAACAAGAACGAAAGCAAAGATATGCCATATTAACTAGTTGAGAATTTTATATCATGTTGTACTATTTAAACAAACGAAGGGCTAAATTTAAGTGATCTATTCCATTTTGTACCAAGGAGAAATGCCCTTTTAACTAGCTCAGAATTTATAAAAAGCGAAGAAAAAACATTTTATCTATTTAAATAAACGAAGAGATAAATTTAAGTGATCTATTATATTTTGTATCAAGGAGAAATGCCCTTTTTATCTAGCCCAGTGCATGTTGTATTATTTAAACGAAACGAAGGGCTAAATTTGAGAAAGCGAAAATGGATCATTTTACTTAAATTTGGATGGTGAATTTACTTTTTTTATGAACCAGAAGAAATGAAGAAGGTTCATTTTAACTATTTCAATATTTCTGTACAATTTTGTACTACCCAAATAAACGAAAGAATAAATTTGGATAATCTATTTTTATTTTTGTACCAATCAGAAGAAAATGAAAGAAGGGTCATTTTAACTAGCCAAGCAGAAAAACGAAAGAATTAACACTTTGTACTAATCAAGTAGACAAAGGTATAATTTTGTACTGACCAGAAAAGGAGAAGAAGGATCACCATTCATTGGGTGTTCTATTTCCTTTTGTACCAACGAGAACCATTTTTAACTGGCTTAGAATTTTATGCCTTTTTGTAAAATTTGTATCAAACCGAAAAAAGCAAGGAAATACCATTTTTATGCTAACCAGAAAAAAGCGAAAAAAGACCATTTTAACAAGCTCAGAATATGAGTGACCTATTCAATTTTGTACCAATGAGAAATGTCATTTTAACTGGCTCAGAATTTTACTACTCAAATAAACAATGGAGTATTTAGTTTTCTACAACCAAGGAAAAAAAAGAAATTGCACCATTTTGGAGTATTCAAATAAACAAAGGACTTATAATTTGTGTCAACACAAAATCAATTAAACGAAGTAATGCATTTGTGTGAGCTATTTAATTTGAAAAAAACCGAAGCAGGATCATCTTAACTAGCTGAGTATTTTATATCATTTTGTATTATTTCAACAAACAAAGGAATAAATTTATATTAACTAGAAAAAGCAAAAAAAGACAATTTTAACTAGCTGCGAATTTTATATCATTTTAAACTAGTCTAATAAATGAAGGCATAAATATGAGTGAGCTATTTAGTTTTGTACGAACCAGAAAAAAGTGAAGAATGTTCATTTTATACCTTTTGGTGCAATTCAAATAATCGACGGAATAAATTTGGGTGGTCTATTTTATTTCTGTACTCATTCGGAAAAAGCGAAGAAGGACTATTTTATACCTTTTTTTGCCATTCCTATTTCCTTTTGTTCCAACGAGAACCATTTATAAGAGGCTTAGATTTTTATGCCTTTTTTGTAATATTTCTACCAAAACAGAAACAAAGCTATACAAATAAACAAAGGAATAAAATTGTAATAACCACAAAAAGCGAAGAAATGCCATTTTTAACTTGCTTAAATTTCTAGTGCATGTTGTACTATTTAAACAAACAAAGGGATAAATTTGAGTGGTTATTCAATTTTGTAGCAACAAGAAAAAAGGAAAGAACTAACATTTTGTACTAATCAAATAAATTATGGAATATTTAGTTTTCTACCAAGCAAAATAAGAAAAGGCAGTGAAGAACGAATAAAATATGGATGGACTCTTTCCTTATGTACCAACAAAAAAAGAAACCGAAGGAGGAATAAATTTGGGTGACCTATTCAGTTTTTTTGCTACTAAAATAAACGAAGGAATAAAATTGAATGTTCTACAGAAGAAAACGGAGAAGGGCCATTTTATTTAATTTTGTAGTACTCAAATATACAAAGGTATAAATCTGTGTAACCCATTCAGTTTTCTACTAAGCAGAAAATTTGTTGGCTTTTTTTTAGAAAGACCATTTTATCTTTTTGTATTCAGATTTCCGGCTACTTTTTACGCTCTACAAATAAACGAAGGAAAAAGCAAAGAGACATCATTTTATGTGCCTTTTGTAACGAAGGAACAAATTTGAAGGAGGCTCATTTTAACTAATCTTGCTGAGAGTAGATCAATTAGTACATAGATTTAAAAAAATAAAACAATGTGACATTATTGCGACTTTCATTTTCGAATACATACGGATTAACCCACAATGGCAAAAAATACTACTCTCTTCTTATGCTTATTTGGAGCAGACTTACGAGGACCAACAATTAGAAACCCACTAGTACAGGGCGTCGATTCAGTAAAACCCGTTATGCTTTAGAAAAACAAATTCTTTCTTCTACGGTCTTCGGCATGGATTTTAGACCAAGAGCCGCAAGATTAATATTTGTATTCCCCTGCTAGATAAAAATTCGATACTTGGAAATTGACCCAATAAGATTCTGTTAACTTTATCCATATCTTAGAATTTTTGAGGTTACAGCTAGTGAAAGAAAACGAATAGATTATTTTGAGACAGTTCCATATGGGTAAATACCGTAATAGTAGAAACGATAGTTTTTTTAATTAAGTAGAAATGGATAATTAAATTTTAAATCATTATTATTATTATTTTAGAGGTCAAAGGAAAGAATAAATGAATTTGAGTGGCATATGTACGAACATTATATGCCATTGTATTATATTATCGTGTGCTGTTTAAACAAATGTAGGGAAATGCACTACTCAAATAAACGAAGGAATTTAGTTTTGTACCGGTGAAAAAAGGAGTGAAGAATGAACAAAATTTGAATGGAATATTTTCTTTTGTACCAGCTGGGAAAAGTGAAGGAATTTAGTTTTGTACCATTGTAACAAACTAAGTATTTTGTACTCTTTGTACCACCGAGAAAAATAAACATTCAAATAAATGAAGGTATAAATTGGGATAGAATATTTAGTTTTGTACAAAGGCTTAGTATTGTAGGTTAGATATTTTCGGTTGGATAATGGTATACAACCATGTTTTGTTGAACACAATGCCCACTATAACGATATGGTAGACAATTACTTGATGGATAGATATTTGTTTAATAGTCGCTATTATTGGTTCTTTCGCTATGGGAGAACACAGGACACTTTGGATGAGCTACTACAGTTTTGGAATCATGGGTGCGAGTTCAGGCCATGTATCCAGCAGATTTACTTGGTTGCTTTACACGATGTGGTAAAACTGGCCTTCTTGCGGTATCTCCTGATACCTATCTGTTGGACCTCGCAGTATTTGGAAACTTGATGAAAAAAAATAACAAATGTTTTTTCTTCACAATAAAGCTATACATACAAAATAATCCATAATGGCAAAAAACTATTTTCTCCTTATGGTTATTTGGAGTAGACTTAAGAGAATTTTGGTGGAATTACATTATACTTCGATTACAAGAACGATACATTGTGTAAGAATTTCCAATTAATAGCGATATTGCACTGTGCTTATAAAATAATAATAATCTATAATAGTGCAGTTTATTTTTCGAATGAGAGTCGGTTTTACAAGAACATTAAAACTTTTTAAATAGGTTACATTGCACAAGAGTTTTAAAGGTGTATTATAGTGTACATTTTCTAGTGTACCAGCAATAATACCTCTGAGAGAGTTATTAGGTAAAGAAAAAACTAACCCGATAACAATTACACCACCATTCTGCGACAATGTACTTGGGGATTATGTTGCGAAGGACAAAGAGTTAAGAAGGAAGCTTGTAGTTTTTTAACACATTTATACCATCTAATTTCTCAGATTTAAGGATAAATTAAATGGGGAAGAGGTGTACCACAAATTGTGCAAAAGTATTTGGGAGATATAAGTAAGAAGTACTAGGATGGAATTAGCAAATATCCCAATAGAAAAATTTCAGAACATCTACAAACAGAATATTACACAAGATTTTGCAGCTATTATAATTTTTGAATGGAAGGACAAGAATATTAACACTATTTGTAACAATTCTTCCATTAAAATTTACAACAAATTTATTTGCCAAATTTTGTTCACTGTTCAGACAAGACTTTACTGGGTATTACGAGATTGGAAGCAATTATTTTTAACTACTATACTGATGAGTGGATCCAATTTTACACACCAAAGAATATTTTACGGATATGGATAAAGTTAACAGATGCTTATTGGGTCAATTTCCAAGTATCGAATTTTTATCTAGCAGGGGAATACAAATATTAATCTTGCGGCTCTTGGTCTAAAATGCATGCCGAAGACCGTAGAAGAAAGAATTTGTTTTTCTAAAGCATAACGGGTTTTACTGAATCGACGCCCTGTACTAGTGGGTTTCTAATTGTTGGACCTCTTAAGTCTGCTCTAAATAAGCATAAGAAGAGAGTAGTATTTTTTTGCCATAGTGGGTTAATCCGTATGTATTAGAAAATGAAAGTCGCAATAATGCCACATTGTTTTATTTTTTTTAAATCTATGTACTAATTGATCTAATCGCAGCAAGATTAGTTAAAATGAGCCTCCTTCAAATTTGTTCCTTCGTTACAAAAGGCACATAAAATGATCTCTCTTTCCTTTTTCCTTCGTTTATTTGTAGAGCGCAAAAAGCAGCCGGAAAATCTGAATACAAAAAGATAAAATGGTCTTTCTAAAAAAGCCAACAAATTTTCTGCTTAGTAGAAAACTGAATGGGTTACACAGATTTATACCTTTGTATATTTGAGTACTACAAAATTAAATAAAATGGCCCTTCTCCGTTTTCTTCTGTAGAACATTCAATTTTATTCCTTCGTTTATTTTAGTAGTAAAAAACTGAATAGGTCACCCAAATTTATTCCTCCTTCGGTTTCTTTTTTTGTTGGTACATAAGAAAAGAGTCCATCCAAATTTTATTCGTTCTTCACTGCTTTTTCTTATTTTGCTTGGTAGAAAACTAAATATTCCTTAATTTATTTGATTAGTACTAAATGTTAGTTCTTTCCTTTTTTCTTGTTGCTACAAAATTGAATAACCACTCAAATTTATCCCTTTGTTTGTTTAAATAGTACAACATGAACTAGAAATTCTGAGCTAGTTAAAAATGGCATTTCTTCGCTTTTTGTGGTTATTACAAATTTATTCCTTTGTTTATTTGTATAGCTTTTTTCTGTTTTGGTAGAAATATTACAAAAAAGGCATAAAAATCTAAGCCTCTTATAAATGGTTCTCGTTGGAACAAAAGGAAATAGGAATGGCAAAAAAAGGTATAAAATAGTCCTTCTTCGCTTTTTCCGAATGAGTACAGAAATAAAATAGACCACCCAAATTTATTCCGTCGATTATTTGAATTGCACCAAAAGGTATAAAATGAACATTCTTCACTTTTTTTCTGGTTCGTACAAAACTAAATAGCTCACTCATATTTATGCCTTCGTTTATTACACTAGTTTAAAATGATATAAAATTCGCAGCTAGTTAAAATTGTCTTTTTTTCCTTTTTCTAGTTAATATAAATTTATTCCTTTGTTTGTTGAAATAATACAAAATGGTATAAAATACTCAGCTAGTTAAGATGATCCTGCTTCGGTTTTTTTCAAATTAAATAGCTCACTCAAATGCATTACTTCGTTTAATTGATTTTGTGTTGACACAAATTATAAGTCCTTTGTTTATTTGAATACTCCAAAATGGTGCAATTTCTTTTTTTTTCTTGGTGGTAGAAAACTAAATACTCCATTGTTTATTTGAGTAGTAAAATTCTGAGCCAGTTAAAATGACATTTCTCATTGGTATAAAATTGAATAGGTCACTCATATTCTGAGCTTGTTAAAATGGTCTTTTTTCGCTTTTTTCTGGTTAGCATAAAAATGGCATCTCCTTGCTTTTTTCGGTTTGATACAAATTTTACAAAAAGGCATAAAATTCTAAGCGAGTTAAAAATGGTTCTCGTTGGTACAAAAGGAAATAGAACACCCCAATAAATGGTGATCCTTCTTCTCCGTTTCTGGTCAGTACAAATTTATACCTTTGTTTACTTGATTAGTACAAAGTGTTAATTCTTTCGTTTTTCTGCTTGGCTAGTTAAAATGACCCTTCTTTGATTTTCTTCCGATTGGTACAAAAGAAAAATAGATTATCCAAATTTATTCTTTCGTTTATTTGGGTAGTACAAAATTGTACAGAAATATTGAAATAGTTAAAATGAGCCTTCTTCATTTTTTCTTGTTCATAAAAAAGCTAAATACTCCATCCAAATTTGAGTAAAATGGTCCATGTTCGCTTTCTCAAATTTAGCCCTTCGTTTCGTTTAAATAATACAACATGCACTGTGCTAGATAAAAATGGCATTTCTCCTTGATACAAAATAGAATAGATCACTTAAATTTATCTCTTCGTTTATTTAAATAGATAAAATGGTTTTTCTTTGCTTTTTTATAAATTCTGAGCTAGTGAAAAGGGCATTTCTCCTTGGTACAAAATGGAATAGATCACTTAAAGTTATCCCTTCGTTTGTTTAAATAATACAAGATGATATAAAATTCTCAGCTAGTTAATATAGCATATCTTTGCTTTCGTTCTTTTTAGTCGAAAAATAAATACTCCACCCAAATTAATTTTTGCGTTACAGAAATTCTGTGCTAGTTAAAATTGTGTTTGTTTGATTTTTTCTCATTAATACAAAATAAACCACTCAAATTTATTCCTTCACTTTTTTTCTGCTTTGTACAAAATTGAATAGATCACACAAATTTACTAAATGAGTAAACGTTTTCTCAATATGTGGTTTCGTTTACGAGATGGACCTTTGACCTCGATGACCATTATTTTTTAAACTTGTAGTAGTTGATGACGAATTACTAGATTTGGAAACAGCACCTCAATATGTGGATCCATTTCCGAGTTATTAGGTTTTAAGTACTTTGACCTTTGACCTCGATGGTCACTATGTTGGAACATGTACTAGGTGATGACCTATTACTAAATATGGAAACAGCACCTCAATACGTTGCTTCGTTTCCGAGTTATTAGGTTTTAAGTATTTTGACCTTTGACCTCGATGGTCATTATTTTTGGAACTTGTACTAGTTGATGACCTATTACTAAATGTGGAAAAAACCACTTCGATATTTGGCTCCGTTTTCGAGTTATTAGGTTTTATGTATTTTGACCTTTGACCTCGATGGTCACTATTTTGGAACTTGTACTAGTTGATGACCTATTACTAGATTTGGGAACAGCACCTCAATACGTTGCTTCTCGTATCCCCCATATGTCCCCCGGCATAGTGTGTCATGCGGCACTGGGAAATTCGTTGTCTGCTTCAGGCGGGACTGAGAAAGTGGGTAGAGGGTCAGTGGCGCAGAACCGGCATTTTTCTACTACTTACATAGAATAGTATATTGTTATTTCTGTTACATTCTGTACTAATTTATAGTCTTCTCCCCAATTGTTTTCTTTAACCTACAATGTATTTGTATTGATATTGCATAGTAGATAATTCAATTAGTTGCTTAACATTCATATAAAAACTTGTATCTAGCTTACCTGCGAAAAAAGTGGTTAACTTCAAAATAAAAGCAAGATAATGTTCTACCTAATTACATTTTGAAAAGCAATTATTACATATATATTTGTTCGATATTTCATATAATTTTAGACCTAATACATAAGATTGTTATTAACAAACAATACCCTATTGCTCAAAACAATTGAATCTAAACATTCAGATGTTGCATGCAAACTGGAAAAAAAGTTAATTTTCTCTTGGAACACATAATTTACCAAATGTTAGTCTCGAAGTATTTACATTCTATTATCAATTTAACGGAATCAAATATGATACAAAATTAAGTTATGAGAATAACCGGTTGCTCAAATAGATCGAACCTGTTTAAAAATCCAGACGGAGTGCTTGCAAGAACGCCGAACTCACATTAGGGTACTCTTCTTTTAAATGACCATTCAATCCGATAGTTGGATAATCGGAAGATACATCTATTAATCTCAACTGCTATGACAATAAGCACTTTACCAATACAAACAACATACAATGCAACCTCAATTAGCTTTCGAACTTCGGGAAGTTAGGACTCGATTCTTATATATTAACAAATACAAAATGCAATTTTTTTCAACGCTTGGAGTAGTTGTTTCTCTTTGCGTATTAACTGAAAAGTGTATATATAAACATACCACAAAGTTTAATGCTAGCTTGAGATATAGCTACCATAAGAGGTTTTCTCCTTCTTTGCACATGGAAAGTTAGAGGAAATAACAGTACAAAGACTATTTGTTATTGTATAAAAAAGGCTAGAATACTGCTTCATCTAGTTATTATTATTAGTATTATATCATTAGCATTATCACTAATATTAATAATATTAATAATAATAAAAATAAAATGGGGTTACGATACTTTTGACCATAAACATTATGGGGTCGGAGATGGGGTGAAATTTGTGAACTTACAAATATTACTACAGTACAAATATTATTTTAAGATGATATATATGCACAATACTGAAAATAGAATATTGGTCATAGAAAAGAACGAAAAGTTGAGTTAGACAAGATGAGGTAGGAAGAAAATTAAAAGCGTTAGATACTATTCATTCAGAATGTAAAGAATTATGCGTTATAAGCATGACGAATGGGACGTAATGCAGACATCCCAAAACACAAGGGAGTGTGAAAAGCACGAATGTTGTTATCTTCTCTCACGGGCTAACTCTTGACCTGTGGGAACTTTGTGAGCCCTATTAGTAACCATGGAAATCGCTATTCAACATAAATCGCTGTTCCACATAATATAGAAATGCATTATGGAATAAACATGAATGTCAAAGTCATCTATGAGAGCAAGATAATATGGTTTAGTGGTAGTATGTAATAGTGCAGCATAAAGAGCAGGAAAAATGAAAAAACGAGTTTTACGTCACATGCTTATGCCGGCTAGGCTAAATGAGACGCTGATGATGAGAGATGAATGAAATGGTGCAATGAAGAAAGTTGCAGGGAATGGGAGAGCCCAGGGAAAACCCAAGCACACGGTATTTGTCGACTACAAAGTTCATTTGAGGTACCAGGGCTTGAACCCGGGACTCCAAGCACTAAAGTTGAACGCTCTTTCACCAAGCCACCGCGGCCCCTATAAAGAGCAGGTGAAGGTTTATATTGCGACCTGACATAGCTGGAGTGATATATTGTTGATATAAAAAGAAGCGCCTTGCGATGATTTTAGTGATCGATATTAAACTTGTCGTGTTATAATTATATGTAATACTTAAGTATAGAATAATTAATAAAATAACCCACAACAGGAGTACACTAGACAATGAACTGAGGAAGGCAATTCAACGTGAGAGAATGATTAGCTTTTCTAGTGGGTGGCATAGATTGAAACCTTACAGGTTTGATTTCCTGCTAGGTACAGTTTTTCAAGAATATGATATGTATTAACAGAATGAATGTACTGAAAATCGAGTGAGAAGCTCCAACGTTTTGCCTAATGTCATCTGATCATCGACATGACGATCTTTCCTTTCTTAAATTAGTTGTGCATATGAGAAATTCACTAATTCTGTATGTTCCTGGTCAGTACGAAATTTACGTTTACGGTTGTAACTTGAAAAGGAATGTGGGTCCTTACATGTAGTACACAAAGGAGAAAAATACATATTTGAGCAACGGCGTGTTTGATGTGGACCAGGGCAGTAGCAATATTTTGTCAGGTTTGTGCAACGAGCTGTTATCTAACTGCTGTAGGTTGACACTTCTCATAGTGGAGTGGTATAGGTACAAGTGAAAAAGAAGATTCTACGCGGAGTTTGTGTTCTCTGCACCTTGAGCAAAAACACAATCTATAATTCCCTACGATACTAAGGACCACCCATGTAAGTGGACCGCTGTTAATATCAACGATGATGAGTTAATGAATATATCTTTCCTTCTGTAGTCCATCGGTAACTTCCTCAACCGAACAGCTAGGAGAAACTCGTCGAATAACGACAGATAGAAAACGAGGTACTTTTTTGTGAAAGAAACTGTTTACGACGTGAAGAATTGAGGACGGAAAAAGGACCACGACATGTGCCAATTGAATGCATTGCACTAGAATGTTTCCATTTCGATTCAGTGATTTTTCGAAAGGTAAACATTCGTGTACAGTTGCCATTTTCCAACCCTTTTCTCTTTTTCTCTTTTTCTCTCACCCACACACATTTACACACACACACACACACACACACACACACACACACACACACACACACACACACACACATACACACGCACACCTATAGATCCATAAAAATACAGTAAAACCTCGATTATCCGACACAGTTTCAGGCTATTTCTCAGCTTCTATTCCACCGATATACTTTAAACTTTAAGGAACAAAACTAGATAGCAGTAGAAGCTTACCCACCAAATTTGGTATATATCGGTTGAATAGGCGCTAGGAAATACCCCGAAAACTATCAGATAGCCGAGGTCCTAAGGAAAAAGGTGATTGAGCACCATCTTCCAGTGGGACTAGGAAGCTGAAATTCTACCAAAATAATACTAACATTGGAAGTAAAAAAATATCGGTTTCCGCATATATATATATAAATGTGTGTGTGTGTAAAGTACCTGGAAATGACTAATTTTAGCGTTACTGAACTACTTTTAAAATTTTCTAGCGAAATTGTAAGAAAATTATTTCTTTGACTACATGTTGACAGAACTTCTTTGTTACTACATTATATACTAAGTATAAACGAATTCAAAATTATTTCCTAGTTACTTTTCTTCTCTTCATAGTATTTAGCTAATCTACAGAATACAAGCCAAAATCGTGTAAGTAGTGATAGACTGTAATTTTGAACACAGGTCTCTTCTTTCTTAATTTCCAATATGACTTCTTTTAAATATCTAAATTTAATTGCAACTTCAGTTTCGTAATGTTCATATATAACTTATTTATTGTAAAAGTTCTAATTTCCATATTTCATGTTGAGTATTAAGAATAGCTAAAGAGGTGTTACACGTGAACATACAATGGAATGTGGAACCTCGTTCCACACACTGTAATGAAGGTGAGTGGCAACAATTTGAATTTCTGTAAGTGCAGAAGGGAATTACGACAAACATTCGGATTTATATAGAGTTCTTATATTCTATTCAAGTTTATACAAAACTGTTCTCCTAACATTTTTCCACTTCGGTATTCAAATGTTCTCTAGCAGTACGCTTAGTGATGCACCTATTATAATGGTGCGTAGTATCCTTTTTCTCTCGAGTTTTCAATATTACCGATTGTCCTATCACTCAATTACCGCATGACTTAGCTTCAGTAGGTTATTGGTGCTCCCTCATTACAATTTCGTCGAGATTATGTTTTCTCCTGGTTAGGCATACCTTCACCTAGTTAGTAGAATACATCAACAGCTAATATTGTTTGTAGTTCTAACGTACCCCTAAATTGTATGTATCCGTGAAATATAATCCGCGCCTGTAACAGTCACTTCTCATCTCTAATTGTGTATTTACTAAAAACATTTAACACTGTCGCTTGTTAAGTCCAATTGCAATTTCGCCTTGCTAACAATCGAAGTGTCTGTTTCATATTGCTGTGCCGTTCTTTGAATGCATGGTTGGATTTTACCTAAATGTTTTTTTCGGGAATTCTTCACCTCTTACAGGGACATTGGTTAAATTTATTGCGTGCTATTTTAATCTATTTTCAAAAGATTTTACATGGTTACTCTTTGTGACGTCATTCGATACCACAAAAAAACGTTGTTGGCTTTCTTGTAAAACACAAGTTAAACAGTCTTTTTCTCTCACTGCGTGCATTCTAGCTCTCACTAGGGAAGTACTAGAAGCGGTACACGGAATGTGTTATATATAGTTGAAAAGGTTTCACCAAGTACACCTCACATGCGAAATATCTAGCTTGAATGAGGTCTATAGGGTGTTTGGCGAAAATTTGAAGATCAGAATAAGCACTCTCGAAAATACTGAAACCGTGAACAAAATAGGAAGCTATAATGTAACTGCTTTGAGACGTTGTATATATAGGTTTAAAAGGTAGCTGAATACGAATCTGACATCAAATGTATACAAATCAAAATGGTGGATCCAACATGCCTGACACAAATTACAAAACAACAATCTATGGATCTATAGAGACATTCAATGTTGCTATATGTGAAACGGATACCATAACTGTAAAAATCAAAATGGCTGATAAAACATAGCGGACAAAATGCCATAAAACCGCTGTGGGGCTGAAAGCAGGTAGGTAGAGGTTTTCGTGGTCGCTAACTGGATGAAAAGGCAAAAAATATGTACCGAACGGAAATATCTTTTTCTTAACAAGTAGTAGGAAAATACCTATAGTACATAAGTGTACAAGTAGGGACAATCATGTTTTACAATAAACAGAGAGCATGTTTTGCTATAGAGTCATGCCAAAATTGAGGCACAGAATGCAGGACAGGTTTTGTAGTGCACATGAAAGTTTGATGATACGAACAAATTGCAATTATAGAAATTAATTATTTTACTACCGATTCCCTTCCTTGCCTCCGAAGAAATACGCGGGAATCAGCATGTATTATATATCGTTGAAAACCTCCTATGAAGTACACTTGTTATCTGTAACATCTTGCTTGAATGGCGGCTGGAGGGTACGTTGCGATTATATACAGATATAATGAAGATCCGAACAAGAACAGTGAAAAGTGTGCGTTGGAGGTTGAGACATCGCTAAGCTTCCATAACTGTCTTTCCAGTTTCACATTATGCACGTGTACACTTCCATATGTATGACAAATATCCACTGTTATGTGTAGTGATGGTAGCGACATCGAGACTAGTCTCAATCTCTTCTCTGTCTCGTCTCTAATTCCATATCGAGATATGTTTTCCAAATCGAAACGGAATTGAGGCTCGTTTCAATACACATTCCGAACTGTTGCACTTTTTGTCCGCTATATTGGACCGTCATATTGCATTTTGCACTTTTAACATTGGATTCGTACTCCGCCACCATGAAAAGTTCTACCTACCCCTTTCAGTTCCATAGCAATGTTTTGCATATTGTCCGCCATATTAGAATCGCCATTTTGAATTTTACAATTTTGGTATCGGATTCATACAAAGCATCATTGAATATCTAAATATACCCAATTTCAGATCTATGGCTTGTTTTTTTTTTTTTTTTGTAATTTGTGTCCGCCATGTTGTACCCTCCATTTTGATTTGTAAACATTTGATGTCAGATTCGTATTCAGCTATCTTTTAAACCTACAAGTACTACATCTCAAAACAATTATATCATAAGTTCGTATTTTCTGGTATTTCCGAGCATGCCTTATTCTGATCTTCAAATGCTTACCACGCCCGCAACAGGCCCCATTCAAGCGAGATATTTAACATGTAAAATGTACTCGGTGTGAACGTTCCAATGATATATAACATATGCTAATCGCCGCCTGCCACTTCTAGTATTTCTCTAGTCAGAAATAATTACTTAAATTACTTTATTATGTATTTTCTTCATCCTTTCCTTCTTAGGACAGTTTTCTAAATTTTACGTTAGAATCGCTAATACTCTGTATTTCGAATTTGAAAATTCTGAAGTAAACAAGCAACTTACGAGACCGTGCTCACAAGTTTAATTTCTGGTTGAATGCAAGGTAGAGTACATCCGCATTGCAGTTCTTTTGGCTTTCCAAAATTATCATCTTTTTTGGCTGAAAATATATAAGCACAATGCATTTAGATGAAACGTATAATTTTAATTTAGTAAAAAAATATTTCTTAAATGTATCTTTAAGATATTAAAGAATTTACCACATGTTTCTGTTTGACATTTGAAACATATCCAAAATGTATATTTGCGAACAATGGAAAACACAGGATCACATTAAACCTATGTTATTTTCTTGCAGAGTACTTTGCAGTAAACATATTTAACCTCGGGTACCAAACCCTTTAGTAATATTTTGTATATCCTGAAGCTTTTTTATGTAATCTATAAACAGTAAGAATACATATTCCCGATTTCATAGGTTTGACGTGGCAATATTATCGCATGATTTACCTGTATTAATATCCAATATCATATTTATAAAATTTATATATATATATATATATATATATATATATATATATATATATATATATATATATATATATAAGTAGGGTGGGGTCACTTGGGCCTGTTTTTTTTCCTACTGCGCATGCGCAAACAAACTGCTCCGGTTCCTGTTCCAGTTCCGGTTCCTGTTCCGGTTTCGATTCCTGTTCCGGTTCCGATTCCTGTTCCGACTCCCTGTTCCATTACCGACCTGTTCCGGTTCCTCCGGAGCAGATATTACATAAGATTCGTTCCCTTTTATGAGCACTTTACGAACACATAGCAGATCGATAACATAGCAGGGGTGTACTCGTTCCCTTTTATGAGCACTTTGAACATAGCAGATTGATAACACAGCAGAGCTAATAAAAGAGCATGGAGACTACGAACACATAGCAGAGCAGATATCTCATTCCAACCCTTATTTTAACATAGCCGAAATTACACTGAGACTACAAACACATAGCAGAGCACATATTACATAAGATTCATTCCCTTTATGAACACTTTACGAACACATAGCAGATCGATAACACATAAGACTATATAACATAGCTGGGGTGTACTCGTTCCCTTTTATGAGCATAGTTTCCACCCCTTATTTAAACATAGCAGAAATTACATAAGACTATGTAACATAGCAAAGAATAATGGGGTGTAGTCGTTCCCTTTATCACGTGATCGTCCTCCATTTTGTATTCAAGATGGAGACCAAATTTTTGACCTACTGCGCATATGTGCAAAACTGTTCCGATTCCGCCGGAGCAGATTATGGCAACATAATAGAGCAGAGATTAACAAAATAACAACACACACACACACACACACACAGCAGATCGCAGACTGTTCCAGTTCAGGAGCAGATTACGGCTATGCGCAGAAACATAAAATAAGACATAACACCTCAGTTCTCTTTTACGAGAATAAAAAGATAGCAAACACACACACACACACACACACACACACACACACAAACACACACACACTTGATTGCTTATGCGCAGTAAAATTAAATTTCCAATTTATTACAGATTGCACGCATGCGCAGAAAAATTACAGTCACATAACAAACTGTTCCGGTTATAGTGGCAGTTCCGGTTCAGGAGCAGATTACGCAAACTGTTCCGATTCCCCGGGGCAGATTACACGCATGCGCAGAACTGTCGTTCTCTTTATCAATGGTGCCAGAACACACACACACACACACACACACATACACTTGATGCGCAGTTCCAACCCCCACATCAGACCGCAGACTGTTCCGGTTCAGGGCCAGATTACGGCTATGCGCAGAAACATAAAATAAGACATAACACCCCTGTTCTCTTTTACGAGCACTTTATAGCAACATAATAGAGCAGAGAATAAAAAATAACAACACACACACACACACACACACACACACACACACACACACTTGATTGCTTATGCGCAGTAAAATTAAATTTCCAATTAATTGCACATTGCACGCATGCGCAGAAAAAATACAGTCACATAACAAACTGTTCCAGTTGCAGTGCCAGTTCCGGTTCAGGAGCCGATTACGCAATTGTTTCGATTCATGTTACGACTCCGCCCCGAAGCAGACTATGACCTATTTTTCATCCCCTAAATAACATAGTATACACACACACACACACACACACACACACACACACACACACACACACACACACACACACACACACACACACACTTGGTTGCGTATGCCAAATCCGATTTAGTACAAATAACACGCATGCGCAGAAACATTTACATTTCCGATTGGGGGTTTCCGACCATGCTGATTACGAATACCACACTTACTTTTACCTGGGTCTTATAGTTTATGTGGGATACGTCGTTTGTATGACACTTAAAACCTAATAACTCGAAAACGAAACAACATATCGAGGTGCTGTTTCCACATTTAGTAATTGGTCATCAACTACTACAAGTTCCAAAATCTCGACCATCAAGGTCAAAGGTCAACATACTTAAAACCTAATAACACGAAAACTGAGCCATATATTGCGATGCCGTTTCCACATTGAGTAATAGGTCATCAGGTACCACAAGTCCCAAAATAGTGGCCATCGAGGTCAAAGGTCAACATACTTAAAACCTAATAACTCGAAAACGGAGCCACATATTGAGATGCCGTTTCCACATTGAGTAATAGGTCATCAGGTGCCACAAGTTCCAAAATAGTGGCCATCGAGGTCAAAGGTCAACATACTTAAAACCTAATCACTCGAAAATGGATCCACATATTGAGGTGCTGTTTCCACATTGAGTAATAGGTCATCAGGTACTACAAGTTCCAAAATCATGACCATCGAGGTCAAAGGTCAACATACTTAAAACCTAATAACTCGAAAACGGATCCACATATTGAGATGCTGTTTCCAAATCTAGTAATTGGTCATCAGGTACTACAAGATCCAAAACACTGACCATCGAGGTCAAAGGTCAACATACTTAAAACTTAATAACTCGTAAACGGATCCACATATTGAGATGCTGTTTCCAAATCCAGTAATTGGTCATCAGGTACTACAAGTTCCAAAATAATGACCATCGAGGTCAAAGGTCAACATACTTAAAACCTAATAACACGAAAACTGAGCCACATATTGAGATGGTGTTTCCAAATCTAGTAATCGGTCATCAGGTACTACAAGTTCCAAAATCATGACCATCGAGGTCAAAGGTCAACATACTTAAAACCTAATAACACGAAAACGGAGCCACATATTGAGATGCTGTTTCCAAATCTAGTAATCGGTCATCAGGTACTACAAGTTCCAAAATAGTGCCCATCGAGGTCAAAGGTCACCATACTTAAAACCTAATAACTCGAAAACGGATCCACATATTGAGATGCTGTTTCCAAATCTAGTAATTGGTCATCAGGTACTACAAGTTCCAAAATCATGACCATCGAGGTCAAAGGTCAACATACTTAAAACCTAATAACACGAAAACTGAGCCACATATTGAGATGCCGTTTCCACATTGAGTAATAGGTCATCAGGTACTACAAGTTCCAAAATCATGACCATCGAGGTCAAAGGTCAACATACTTAAAACCTAATAACTCGAAAACGGATCCACATATTGAGATGCTGTTTCCAAATCTAGTAATTGGTCATCAGGTACTACAAGATCCAAAACACTGACCATCGAGGTCAAAGGTCAACACACTTAAAACCTAATCACTCGAAAACAGCGCCACATATTGAGATGGTGTTTCCAGATATAGTAATTGGTCATCAGGTACTACAAGTTCCAAAATAATGACCATCGATGTCAAAGGTCAACATACTTAAAACCTAATAACTCGAAAACGGATCCATATATTGAGATGGTGTTTCCAAGTCTGGTAATTGGTCATCAGGTACTACAAGATCCAAAATAATGACCATCGAGGTCAAAGGTCAACCTACTTAAAACCTAATCACTCGAAAACGGATCCAGATATTTAAATGCTGTTTTCAAATCTAGTAATACGTCATCAGCTACTACAAGTTCCAAAATCATGACCATCGAGGTCAAAGGTCAACATACTTAAAACCTAATCACTCGAAAACTGAGCCACATATTGAGATGCCGTTTCCACATTGAGTAATAGGTCATCAGGTACCACAAGTCCCAAAATAGTGGCCATCGAGGTCAAAGATCAACATACTTAAAACCTACTCACTCTTAAATGGATCCACATATTGAAATGCTGTTTCCACATTTAGTAATTGGTCATCAGGTACTACAAGTTCCAAAATCATGACCATCGAGGTCAAAGGTCAACATATTTAAAACCTAATAACACGAAAAGTGAGCCAAATATCGAAGTGGTGTTTTCACATCTAGTAATTGGTCATCAGCTACTACAAGATCCAAAATAATGACCATCGATGTCAAAGGTCAACCTACTTAAAACCTAACAACTCGAAAACGGATCCACATATTGAGATGCTGTTTCCAAATCTAGTAATACGTCATCAGCTACTACAAGTTCCAAAATAGTGGCCATCGAGGTCAAAGGTCAACATACTTAAAACCTAATAACTCTTAAATGGATACACATATTGAGGTGTTGTTTCCAAATCTAGTAATAGGTCATCAGGTACTACAAGTTCCATAATAATGACCATCGAGGTCAAAGGTCAACATACTTAAAACCTAATCACTCGAAAACGGATCCACATATTGAGATGCTGTTTCCAAATCTAGTAATACGTCATCAGCTACTGCAAATTCCAAAATAATGACCATCGAGGTCAAAGGTCAACCTACTTAAAACCTAACAACTCGAAAACGGATCCACATATTGAGATGCTGTTTCCAAATCTAGTAATACGTCATCAGCTACTACAAGTTCCAAAATAGTGGCCATCGAGGTCAAAGGTCAACATACTTAAAACCTAATAACTCTTAAATGGATACACATATTGAGGTGCTGTTTCCAAATCTAGTAATAGGTCATCAGGTACTACAAGTTCCATAATAATGACCATCGAGGTCAAAGGTCAACATACTTAAAACCTAATCACTCGAAAACGGATCCACATATTGAGATGCTGTTTCCAAATCTAGTAATACGTCATCAGCTACTGCAAATTCCAAAATCATGACCATCGAGGTCAAAGGTCAAACTCGAAAACTGAGCCACATATTGAGATGCCGTTTCCACATTGAGTAATAGGTCATCAGGTACAACAAGTCCCAAAATAGTGGCCATCGAGGTCAAAGGTCAACATACTTAAAACCTAATAACACGAAAACGGAGCCACATATTGAGGTCGTGTTTCCACGTTTAGTAATTGGTCATCAGGTACTACAAGTTAAAAAATAATGATCATCGAAGTCAAAGGTCAACATACTTAAAACCTAATAACTCGAAAACGAACCCACATATTGAGATGTTGTTTCCAAACCTAGTAATTGGTCATCAGGTACTACATGCTCCAAAATAATGACCATCGAGGTCAAAGGTCAAACTCGAAAATGGATCCACATACTCAGGTGCTGTTTCCACATTTTGTAATCGGCCATCAACTACTACATGTCCTAAAGGTACTTACCACGGAGGTCAAAAATCAGACTAGTAAACGAAGCAACATATTGAGGTGGTGTTTCCACATTTAGTAATTTGTCACCAGCAACTACATGCCCCAAAAAGGTCAAATATTTAAACCAGAATAACTCGTAGATTGAGCGTCGGAAAATTTTTGTACCAAGGAGAAAAAGTGAAGGAGGAATAAATTTGAGTGCCCTATTGAATTTTGTACCAACGAGAAATCTCATTTGCAACTAGCTTGGAATTTCTGTACCTGTTTGGGTTATTCAAAATTTGGATAGACTAAGAAAGCAAAGATATGTCATTTTAGCTAGCTGAGAATTTAAAGAAACAAAGGGAACCTACTCAATTTTCTATCAACGAGAAATGCCATTTCATCTACCTCAGAATTTATGTGCCTTTTTGTGCTAAGGTCTGTTTTAACTCTTCTTGACTAATTAAATAAACGAAGGAATATTGTACCAATGAGAAATGCCATTTTTTCTAGACCATGTTCTAATATTTAAACAAACGAAAGGGTGAATTTGATTGACCTATTCAATTTTGCACCAATGAGAAATAACGTCGTATTTTAAATAAACAAACAATCGGACAAATTTAACCGGCTCAGAAGTGTACTATTTAAACAAACGAAGGTCTCTTGAGTGAGATTTCCAATTTTGTAGCAGGAAGGACTATTTTCTAACTAACTCAGAATTTCGTCGTTGGTTACTCGTTTAACCGCACACAGTTCTCTTTTCCAATCAGCTACCTTTTTTGCCGTGAAAACTAAGGGTAATAGTTATACTGTGATAGCTTTCTTTCGCTATGGGGGAACGCAGGACACTTTGGATGAGTTATTAAAGTTTTGGAATCATGTGTGCGAGTTCAGGCCAAGTATCCAGATTGCAGATTTACTTGGTTGCTTTACACGATGTGGTAAAACTGGCCTTTTTGCGGTATCTCCTGATACCTATCTGTTGGACCTCGCGGTATTTGGAAACTTGGTGAAAAAGAATAACAAATGGTTTTTCTCACAATAAAGCTATACATACAGAATAATCCATTATGGTAAAAAATACTACTTTCTCCTTATGCCTAGTTGGAGTAGACTTCGATACATTGTGTAAGAGTTTCCAAATAATAGCGGTATTGCACTGTACTTATAATAGTCTGTAACAGTGCAGTTTATTGTAGTCTACCAGCAATAATGATCTCTAAGAGAGTTATTAGGTAAAGATAACAATTACACCGCCATTCTGCGAACAAATTTATAAGACCATATTCTGCTACTCAAACAAACGAAGGAATAAGCTCAGAATTTCTATACGTTTTGTGCTATTCAAATAAACCTATTCACTTTTATACCACCTTTTAGTTTTGTACCAACCACAAAAAAGGGAAGAAGGACCATTATAACAAGCTCACTATTTTTATAACATTTTGTATTACTCTATTTCATTTTTGTAACAATCAGAAGAAAACAGCTCAGAATTTTATACCTTTGTGGTGTTACATTTTGTATATTTTTGTGTCATCCAGAGAACAATTTAAATTGACTCTCCCTTCACTATATGGGAATTGACGTGTGTTTAGCGAATTAGGTTTACAAAATACTAACGGCGACGCTAAAGTCCAAAGTTTCCCGGTCACTAACTAAATTGCGTCATAATTCAATTATAACTTAATCCATAGCAATTAGCGTACTAAAGAAAACTGATGAAGGACGACAAATCATGACAGCATGCATGACCATTTTTGATCACAGTGGTGATAGAGGAAAAAAGCAGAAGGAATCATATCAAATTAAGAATCAGTTCATCAAGGAAAACAAAAGTTTCATGTTCCACACCATCTATAAAGAGTGCGAAATTATTCATTCTGCTGCTGCAGATATTTAAGCAGCGTTACGAATGCGTTACCTAACACTTGTATTGCAAAGGTACTGACTATTGCTCAACGATTCAATTATTTTTTAAACTTTCTTTCCTAATCTAAGTCCAAAAAGACAAATATATATTTTTGCATTTATGTATTTTATTATAATGGAATATAAGATTATGGAGTATATTTGGAAATAATAGAACATACATCACGGCGTTATATTAACGAATTATTTTGCATTGCCTTGAAACATATTATTAAACAGAGAGAATGCATAGAATGCTTTTATTGTAGGTATACAAGTAGATGTGTCACACTTGATTTGTTTTTGCGGAAGAGTAGAAAAATGACTAGCATGGAAATTGCTTATGTTTCACTTAGAGAAAAAGAAATTCAGCGTGAAAACGAAAAACCTATACTGTTAATCCAGCCGTCTGACCCCGATTTGCCAGATGAATTACGTGATAAAGTGAGAATCATATATCCAACACAAGAAATAGAAGAAATGTATTCTTTTAGACGCTATAATAGATATAATGATGAAATACTCCCGGAAAGTGATGATGACAGTGTTTCAAATATTACCTGTTTTGAACTGGGAGCTAATGAGTGCGAGTGTACTAGTGAAAGTATTAGTCATACATGTGTTATACAATTATTTAATGAGTATACACCAAATTCAGTATTATTATGTGAAGCATGTTCTAAACATAATGAGAATGAAAAAGATCACAACTGTTTGTTGCGGTATGATTACGAATTATTGCAAAAGGTGTGGACGCTCTTAATTAAACGTGAAATGAGAGAGAAAATCTATAAACTTTATATAAAGAAGCATTTTAAAAGTTGTAATATTAAGAACACTTATACTTTGGAGAAAAAATTTAATCTGGTATATGAATACATTACAGAGTGTGATTATTATATCAACAAAATAGTAGAAATGTTTTTAGAAAAAGATAAACAATTATTTAATTCTGTAAATGAACACTGAGCCCACTGTAGCATATGTATTTGATTGTGTAAGAATAGAAGAACTTGACCTGTTAAATGGATCAATTTGTAGTATTGTAATATTACAAACATTGGACTAGCACATGTAAATATCAGTTAGAGCTAAAATGCTGAATTACCGGCAACTGAATTGTCAGTGAGAGTCAATTTAAATTGTTCTCTGGATGACACAAAAATATACAAAATGTAACACCACAAAGGTATAAAATTCTGAGCTGTTTTCTTCTGATTGTTACAAAAATGAAATAGAGTAATACAAAATGTTATTAAAATAGTGAGCTTGTTATAATGGTCCTTCTTCCCTTTTTTTTGTGGTTGGTACAAAACTAAAAGGTGGTATAAAAGTGAATAGGTTTATTTGAATAGCACAAAACGTATAGAAATTCTGAGCTTATTCCTTCGTTTGTTTGAGTAGCAGAATATGGTCTTATAAATTTGTTCGCAGAATGGCGGTGTAATTGTTATCTTTACCTAATAACTCTCTTAGAGATCATTATTGCTGGTAGACTACAATAAACTGCACTGTTACAGACTATTATAAGTACAGTGCAATACCGCTATTATTTGGAAACTCTTACACAATGTATCGAAGTCTACTCCAACTAGGCATAAGGAGAAAGTAGTATTTTTTACCATAATGGATTATTCTGTATGTATAGCTTTATTGTGAGAAAAACCATTTGTTATTCTTTTTCACCAAGTTTCCAAATACCGCGAGGTCCAACAGATAGGTATCAGGAGATACCGCAAAAAGGCCAGTTTTACCACATCGTGTAAAGCAACCAAGTAAATCTGCAATCTGGATACTTGGCCTGAACTCGCACACATGATTCCAAAACTTTAATAACTCATCCAAAGTGTCCTGCGTTCCCCCATAGCGAAAGAAAGCTATCACAGTATAACTATTACCCTTAGTTTTCACGGCAAAAAAGGTAGCTGATTGGAAAAGAGAACTGTGTGCGGTTAAACGAGTAACCAACGACGAAATTCTGAGTTAGTTAGAAAATAGTCCTTCCTGCTACAAAATTGGAAATCTCACTCAAGAGACCTTCGTTTGTTTAAATAGTACACTTCTGAGCCGGTTAAATTTGTCCGATTGTTTGTTTATTTAAAATACGACGTTATTTCTCATTGGTGCAAAATTGAATAGGTCAATCAAATTCACCCTTTCGTTTGTTTAAATATTAGAACATGGTCTAGAAAAAATGGCATTTCTCATTGGTACAATATTCCTTCGTTTATTTAATTAGTCAAGAAGAGTTAAAACAGACCTTAGCACAAAAAGGCACATAAATTCTGAGGTAGATGAAATGGCATTTCTCGTTGATAGAAAATTGAGTAGGTTCCCTTTGTTTCTTTAAATTCTCAGCTAGCTAAAATGACATATCTTTGCTTTCTTAGTCTATCCAAATTTTGAATAACCCAAACAGGTACAGAAATTCCAAGCTAGTTGCAAATGAGATTTCTCGTTGTTACAAAATTCAATAGGGCACTCAAATTTATTCCTCCTTCACTTTTTCTCCTTGGTACAAAAATTTTCCGACGCTCAATCTACGAGTTATTCTGGTTTAAATATTTGACCTTTTTGGGGCATGTAGTTGCTGGTGACAAATTACTAAATGTGGAAACACCACCTCAATATGTTGCTTCGTTTACTAGTCTGATTTTTGACCTCCGTGGTAAGTACCTTTAGGACATGTAGTAGTTGATGGCCGATTACTAAATGTGGAAACAGCACCTGAGTATGTGGATCCATTTTCGAGTTTGACCTTTGACCTCGATGGTCATTATTTTGGAGCATGTAGTACCTGATGACCAATTACTAGGTTTGGAAACAACATCTCAATATGTGGGTTCGTTTTCGAGTTATTAGGTTTTAAGTATGTTGACCTTTGACTTCGATGATCATTATTTTTTAACTTGTAGTACCTGATGACCAATTACTAAACGTGGAAACACGACCTCAATATGTGGCTCCGTTTTCGTGTTATTAGGTTTTAAGTATGTTGACCTTTGACCTCGATGGCCACTATTTTGGGACTTGTTGTACCTGATGACCTATTACTCAATGTGGAAACGGCATCTCAATATGTGGCTCAGTTTTCGAGTTATTAGGTTTTAAGTATGTTGACCTTTGACATCGATGGTCATTATTTTGGAACTTGTAGTACCTGATGACCAATTACTATATCTGGAAACACCATCTCAATATGTGGCGCTGTTTTCGAGTGATTAGGTTTTAAGTGTGTTGACCTTTGACCTCGATGGTCATTATTTTGGAACTTGTAGTACCTGATGACCAATTACCAGATTTGGAAACACCATCTCAATATGTGGATCCGTTTTCGAGTGATTAGGTTTTAAGTGTGTTGACCTTTGACCTCGATGGTCAGTGTTTTGGATCTTGTAGTACCTGATGACCAATTACTAGATTTGGAAACAGCATCTCAATATGTGGATCCGTTTTCGAGTTATTAGGTTTTAAGTATGTTGACCTTTGACCTCGATGGTCATGATTTTGGAACTTGTAGTACCTGATGACCTATTACTCAATGTGGAAACGGCATCTCAATATGTGGATCCGTTTTCGAGTTATTAGGTTTTAAGTATGTTGACCTTTGACCTCGATGGTCATGATTTTGGAACTTGTAGTAGCTGATGACGTATTACTAGATTTGAAAACAGCATCTCAATATGTGGCTCCGTTTTCGTGTTATTAGGTTTTAAGTAGGTTGACCTTTGACCTCGATGGTCATTATTTTGGATCTTGTAGTACCTGATGACCAATTACCAGACTTGGAAACACCATCTCAATATGTGGCTCAGTTTTCGTGTTATTAGGTTTTAAGTATGTTGACCTTTGACATCGATGGTCATTATTTTGGAACTTGTAGTACCTGATGACCAATTACTATATCTGGAAACACCATCTCAATATGTGGCGCTGTTTTCGAGTGATTAGGTTTTAAGTGTATTGACCTTTGACCTCGATGGTCAGTGTTTTGGATCTTGTAGTACCTGATGACCAATTACTAGATTTGGAAACAGCATCTCAATATGTGGATCCGTTTTCGAGTTATTAGGTTTTAAGTATGTTGACCTTTGACCTCGATGGTCATGATTTTGGAACTTGTAGTACCTGATGACCTATTACTCAATGTGGAAACAGCACCTCAATATGTGGATCCATTTTCGAGTGATTAGGTTTTAAGTATGTTGACCTTTGACCTCGATGGCCACTATTTTGGAACTTGTGGCACCTGATGACCTATTACTCAATGTGGAAACGGCATCTCAATATGTGGCTCCGTTTTCGAGTTATTAGGTTTTAAGTATGTTGACCTTTGACCTCGATGGCCACTATTTTGGGACTTGTGGTACCTGATGACCTATTACTCAATGTGGAAACGGCATCGCAATATGTGGCTCAGTTTTCGTGTTATTAGGTTTTAAGTATGTTGACCTTTGACCTTGATGGTCGAGATTTTGGAACTTGTAGTAGTTGATGACCAATTACTAAATGTGGAAACAGCACCTCGATATGTTGTTTCGTTTTCGAGTTATTAGGTTTTAAGTGTCATACAAACGACGTATCCCACATAAACTATAAGACCCAGGTAAAAGTAAGTGTGGTATTCGTAATCAGCATGGTCGGAAACCCCCAATCGGAAATGTAAATGTTTCTGCGCATGCGTGTTATTTGTACTAAATCGGATTTGGCATACGCAACCAAGTGTGTGTGTGTGTGTGTGTGTGTGTGTGTGTGTGTGTGTGTGTGTGTGTGTGTGTGTGTGTGTGTGTGTGTGTATACTATGTTATTTAGGGGATGAAAAATAGGTCATAGTCTGCTTCGGGGCGGAGTCGTAACATGAATCGAAACAATTGCGTAATCGGCTCCTGAACCGGAACTGGCACTGCAACTGGAACAGTTTGTTATGTGACTGTATTTTTTCTGCGCATGCGTGCAATGTGCAATTAATTGGAAATTTAATTTTACTGCGCATAAGCAATCAAGTGTGTGTGTGTGTGTGTGTGTGTGTGTGTGTGTGTGTGTTGTTATTTTTTATTCTCTGCTCTATTATGTTGCTATAAAGTGCTCGTAAAAGAGAACAGGGGTGTTATGTCTTATTTTATGTTTCTGCGCATAGCCGTAATCTGGCCCTGAACCGGAACAGTCTGCGGTCTGATGTGGGGGTTGGAACTGCGCATCAAGTGTATGTGTGTGTGTGTGTGTGTGTGTGTTCTGGCACCATTGATAAAGAGAACGACAGTTCTGCGCATGCGTGTAATCTGCCCCGGGGAATCGGAACAGTTTGCGTAATCTGCTCCTGAACCGGAACTGCCACTATAACCGGAACAGTTTGTTATGTGACTGTAATTTTTCTGCGCATGCGTGCAATCTGTAATAAATTGGAAATTTAATTTTACTGCGCATAAGCAATCAAGTGTGTGTGTGTTTGTGTGTGTGTGTGTGTGTGTGTGTGTGTTTGCTATCTTTTTATTCTCGTAAAAGAGAACTGAGGTGTTATGTCTTATTTTATGTTTCTGCGCATAGCCGTAATCTGCTCCTGAACTGGAACAGTCTGCGATCTGCTGTGTGTGTGTGTGTGTGTGTGTGTGTTGTTATTTTGTTAATCTCTGCTCTATTATGTTGCCATAATCTGCTCCGGCGGAATCGGAACAGTTTTGCACATATGCGCAGTAGGTCAAAAATTTGGTCTCCATCTTGAATACAAAATGGAGGACGATCACGTGATAAAGGGAACGACTACACCCCATTATTCTTTGCTATGTTACATAGTCTTATGTAATTTCTGCTATGTTAAAAGTGCTCATAAAAGGGAACGAGTCTCTGTGTAATATGTGCTATGTTAAATAGGCGGATGGAAAATGTGTTATCGATCTGCTATGTGTTCGTAAAGTGTTCATAAAGGGAATGAATCTTATGTAATATGTGCTCTGCTATGTGTTTGTAGTCTCAGTGTAATTTCGGCTATGTTAAAATAAGGGTTGGAATGAGATATCTGCTCTGCTATGTGTTCGTAGTCTCCATGCTCTTTTATTAGCTCTGCTGTGTTATCAATCTGCTATGTTCAAAGTGCTCATAAAAGGGAACGAGTACACCCCTGCTATGTTATCGATCTGCTATGTGTTCGTAAAGTGCTCATAAAAGGGAACGAATCTTATGTAATATCTGCTCCGGAGGAACCGGAACAGGTCGGTAATGGAACAGGGAGTCGGAACAGGAATCGGAACCGGAACAGGAATCGAAACCGGAACAGGAACCGGAACTGGAACAGGAACCGGAGCAGTTTGTTTGCGCATGCGCAGTAGGAAAAAAAACACCCGCAAGTGTCCCCACTCTACTTATATATATATATATATATATATATATATATATATATATATATATATATATATATATATATATATATATGAGAGAAGTAACTCTAGATATTTGTTTCAATGTCCGCGTGACCAATTATAAAATACAATATTATCCAAAAAATAAAAAGAACAAATTATCAAAGCTCTTGAGTTTTGATGCTGCTTGTTAATGTCTTTACTTGTTAAGAAAGAATATAATCCTAGATTGTATATGAACTTCCCAACTAAATGCTCTCAAATATTGATTACTCTAAAAAAATCATAGAAACGAAAGTGTTGAAGAACCCTATGGTGCTGAGCGAAAGCTTTGAATCTTATATCCTTCAAACCGCATGCCTTTACCATTTCTTCTTCTGTCATCTCAGGTGCTAATTATGCTATTGTGCATTGATGTTGATGGTGGTAGTGTTGGCTTCTGTGTCCAGCACTTTCACTAAATTTTACTTACTTCCGCTATCGTAGTTGAGTACATTAGCATTATAATTATTGCATTTGAAGATATGAGTTACAAGCTTAATAATCTTCGGTACGCCTGTATGATGTGGTGACAACTTCGTACGTGAAATTCGACCAGGGAACCCTGAATTAATCTTAGAAACATCAAAGTATGTTTGAATTACATAAAATATCAACGGAGTACCTCTGATGACCAGAGCATACAGGTCATTATTTCTCAAGGAAAATAATTTATCTTGCCTTGAAACTTCATAAAAATTACTTTTCTTGAAGGGAAGTTCTACAAATCTTAGAAAAGATATAATTACTAAAACGCTATCCTCATTTTGCTGAGAAAATTCTTATCTTTAGATTGAATTAGAAAACTGGCTAAAATTAGTCTTTAAAAAGAGAATAAAAAATAACATTTACTACTAACGTCAGAGAATTGCATGCAATGTAATTATTATCATCACTAGAGTAACCTCCACTTGTGACTTGCCGTTTTTAAGGAACAACCTAACAACATGTATATCTAAGATAGTAATTTACATGTACTTAACGGATGTATCAAATAATAAAGGAAACTATAATTAAAGAACAATCTTAATAACGGAGCATCGGATATGGCGAGAATCTCATAACAAAATTACGAATCACTTTGCAATTTAATGTTGAAGAAATACATCAGTTGATAGTGATACAGATTTTACGAACGTTCAAAGAAATCTTTAATATCGACTCCGCATTTTTATCCAGTGCAAGTAATTATAACTCTACTCTTGCAATACCTAACAGAAGTTAGTTCTTGCTTTCA
Source organism: Thermobia domestica (assembly GCF_964235325.1). Taxonomy (NCBI): domain Eukaryota; kingdom Metazoa; phylum Arthropoda; class Insecta; order Zygentoma; family Lepismatidae; genus Thermobia; species Thermobia domestica. The sequence continues at coordinate 286,796,659 of NC_137456.1, read as the reverse complement.
ATAATTACTACTAGGTGTTCATAAGTCCTGCGCCATAGTAAGTATGAGATTTGATGTGCTATTATTTGAGTTCCAGATACATTTGTAAGTTTAATACAGATTGCTGATAAAATTACCCATCTTCTATATCTTGCACAATCTGTTAGTATATACTTTTGATTCTTTTTAATTTTCTGAAGAAATGTATCATGGTTTTCCAATACGACTTTAATAGAGATAGCTGAACTCAATTCTACTCGATCTCAGCAACCTCAATGCACTCCAATATTACTATTCGTACACATTCGACAATTTATAACATCACTCATTATAAGAAACCGAGATTTTAAAACATTTTTCTATGCCGTGGAGGATCTATGCCATCTATACAAATTTTTCTATTATTTTGTTTAGTAATTATACCTTTCATGCACTGTTTCTTTAGATTTCTTATTAATATTAATTATCTGAATGAAACTATTAGAAATGAAATTGAAATATGATTTTTCATCAAACAATTAAAACAGTAATATACCTGGACTGATAGTGATCTACACGTACGGCAATATTTTCAAATGCATTCTATAAACGAATATGCTTATTATGCAACATCAATTCATATATCTTAGTAATACAGCATTAATATAAAAGTATAGTATTAAGATACTAATTACTAGAAATTATAAGTACATAATAACGCAGTTTTACTTTTTATATGCATTCACCAACTTTATTAATCCGTTTTAATTAAACTAAAAAAGCGCCCATTCATAAGTTACAAATATATACAATTGATTTCAGCAATTTAGTGCTTGACACTCATTCACGTATTTTATTTGTAATTTTTCTTGTGTATATTTTGTTTTCTTGAATTTATAAATAAAGGGGTATGGGCTTAAATGGCTAGAGAATTTTGTTTCCCCACAACATAATCAATATTTAATACTTCCTAAAAGACGAGACTTAAACGTTCTTTATATGTAGTTTCGATTTAATGTGATGTAGAGTAATTGAGACGCAATATATTACGACACAAAATCAAGGCCTTTTCCTACGAAGGTTTCAAGAACCTGTGTTTTATACTTAGACTTACCGATGATATAATGCCAAAACGAATAATTGCCAGTTACATCCATACCATTATTATTCTTCAGCATACGCCTTGTCGTTTACAAGGACCCTCTCTTTGGGTATTATTTGATTACAAATAGGAGTGAATGTGAAGACTGACGTAAATAATCTGATAATTAATAGTACCAGTCACTTTTTCAATCGATAAGTCAATTCTTAGACTTCCTTTACACCCTTGATATTGTAAACCTTCCAGCCAAAGGAGCTCTGATATATTATTATGTAGTCTAGGCGCCCATCATTCAGTAAACAAATACTCTCAACTGATAAAATATGTATGCATATCTTTCTTTTGACCTTAGTTTTGCTATAATTTGACAAATGTACTTCAGAAGACATTTATATTTTTAGAATATTCGTCTATTAAAGTAAATAAATATCTCAGTTTACCATCATTCTAACCATGAAATAGAAGAAAACGTGAACTGTAAAATTAAATTTATTTAACTAAATTTGCACTTCAAATGCTAAACGCATATTACCTTTAACATTCTCTAAGCACGTCCTCCCTGTTTCGTCACATTTATTGTGTTTTCCTGTAAATGCAAATTATTACATTATGAGCTGTTCATCTAATTTTTTACTAGAAATTCAGCACACTACTCTACATTAGTATTTCATTGTTACATATGTTTTTAATGATCTCTTATGTTGTTTCAAGTAATTATAGCGAAAGCAAAAACGAATAGCCGTGACCGGCAGCTATTCCTCAAAGCAAATCAAAATCTTTAATTACAAATGTGAACACAAGTCCATTACATATCATAAGTCTGTCTATTTTCATCAAGTAAGCACCTCATTTTAAAAGTTCAATGTGCCTTAAAACTTCCGTTACAAAGTGACTAAGTTTCTAAGAAACAGTCTTTATTATTTATTTTGTTATTGCTTAATCCTAAAGATGAACACTGTGTTATCTGCAAAGCGTAGCAGGGTTACTTCGTTTAATACAAAATGCTTAAAATAAATAAATAAAACTTATTGTAAACAATTGATTTTGTTGAAAACAAATCTATGTACATTTTAAACACGTTGTGTTAATCACATGTATTTTTAAGACTTCTTTTACAATAATTTTAATTCATTTAAATGTTCTGTAAATTTCTGCTAGAGAAAGAAAATTGTCAAAAAGTGCTCCCAGTTAGAATGGTATTTTCTTCCAAAGTGAATGGTTTGGATTTGTTGAGACTACAGAAGCTCAGTGTAGTGATCTACAATTTATTTGTTTCTTTTTTCACCTTGATTTTCACTTTTATTATACTGTTAAATCATTATCAGTTAAATTGCGAGAAAGTGTCGCAGTCGAATGTTTGACTACGTGTAGAAACGTTATTTAGAAATAGATAAACGATTTACCATTGAAATACGTTTTATAGTGTTGTATTCAGAAAACAAGCAACAGTTGCTTTGAAAATTAGCACTTTTGAAATTAAAACATAACAGACATTTGTTAGTACTGTACATGTTGGTTCTCAGTATCCGTACCACTTGTAGTTTTTCAACATGGGTTTTAAGGGAGAAAATCATGTTCATCATTAGGAACAAATGTATTAAAGAAACTTAAACTCCATCAGATAAGTAAATGACAGCACGGAGTGGTAGCAAAACGTGTAAGAATAAAATAGATCATTTAACTTAAAAAATACAAAAATTTAACCATTGTTAAAAGTACAATGCTGTGAAGAAACTGGAAATCTAAATAAATGGTAGAAGCGTTTATCAAAAAATTGCCTCTTATGACTCTAACGAGAATACCCTTGATGATCCACTTTTGGTGGATCCCAAATTTATTGAGAAAGATGCTTCCTTACAAAGGTATGTACACAATTGAGAGGCTTATATTTCTGTTGTATTTACTAATAAAATTGGCTGTATTGAAAACACAACATATGTTATAAAATTGAATAACGAAGCTTTAATTAAACAAAAAAGCATATCTCCTTTCCAGAATGAAAAAGTTAAAATGGATGTTATTTCAGATAATTGACTTGGAAAGGGTATTACACGTCCTAGTATCTCGGCCTGAACATCGCCTTGTTTTCTGGTGAGCAATAAATCGAGGAAAAAGAGTTTGGTTATTAATTTCCAAAAACTAAATGAAAGATTACTTGTTAATATATAGTATACTCCAAAAATTGAAGAACTACTACCTGTATGGTATTATGATACTGTTAGATATTCCTTAGATATCAGTAAAGCTTACTTACAGGGTAAATTGTCTGATACATCATCTAAATTTTCCGCTTTCCTGACACATCGTGACTCGTTTGAATTTTTCGTTTTACCGTTTGGTTTCGCTAGTAGAAATCATGTATTATCTAAAGTAATGACTGATATTTGTATGCGTTAAGATCAGAAAGGTTACAATATCTTTTGGTTATATCTTCTTATCTACACCGACAATAGAACAATATAGAATTATTTTAGAAGTGTTGAGTAAATTTCGAAATGCTAGAATAACTTTATCTGATAGTAAGTCTACATTATTTCAAACAAAATTATTTCATCTGGGATATATCATCGAAAGGAATGATATATATGCATGCTAGTCGTTTAGAAATAATAAGTCGGTTTCTTCCACCGCGGACTAGGAAGAATGTGTTCTTTGTTTTCTTTTTTATATATTTGTTTTCGATTCGTTCCAAATTTTGAAGGGGTGTTAGGAGGGGGAACGAAAATTAATTTTTTTGTCCAGAACGGCTCAGCTGATTTGCATGGAAAAAATATGTTAGCTGTTCTCAACAAGAGAAAGTACGAGAATATATTTTGAAATTTTGGGGGGTTGAAAATTGGCAATTTTTAATTTAAAAACAAAATTCCTTTTGTGGAACACTAACTGGGACACCCACAATTTTGTGTCAGTTTTATCTTGAGAGAGTCCCTAACAACATACATTGTTTTCATTTTGTTTGCAAGTGTACCTCATAGTGAAAAAAGGCAAATGTACATAAATCAGCATCTATGTGGTATACGTATGATACAGTACACCACTAGCAAAACCAATACATTTGAATTGCGGGATGATGTTGTTATAACGTTGGAGTCTTATAATAAAAATAATTTTTTGTCTTAATGATAATTGGTCTCTGATGATGAATGGGGTTCACGACCCATTCTCTGTTCTCGACCTCTCGACCCTGTTCTCGACCCAGTCGGTTAATAATATCCCTGTTAATAGATATTTATGTGTTTAGTTTGTTTCGATGGGTTATAGTACATTTGTGTTTAATATGATCAAATAAAGTATGAATTAAGAGAAATTAAATGTTAACACTGTTTTCTTCCTCTACTGAAACAATTTCGGTTTTCGTGAACAGAACTGTCGGCTGCTGTTCTCATGTTGCTGCTATTATGTATTATTTATCATATGCGAGATACCAGCTGAAATACTCAGTAAAATATTCAAGTAAAATATCTAAGCAATGAGAATGACACACGTAAGACCCATATCTGTCTATTTTGCTTTGACAGAGCCTTACAGGGAGACGCGAGAATATATAAATAAGTTGTCTAGTAAAGAGATAAAAAGTTGAAAGAAATAATGTTATATTCAATCCAAGGTTAAAATTAAAGTCTAATTCATTGTGCTGCAATGAATCATTTTCCGACTGAAGTATCGTCACTCTTGTCGTCCAAAAATTTCAATTTATTAATACATAAATTAAACAGAAATATTCTATTTTTAAATATTTGTATGTGTTATATGTCAATGTTAATATAGCTGTTGTTTTCCAGACCTGGATTTACAGCTTGTCTATATTTCTCTGCTTAATGCTGTGATTTGTTCGTCTTCTCTCATCTATATAAAGCTTGCTGTGTGGGAGGATAGATCTGCTGGACGGAGCCCATTCCGGCATTGTATCGCAAAATGAATTAACATCTGTTAGTGATACTACTGTCGTATCATTTATTAAAAATCTAATTTGTAATATATATATATATATGAGGGCCATCCGGAAAGTGGTACCCTTTTGCGCCGCACGAAGCGCTGACAACTCGGGGAGCCGCTCTGCAAGGTCAGACCGCATGAGTGTCTTGTCTCCAGCTCTGTACGAGGCTGCTTGAGGCTAGCAGTGCCTGCGTTGTGTCTTCGCTCGTTTATAATGATTAAACGAATTGAGAACCCTGCCAGTTGTGAAGTGAGAACCGTGATTAAATTTCTTAATGCACGAAACGTTCGACCTCGTGAAATTCATCGCCAATTAAAGGAGGTGTATGGTGACAATGTGATGGACGAGTCATCTTTTCGGCTCTGGTGTCGCAACTTGAACCTGGGGAGGGGGAGTACACAGGACGAGAAGCGTTCAGGGGAACCATTTATCATTAGAGACGAACTACTGAGGTCAGTTGACGAATGCGTGAAGAACGATCGGCGCGTCACAATTGATGAACTCTGTGAACATTTTCCTAATGTGTCTCGAACAATTGTTCATGAAATTGTCAAAGACAATCTGCATTATTCAAAAATCTGTCCAAGGTGAGTCCCTCGCATGCTCACAGATGAGAACAAAACCAAGCGTATGCATGCAGCACTGACGTTTCTGGGACGTCATTGTGATTGAGAAGACTCTTTCCTGAATCGCATCATTATAGGGGATGAAACACTGGTTCTTTATGCATCACTTAAGAGTAAACGACAGTCCATGGACTGGCATCACACTCATTCACCAACCAAACAAAAAAAAAAAAAAAATAAGACAGTTCCGTCCGCCAGGAAACTCATGGCAACCATATGCTAGGATCGACGAGGTGTACTGCTCACTGATTTTATGTTCCGTGGAGACACAATTAAAACTAATGCGTATTGTGAAACATTAAATAAATTACGGCGGGCAATACAATCGACAGCGACGTCTATTGTCTACACGCGCCAATATCCTTCATGACAATGCCAGGCCCCATGAAGCTGCGAAAACACAACAACTTCTGTTGCAATTCAAGTGGGAAGCCTTCGACCATCAACCGTATAGCCCAGATTTGGCACCTTCGGATTTTCATCTTTTTACGACGCTTAAAGGCTTTCTGGCGGAAAAAAAAGATTTGACAGCGATAAAGAACTTAAACGAGGTATGACTATTTATTTCAATACTCTGGCGGCGGAGGACTATGACGCTGGAATACAACAACTCGTCACAGGGTATGACAATTGTCTCAATTAGCTTGGTGATTATTTGGAGAAGTAGTGTAAAGTATGCTCTTTCCAATAAAAATGTGTACATTTGTTAATATGTACTACTGTGTGTTTATTGCAGAAACGGGTACCACTTTCCGGATGACATTCATATATATATATATATATATATATATATATATATATATATATATATATATATATATATATACACACAGAGAGAGAGAGAGAGAGAGAGAGAGAGAGCTAGCTGCCCATTTTAATTTTTAACGAAAACATTTCAAAAACGGTTGGGTATAAAGCAACCAAATAAAAAGTCAAATAGGAAATGTCCTAATACAAATACAACTTTCAAATTTTAAATGGATACGTGGAGCGAGTGATACTCGTTAGCTAGATTTTCAAGCACAAAATATCGGTATGGCAATATGTTTTCCATATCCTTCACCGTTTTTAAAATTGTCCTCAAGACATGGTAACTGTATCAGGTAATACAACTGGTACTCTTAATATGAAGATGCTTCGAGCTGAATGGAAAATAAAAACTGAAACAGGAAAATGGCATGGGAAAAGTCAAATGATTTTTTGCTGCCCCAGGGCCCCCTTTCATTTACCCAATACCTAACATTAAAATTTTAAATTGGTCTTCAAATATTAAACTGCGTTGTGGCAATTTGTTTAATATGGGTGACCCTTTTCAAAATGACATCCAAAATACTATAACTGTATCAGATAACACGTCCGGTACTACTAATATGAAAACAGTTGTGAAGAATTAACAGTAAAAATTTCCGATAGGAAACGACAGAGAGTATTTATCATTTCACGTCTCGTGAATGGTACTACACAGAAAGAGATGAATAAAGTAAAATTGACATAATGCAAAGGAGGAAATGTAATTCTTAGAAAATAGGAACCCCACCTTTACTTGCAATGGGTATGGTTTGTCTGAAACATTGTGTCTACAAGTGACTGGTATTTTAATGACTAAAAATAGATTGAAATTTGGTTTGAAAGGCAACGCAGAGGCGGATCTAGCCTGGGGCCGGGGGTCTAGGCTCCAGAGATTTTCAGTGACAAATATAATTAAAATTATTAGTTGTATATTTGTGAAAGTTTATAATAAGTTTTGATTTTTATTGGATTTTTTTGAAACATTAGATAAAGTTTTAGTTACAGTTCCTGTTTTGCAATGTGTAAGACAATACTTGACTTCCACAGTGTCAACTTCCAAGCTAGCCGTAATCTCCTTCGGGAGAGTTATGTTAAATACTTTTGCGGGACTCATGAAACATTAAACTCATAATATGTACCTACCATACTCTGGATTACGGATCGCCCTCCCAGTTTTTAGCCCCTAGATCCGCTACTGTCGTAGCAGTCGTTTGTATTACAAAGTGTGACTTGATGGGGAAACAAAACCCACTGAAATGCAAAGCAAAGGTTTCAATAATAGTTTAGGAGACTTGCTAACATTTTGACCGCAGTTGAGAATATAACGCAACGCTTGCAAAATGTTTGGGAGGCAACTCCATCTCTATGTACTACTTCGTTACTGATGATCAAAACTGAAATTACAGCTGAGTACCTAATCGGAAGTGTAATTAGGGATAACGTCACAGTGAAGCTCATATTCTCTCTCTTAAATTTTCCACACAAGTGGTGTTGGGTATTTTGAAAATGGGCATGCATCCTTTTCCGCCCGTTATAACAGAGATTTTCCTTGTCTTTCTATTCCACTAAATGAATATCGGGATTTTTTCTTCTGTTACCAGGGCCCGCTGTTTTTCACATCTATGAACACTTATCTGTGATCCGTGTTTTAGACAACTGCATGGCATAAAATAAAGTTATCATAAAACATTGTACAGAAAAACATTAGTCAGAAACTCTCGTTGAGTAAGCTTTTATCTCATATAAGTGCAATGTCATGATTGTTATGAAAACATTAGCCCATATGAACAATCTTTTCCCACTCATATTTAGTTTCTACAGTTCTATTGAACGAGGCAATACTCGTGTTTCCATTTAACATTTTGAAGTTGGACCTTGGGTTCCCGTGAAGGGCGGGTATGTGAGTCAGCGCCACAATTCCATTCGATTAACTTCATGCCATTTCCTATTTGAGATTTTTTCGGTTCATTATGTTCAACTGTTTTCATATTAGTGGTACTCGAAGTTTTATGCGACATAGGCACCATGTCTTTGCGGACATTTTGAATACGGTGACGCATTTGAAAAATATTTTGCCACACGACTATTTCATATTTAAAGACCTATCTAACGAGCTATAACTTGCCTTATATTTCCATTTACAATTTGAAACTGGGGCCTTGGCCTCACATGAAAGTCAGTGAGATAAAACCATAGGATATGCCCAACGGCGTTTCCTATTTGAGTGTTTGTTTGGTTTAATTACGTTCAAGCGTTTACAAGATATTTCCGCGAAAAAACAAAATGGGCCATCCTGTATATATAACGATAAATGAGACTGGTTGACTAGAAGTGTCCGTATATAAGCGCCATGTAATTTATGTACTTAAAAGATAAACAAAAATATCCTACGTAAAATATAGCATTTAATTGTTGAAATTGAACGATACGTAAAACAAGTCTATGGTCTTGTTGTAAGGATTTCTCATAATCTACGCAAGTGGACAATCCGATTCTTACCATACTCTACCTTATACCTTACAAATATAGGGAAGAAGTTCGAAGGCAAATTCAACAGATGTTAGACAAAATAATAGTACGTTCCTTTCAATGTATACATTTGTATCCGATTCACGTCGTGCCTAAGAACGATGGAAAACTATCAGCATAGTTTTAGACCTCAAACGTTTAACAGATATATTAAATTACAGCAAGTTAGATACCCTCACATTAATGAAATATTGCGCTTATTGCAGGCTTACTCTGTATTTGGAAATCTTGACATGGTATTGGGATATAATCAGATATTATTAGATGAACATTTCAGACAGTATACTGAATTCTCTTTCGAAGGTCAGCTGTATGAGTTTCATTGAGTAGTATTTGGCTTAAATTACGGACGTTCTGCCTTAACCACATCTTTAAATCAAGTATTAGGAACAAACATGCAATCGAATAAATTATACTAATGGCAGTTTAATAATGGACAAACTACCAAATGTGTATATCAAATGTTTGGATATCGTGCTATAGCATCTAGAAAATTCTGACTTGACCATTAATTTAGAGAAGTCAATATTTTTATAAGGTTCTATTTAATTTCTGGGGTATACTCTTAATTCAAAGGGGACATATTTCCCAGAAGCAAAAGATCAAACTATAAAGGATTTGTCTCAAAATACGCATGTGAAAGGGTCATGCCAGGATCTAGGACTATTCAGTTGGTTTCATAAAGCCTTACCAGACTTCGCTAATATTGCAGAGCACTTAATTAATATTTCTAGAAAGGGGACTCCGTGGTGTTGGTGTGAAGAACAGGAGCATAATTTCCAGAAGTTAAACACAAGCAGGGCGAATAATATATGTTTATATCAAACGAATTCTGGTCGTGTGTTTTATCTTCAGGTGATGGATCTCTATCTGGAAGATTTAGAGTGTTTGGGAACCCAATGGTAGCGATTTTGGACCTGAGGTCATCCATTTTTTAACTAGAACTTGGAAAGTTCAGAAAAAGGACACATCGACGGAAATTAAACTATTAACAGTTCGTTTCTCCCTTCCGAATTTCGCTCCTTATTTATACAGACGACACTTTGTTGTCCTAACTGACCATAATTTTTTGAGATACGCTAAAAGTACAAGGATATAATACACGTTTACCTCTATGGCTCTTGTAATTAGGTGCTTTTGATTTCGATGTTAGATACTTGAAGCTAACTTTGAATTTACCAGTAGGCGCACTGTCTAGATTGTTTCCGAATGAATGGCATACATCTTTTTCAATGCATGCATTTAAAGTACTACAGGACAAGATATGGCAAATTTCTGCCAATGATTTGTAGATCAACAGAGGAAATGTGAAGAATATGCACAAATCATACAGCATCTGACATTGTGTGAAAGCAGATGTAATTTTCCCTGCAATTAGAATGTAATGTTTTCGATAGAGAAGAATTTACATATAATGAAATATTTTAAATTTTCATCTCGAAGAAAATATATGTACCACGTAAATAGTATTTCATATTCTTAAGGTATCATAATGATTTTGGCCACCTTTGATTCTTGAAAGATCATACATTTATTACCAAATGGTTTTTGTGCAGTCGTTGTAGGTATGAAGGTTATGCGCTGTCAAATAAGCACATATTAGTTTTTGCGAAGAATGTAAGAGTATTAAACACAAATAACAACCTATTTTTGGCCAATGATATCTATATTACTTGAAAAGACTCACATTTGAATTTCTGTCGATTTGTATGGGTTACTACCTAGCGCCAAGACGGGTGACACGTATTTACTTACTGTTATGGCCATCTTTTCCAGATATTTAAATACTGATATGGGCATTTTACCTTATAAATTGAAAAGGAATATTTCTTCTAATATAGTTCATAGAATTGTAAGTATCTATATCCCTCACTGTAGTCCTGTTGAGCGTATAAGTTTGTGATAAATGAAACCAATTTTGTTCTAATGTATTTTTTAGAACAACTACGTATTTTAATATTCATTGCTTGACACCATATTATCGGAGTAGTCCACTAGTGGAAAATCTCATGTCTCCCAAATTGTGTTATCACGTTTAGTGTTATAAAATAGTGAACCTGGGAGAATAATATATAACAATATACCGTTATAACAATATAAGGTTATGTAACAATATATACAATATAATATATAACAATATATATTTCAATCTGAATTACCCTTACATCCACACTTCCGGTATATACTGTAGGTATTTGGAAATTCATAAATTATTTTAAATATTGAATACATATCTTAGATCTACTATACCTTGTGTAAGATCATGTGAAACAGATGAATGAGCAATAGAGAAAGTTTTATTTGGGGAATTTTGTTATTTTAGTATAGTTTTGGTTGGTTGGTGTGAGTACTAGATTCTTAGATTAACATGCAGCTGAACGACTTTTCAAAATAATTAATAATTCCGAAAGAAATTATTCTTTTTCTAGCCAGGACAAGTTATAACATGTCACTCTGTTGGTTACCTGGGGAAAAGTTGTAACAGTTTTTAGTTATATCTAAATTGATACCATATGGAATTTTTGGTTAAATAGTTTTGATTGTCGAACTTTTAATTATAGAGCCTCTGGTGCCAACTTTATGCGATTTTAGCCAACACTTGAGCTATGCTGCTTAGATGTGTGCTGGGAATTTTACGCGACATATTATTAAAGTAGTAAAAAAATATATATATCGTAATTATTGAGTTGAATTCTTAAATTGTTCTGTTTAGTGAGAAAAGTTGGTCTAGATTGAAATTATAATGTGTGGATGGGTTACAAACCAATTATATTGGTGAGTTGTTTAATTTCGTTTCACTCCTTTTAAAGATCTATACATGTTCAAAACGAGTCATTTAACTACATATTTGAATGATATATAGGGTACATTTTTACTAGTCGCAGTAGTAGCTTCTTTCCAATCTATGTATCAGTAAATAGATGATATTCTATTGTTGGAAATCATTGTATGTATCACGCTTAAGCATATTCTTATTGATACAAAATTAAATCCATTTTGCGTTTCGGTTTAAATCAGGGAATTTGTATCAGTGCTCTCAACGTATTCATTTGTATCAACAAAATGCAGATCTCTAGAAATGCAGATATTTTTTTTATTATTGAGATTTTATTGAACTAAAGCTAAATAGCAACTCCGACCTGTTTTTAGTGCTATTTATAAATACTCTTTTCTATCAATTCTAGAAATTCTACACTGTGTTCATAATCAATCTATGTAAAATGTTTCCATTTGAAATTTTACTACCAAAGAACAATATTTAACTTGCACAAAATTCTTATTAAATGTGGCAGGTGTCGACTAGTGAGATGGCCGTCACGAGTATAAAGGAGAATAATGCATAAGTAGATTTATGACTGAAACGTTTTGTTGTAAGATAATAAACAAAATTTAAGTCACAGTTAGGTGATTTCATCTAAAACAAAATTCTCCCTCAGATTAAAACACTGACCTTGTATTTTAAGAAGACATGACTAAGGAAATTTGTAAGGGTTATTAAAGGATTATTTGTTTATGGAATAGAAAATTACATTAATTCCTTTCAGAAAATTATCATCAAGCGAGACTAAATATTTACTGTTTTTATTTAGTTGTGAAGTAATGTATATCAAAAAGTAAATTGTATTTATGAAACATGAACAATGATCCAAGTATGTTTGAAGAAATCAGCCATAAAACCTCAAGACCTAAAATAATACACACGTCATTGATATTTCTAATACAAATGAATATGTCGAATTATCAATATGTTAATAAAAATATTTGTGATATGACAAGAAAATCACCAAAATCAATTTTGAGAAAATACTTCGGCCAAGACCATTATCCCTTCTATGGTTCGTTCAAAAGAAATATATAATTTATATATCAAAAGATTATTATATATATTAATATATATATATATATATTATATATATTAATAACGAAAAACAAATCTCTTAGCCTGTTTTCAGAAAAAGCTTCAGAGAAGTTCTTATTGTGATTAAAAATTTAACACTCACAAATTTTACTCCGAAAATGAATTAAAGCAGGAGAAAAAGTTGTTAATGAAACCTTCATAGCTATATTGTAAATAAATTACCTGAAAGCGTTTTCGAGATACGTTATTTCTTCACCCTTTAGTAATCTTTCTGCAATTGTTAGCTAAAAAATTATTAGGAACTTTTCTTTTGTAGTAGTAAATATACAATTTGAATTGAATTAAGAGAAATTATTCCCAGTTAAGTTAACGCGTTAGGTTGGAATATACGAAACTATATTGAAAATCATCTTTCTTTAGATAGAGTTCGTAAAACGGATAAGTCCATTGAAATCTCAAATTCAATATTTTCACTATCATTAACCTTTGTTTTCTGCTGTACCGCACTAAGTTATTGTGTCTATCAGATACGATTTTTCTGCAAATAAATGTGATTTACAGTTCTTGTTTCGAACTTTGGTTTACCACTTGATAATAACAGGCAATATTACTACCTTACTGTTATTCGTATAAGGGTGAGAATTGAAAACAGTAGTTATGCAAATAATACGTTTGCTAAGTGTAGTTTATTTCAAAATACATTGAATCATAAGTATCGTTACTGGAATTCTTCATACACTTTACATAATTGAATGTGACATATTTCTTTCCGTTAGTCTGCGACACAAACATCACAATCTAAGCCTCAACTTGTGAAAGTTCCTGACACATTTTCCTCATTGAGTAAGGTTATTTTTGATATGTTGTGAAATGACGACAAAAATTATGAGTAACTGAAACTGTTCATATATAACTTAGTATTTGGAAATACGAGCAGAAAAGAACAGTAATAGTAGCAGTAAGAGTACAATGAAATTGAAATGAACCCTGAAGAGCAAAATTCTCCTTTCTGACCGAAAAATGCTGTAAATGAAAATATATTTACAGGGTTCATTATGAAAGTAATGAGCATGATGCTACCCTAACTCAACAATCCACCGCAGCGCTCGTTGCCGGCGCGGAAAAAGTATTGGGTCGTCTGTCCTTCCAAACGCGCCCGTAGTCAGTCTGCTGCGAGCACTGACAGCGTGTGGATATCGATCCGCGTGAAGCACGTTTTTACAGGTTGTAACACGGCGCGATGGAGGCTTCGCTCGAACAACGCTACGCGATAAAATTTTGCGTCCAGTTGTGTAAGAATGCTACGGAAACTTACCAGATGCTGCAAGAGGCCTACAAGCAGGAGTGTTTGTCAAGATCCCAGGTCGGAAAATGGCACACATCGTTCAAGAAGGGATGGGAGGAGGTCTCCAACGAGCCCCGATCTGGACGCCCAACAACGTCCAGGACCGACGACAACGTTATCCGTTTGCGCGTGTGAGCATTCAACAAATCGCGGACACCTTAAATATGTCGACATTTGCGGTACGTGGGAAAGTGACCGAAGACCTGCAAATGCGAAAGGTCTAGGCGAAGCTTGTGCTGAAGGTGTTGATGAACGAACAAAAAGAACTTCGAGTTTTGCGCTGCAAGGAGTTGTTGGCATTCTGTGAAAGTGATCCGGACATTTTAGACTCGGTCGTAACTGGAGACGTATCCTGGATGTTCGAATATGATCCAGAATCCAAAAGGCAGAGTGCGGAGTGGCACACCTCATCCTCCCCCGCCCCGAAAATTTTATAGCGTAGCGTTGTTCGAGCGAACCCTCCATCGCGCCATGTTACAACTTGCAAAAACTTGCTGCACGTGGATCGACATCCACACGCTGTCACTGCTCGCAGTAGACTGACTCCGGGCGCGTTTGGAAGTACAAACCACCCACTACTTTTTCCGCGCCACAGCGAGCGCTGCGGTGGTTTGTTGAGTCAGGGTAGCATCATGCTAATTACTATCATAATGAACCCTGTATTATGAAAAATATGAATAGTTGTTTCAAGAATGGTATTTTTTGACTTTCACCTTTCAACAATCTACCTATTTTAACCCTCGAGAACTCGCAGCGCGGTCTTTTCGACCGCACCTATAAATATTCTTTGATTTTGTTTAGTGACTTTGAGCAAACTTCCCCTCACCCCCCTCTAATCCTTCCCCAGACTGTATTGTTGCAACACACCACCGCTTTTGGCAAGTATACAATTCATTTAAAATTATGTAATTCATTCTTTAACGTCAAATTTTACAGCGCGGTCGTTTCGACCGCGTGCGAGTTCTCGCGTGACGTTCTGTGCGCAAAGGTTGAAGGGTTAAGGTAGGAAGAAAATGCGAAGAATACTACTGAATTATATTATAATAAAGAACGTAAGTCTGACAATTGATCATAGTATGTTTAACTGTGTTATCTTTTCTGTAAATCTCTTGAATATTGAATACTTTTTAATCTCACCTAACTTTCATTCCCTTTCCGTTGTTTGAAAATAAGGAAACAAGCCACCATAAATAGAAGATTAAGATTGTATATAGCTAGCTCTTTTCTACAATAAATAAAAAAATTAAGAGATTTCCATTTTGTTATGATGGCTGATATAGACTCTCAATGCTAATTCTGCTGTTTTTATGAATACGGGCTGCTATATGGTTTTGATGTATCATTATATCAACTCCCTTTAAGGTTGTTGTGAATGGAATTATCACTTATTTCTTTAACAGATACATTACATACATTCTGATGTTATGAGATCTCGTAGTCTCATAGCCCTAGAAAATTCTTAAAACAGTTATTCCAAAATATTACTGTTATTCACACAATACATTTTACATAATAATAAGATACAAATAAATGCACTATACTAATTTTGGAATTAGCATTACTAATTTCTAGTATTCAATTATTTCAGTTTCGAAAGTGTTTACTAGTACTATCCTCAGTGACGACGCCAACTTTTATTTGTCATGAAGAACATATACCTTAAGCAAGTCAGCTAGTTTGTCTATGTATCCCGAATTAATACCTTTATATTATTTGCCGTATATTATAGTAGCACATATTTGGAGGCAGTTAAGGAAAGAAACAAAGCGACAGAGGGCGCTAGTAGAGCTGTCCCTTCTAGTGACGTCACTGCAAGTAAAGTTCACGTCTGACTGAATCGAGTTGCTGCCCGAGGCATACGTTACAGAGTAGTACTAACTGTGCTCCATTTGTTACGGAAGTTTTAGGTGCAAAGCTCAAAGTATTTAGGAGGTACATCCACTAGAACGTCACTGTGAAGTAATTGTTATAATCTATTTCTGTACGTGTTCTTATGATCACTGATAACATTCCAGCTGCCAATGTCTTTACTGTGGGTCCAAAATCTCTTCGAGATGAATTTATGTCATACCGGCCGTTGACGAAGAAAGGATCAGTGAAGATCAGAGCAACAGTGGGATATGTGAGTGGAACGTCTCATTCGTACATGATAAGCCGGTTGTGTCCACGAAAGAAGAAAATGTACCTGAATGTATGTTCTGGTGTTTGCACAAAAGATAAGTTCCCTGTCGTAAAACCAGCCGATTCGCTTAACAATTTTAATCTCATTTGATGCTATAACAGCAAATATGAACAACCAGGATCTTTAGACTTTCTATTTGCACGTCATGTGGAAAGGCATTTCATGGATATAAAAAGTCCTTTATTACTTGATTCATAGTCTACAAACAAAGGCGACAGTCTTTCGTCACAGTATGTGCCAGAAGGCTTTGCATTGATCAAATGGCTGATATCTCATGGATACAGTGCCATGATTCAGTCTTTGGAGGTTCACCACTTACGCCCATACAAAGTCTTTGTTTGTTGTACCACTGATACAGCAATAATATGAATTCCCGCGAATATTTAGCCTTGTGAGAGTTCATATAGCTTCCGTCGTTCACAATTTACCACTTCAGTGCTCCTCGTTATGACAACATACTTCGATTTGCTTTTTACAAGGCAGAACACTTGAATGAGGAACCTGAAACTTGGATCGTTCCTTACCATTAAGGTTTTGACCGAAGTGTGAATGACAATATGTTTCAAGAGCGACTTGATTGCGTTTGTTATGTATGTTCACTGTGAGCAGGGTGTTGGTGCAGGCATGCTCTCTCTTCCAAATTTCATATTGATTGTAGGAATTCATAACTTTTCCATGCACTAACAAAACCACTTCGGATTTGGAAAACAAATCATTTTCGCTTGTGCTTGTTCACTTAAATATATTGAAACGCGAATGTAAACTAGTGTAAAGGAAATAAACACATTTTTCTTTTATGTTTTGGACTATGCATTGTGACTATAAATGTACCTTATGCGATGTTCTGCTAGCTGTTTCTCCTAACCTTTTTATGCTCTGCACATAACACTTCCCTGATATATTGAGCACTGTCTCAGGCATCAACTCGCTTCACCCAAACGTGACCTATACTTGTGAGTACCATTCATAAATTTCCCCTTCATTCCTAAGCGCACTTACCTGTTTCATACCCAACTATTTCATCGGTACAATTACACTTTTTCATTTTCTCTTTAACCTTACATTCAGCCATACACGCAGTTTCGCTGTAGTAATCGAAACCTAACATTCCAAAATTCTCATCAGGTAGCTGACAGCCTCTCGACATTATTGGTACGTTGTATACATTGCTATCCGCCACTTCTTCAGTAACTTGGTAATGTAGATTTATGTTATCGTACATCCTCGGTTCTTCCATCGAAAACGATGGTACATTATATGTTAAAGGGACATCGTATTGGCTAGCTGCAAATAACTGAAGTGTATAATAATAAGTGAATAAGATCCCAGGTCTATTTGACAATTTATAAAAAGTCAAAGTAATTTCACTAAGAAGAAAAAGAAATGCTGTAATTACTTTTTAAAATTATACCATTAAGAACATAAAACGTTGCTTGTAAACATATATATAAAATTAATCTGCTGAATATAGATTTGTCAACTACAATTTAGAATACTGTATACACCAACACACAATTTTATACATGACGTGAATCAGTTTATATGCCTCCATCACGGAAACCATACTAACATTTAATTTAGTTTCACAATGCAACTAATAGCTGAACAATGTCTTAAAGCACATATTGACTGTTTGAAGGTATTTTAGAATTTGATATAAATACATCTGAATGTAAATTGTTTTTCCTCAAAACTTCATTTCTACTTTTAATTCCATACACAAATTAAGAGACTAGACCCTTGTTAATGAAAAAATCTAGAATGTCGGCGTATATTTGTAGGTACTTATTAATATAATTTTGTATTTCATCAATCACAAGGATATCAACTAGCTTTAGATACACATGTTGTTTCAACTGATTAATTTCAATCTCAATAGACATTACGATATATACTCTTTGCGAATACTACAATTCGAACCTTTTAATTTTATTTCTAATATAACAGTTTTCAATGTTCCATCTATAAATATCATTGGCCGTATTTCAACTGTTTCTTTCCTTTCCAACATAAATGGCAGTATTTTAATGAACATCAACTCTCTTTAATTCGAAAATTTCTTTTTCGTCTATAGTTACAGGAGCTACCTATGTAAAGAAAAGTTGTTTTTGTAAATAGCCAAGTCATATCTTTTAAAGAGTAAAGACATGGTAATTTTCTTTTAAAAATTGATCTCGTATCAACAGTAATATTATGTTTCAACATTTGAAACTCGTTTAACCTGAAGAGCATACTATTTAAAACACAAGAGAATTTCAATTTTTGTTGCGAAATTATGACGTAATTCCGAAATTCGCTAATTCAACACCTAAAATAAAATTAGTAAATCTATAAATTTCGGTGCCAGACAAACGATAGTGCAGATACCTTTGCTCATCGAACGATAATTCAGCATTAGATTCAAGGGAAAAAATATGATATTTTTTTACAGTTATTACTATCTTGTAAACAATATTGAACATAAGGGTGGTTAGCACCAAACTAGTTTAAATTACTCTTGTAGTAACTCTTAATTCTTCGGTCTGTAATACTTTAGTAAATTACTCTCGTAGTAATGTACTCTCTTAAAAATATTGGAGAGCTCAATTTCTATTTCCTCCTTTAGTTGTAATTAAAGTATTTAAACATTTTTACTAAGGAAGTAATCCATTTCTGCACACTGCTTGAAAGTGCACATTGCTTCCCATCGGCAGCTGGAGCTTATCAGAAGATATACAAATGGAAAAAAAGGCAGAGAACATCTGGTTGTAATGATGGACAGGTTGTTGTTGGAAAAAGCTGACGAGCTTTATTCGTTAAAAATATGTTTAAGATGAGAGGAATATAACACTTAAATATTGTTAATTGGAAGACAAAAAGAAATCATGGAAGAAGAGCATATTCTTAAAAAGAATGTTAACAATATGTTCAGAAACGATATAGAGCAAACTCAATTTCCGATTGTTTCAGCAGCGATGATATATGAGACTTGGGATAACTGGTTTATGTGCACGAAAAACTTATGTTTTTGGTTGATGTGAATATGTTTTATATGTATAAAATATATTTTATTTGATTGATATTTTTCCAATGGATATGTTTTTGTTTTTCACATGACATCATATTTGTGTTTATTATTTCAGGATCAGCACATTTAATTTTTCTAATACCATATTCTAATATTTATTTGTATTAGCAAAATTATAAAAAAAAGGAAATAATCTAAACATCTTTATTGTATAACTTTCTCTACTGAAATAGGAAATGAATTCAAAATATTAATCCCCTTATAACAAATATGAAGGAAAGAAAACGAAACCAAAAATAAAAGAAGAGGAAGAAACAAATAGGGGACTGAATTCAGTTGATTTTAACTTTAACGTCCCTTTAAGCAGCGAGGATATATGAGACTTGGGATAAGTGATTAACGTCGAATGCGAACCACATGAGATTCCACCGGGAATCGAACCCGTGTCTCCCACGTCAATTCATTTAGGAATGAAAAGTTTTTACACTGACTTGTTATTTTATTAGCAAAGTAGGCACGATGTTCAAAATAGTTGAGTATAACGGACCATCTGACAGTTTGCCTTACAGCATTTGCTTCTGGCTGAATTGCATATTGGTTGAAGTCATTCACTTTCACAGCATCAGGGTGAAACACATCTACTTCTATTCCAATGCTGTACATAACTGCAAGAGCGACAATACCATTAACACTTTTGTTTTGTTTTTATCGCATTGTTTTAGTAAGAATTTGGAAGCGTTTCTCCGAAACACGAATGTATGTTCTTTTCACATCTTCAAGCAATATGGGCTGTATTATAGCGTCCTCCGGCTCCTGTGTGGGGTCGAAACCTAGTAGTCATAATATGTTTGGAGTGAGCACATCCTTTGTTCCAAGAAGCAATTAATAATATTGCTCATTTTTTAAATTGTGCAGCACTTCTACTATTGACCCAAATGTCTCCTTTCATGCATGAAACCTACCAACGATTTACCACGTTCAAACTCTTCATTTTGGCAACACAAATGATTTCTGTATTGATAGAAAAGAAATTATTGCGATTTCTGTATAGTTGTGCTTGAGCTCCAGAAGGACAAAGTATAGGTTTATTTACACAATCCCACTATTGCATTTAGCAATCCACCAATTAGATAGAATTCCCTCTTGTTCCTTGATATATTTTCTTGGTTGTGGCATCGACACATACAGTGGCTGTAAGACAACTGCACTCTTTATCATATTCCTAAAAGTTCTTCCAGTAGTAATACGATGAATGTTAATGAGGTCCCCTGCTTCGATTTGATAAATACCATTGCAAAAGTTTCGTAATCCACAAAGAAGTTGCTGCCTAGGATAAAAAGCAAGATTCCGGTCATAGTTGTGCCGCAATAAAAGCTCCAGCATAACTAGCAGAAACTCAAATGACTCCTTACGAAACCCAAACCGCTCTTTGAAATCATTGCATTTTTATATTGTAAATGTGTCTCCTTTCTAAATTAAAACCCTTATTCTTGGTATGTCTGCCTTCATACTCCATCTTTATAAATTCTTTGTAATCCAGGAAATTCCTAGAATTCGATATTTAATACGGAGAACCAAAGACCACACCCTTCTCTCTAACTTTACTCCTACTACTGTTAAGGAGTAAATTGTGGTCTTATTTCCTCCTTAAGTTACTAATGTATTAGCGTGCTCTTAGTTGTACTGTCCACCAGTTATGGAGTAAATAAATTTACTTCAACAGTAAATGAAACATTCACTCCTGTAGTTATTTACTTTTTTATTCAGGTACTCTTGACTGGAAATCTCCGATTTCCTTCTGCCTTAGTAAATTACTACTTTTGTTCCATATACTCTCAGTAGGTGATTTTTACTCTTAGGTTTGGACAGCACAAAACTAGCATAAATTACTCCTGTAGTAACTCTTACTTCTTCAGTCTTATCTGCTTTAGTAAATCACTTGCGTAGTATCATACTCTTTTAGTAGTTGTTTGAGAGCTCAATTTCTATTTACTTCTTTACTTGTAACTAAAGTAATAATGGCTTTCTACCAAATACGCAAGCCATTTTTATGCAATGCTGGCGCGTGCGATTCGTTTTCTACGGGGAGCTGGAGCCCATGGAAAAGGGCTGAGAACATGCGGTTGTTGTGAGGAACAAGAAGTTGTTGGAAAAATCAGCCTAGCTTCATTCGTTAAAATGAGTTAGATAGAGAGGAATATTATGCAAAAATGTTGTTAATTGAAACGCAATGTCACATCATGGAAGAAGGGCATAACCTTAAAATAGACGTTATGAATAAGGTCAAGGGAAGCAAACTTCAGGTTCCGATTTTTCAGGCATTGTGTTCGAGAAATTAAATGAAATGCCTTTATAAATGAAAATGAATATGTTTTATATGTATAAAACATATTTTATTTACTTGTCATTGCGTTTATTATATCAACATCAGTACATTTAATTTTTCTAATTACCGAATATTACCACATATTATTTCTATTATCAAAATTATAAAAGTAGATATCTTGTTTTTGTAGAAATAACCAAATCATCATTATTGTATAATTTTGTGTACTGATGTAAGGAATGAAATTAAAATGTTAATCTCGTAATTGCAAAAAGAAACAAAAATGAAAGCAAAACAAAATTCAAGAAAGAAAGAAAGAAGAAAGCACCATAACTATGAAGTTATACATAAATAAAATGGGTCACATTTCTCGGGTAGTGACGATTCATTGGCTAATTTATTCATTTAAGAAGGAAAAGTCCTTACACTAAATTGATATTTTACTAGCAAATTAGGTAAAATTTTAGTTAAATAATTATGTATAATAGACCTTCTGACAGATTGCGCTAACAATCTACATCTGGTTGAAATGCATATTGGTTGATGTTGTCCATAAGTAGAAGCTTTGCTTTGTATATACTTACACACAAACAATTTGCTGAGCAAAACAACATATTCACATAAAAAACTATATACGTGTTACAGTTTCGCCAACTAACACTTTATCTTCATCAGACACTATCTGACAGTGTCTGATGAAGATAAAGTATTAGTTGGCGAAACTGTAACACGTATGTATTTTTTTTATCTGAATATATTGTCTTGCTCAGCAAATAGCTTGTTTGTGGTTGAAGTTATTCACATCCAGAATCGAACATATCTATTACTTCTATTCCAAAGTTGTACAGAACTGCAGCAGCCAGAATAGCATTCTCACACTTCTTTTGTTTATATCGCATTGGTTCAATGAGAATTTGGAAATGTTTACGCTCTTTTGGACATCTTGTAGCAATTTGGACTCTATTGTAGCGCTCTTCAGCCCCTGTATGAAATCGAACGCAGGAGTCATAAGATTTTAGAAGACAGTATATTCACTATCTCCAACAACCAACCCATCACATTATCCATTTTCTAATTCTGCTGCAATTCTATATAGTCCCAATTGCGTGAATCTGCGAGAAACACATACAATGGCTTACAACGTTCAAAATCTACATATTTGCATCACATATGATTTGTGCATTCATAGAAAATACATTCTTACGATTTCTGTGTAGTTCTGCTTGTGCTCCAGAAGGGCAAAATACACAATCCCCCAATAATATTGGTCAATCCAACAATTCGATAGAATTCCTTTTTGTTCCTTGATATATTTTCTTGCTTCTGTAGTATGGACACACACAGTGGCATTAAGGCAATTAAACTGTTTAACACACCGTTGAAAGCTCTTCTAGTACGATGGATGTTAATGAGACCCCTCCTATGACTTGATAAGTACCAGTGCGAAAGATTCGCAATCTACAAAGAGGTTGCAGCCTAGGAGACAAAGCACGGTTCCTATCAGAATTATGCTGCAGTAACGGCTCTAACATACCAAGCAGCGCCTCTAAAGATTCCTTACGAAACCCAAAACTTTCCTTGAAATAGCAGTCGCTTTATATCGGAAAACGGTATCTTCCCTCCATTAAAACTCACATTCTTGGGATGCCAACCTCTTCCTCCATCTCCATACGCTCTTCGTAGTCCACGTAACTCATAGAATTCGATATTTTACACGCAGAAACAAAAAAAAAACACCTTACTCTCTAATTTTACTTCTATTACTGCTTAGGAGAAATTTTGGCCTTATTTACTTCTTAAGTTAGTAATGTAGTGCATACTCTTTGATGGTACTCTCCACCAGTTATGCAGTAAATAAAGTCGCTTCCGAAGTAAATGCAAAATTTGCACCATGTAGTTATTTACTCCTTTAATCCAGTTACCTCGACCGGAAGTGACGGATTTCCTTCTCTCTTAGTAACTTACTAGTTTAATTTCACTTACTAATGCTTGGTAATCGCCACACTTAAGGTGGCGTGCACCAAACGATAATAAGTGAAACTAAAGTATTAAGTTATTAAACAACAAGGAAATCGGCGACTTTCAAACGTGAGTACTCAACTAAATGAGTAAATTACTATTGAAATATATGTTTTCATTTACTTGCGATTATATTTATTTACTTCATAACTGATGGAGAGCACGATTAAAGAGTATACTACCACATCACTAACTCCAAGGGGAAACAAGGACAAAACTTACTCCAATGCAGTAATAGGAGTAAAGTTAGACATTAGGTGTCTTGTTTAGTTTCTGTGTGTTGGATATAGAATGTTATGGATAACCTGGACTATAAAGAATATGTTGAGATGGAGGAAGATTTAGACATCCCAAAAATTAGAGTTTTAATATAGAGAAGAAATTCATTTCCGATGTATAGCGACAATGATTTCAAAGAACGGTTTCGGTTTTGTAAGGAATCCCTTAAGTCGGTGCTTGGTATGCTGGAGCTATTGCTGCAGCATAATTCTGACACTAATATTGCTTTGTCTCCTAGGCTGAAACTTCTTTTGGATTGAGAATCTTTCACACTGGTATTTATCAAAGCGTAGCAGGGGATCTCATTAACTTCCATCGTAATACTGCTGGAAGAACTTTTAACAGTTTTATAGACCAGTGGTTCTCAAATTTGTTGTTACCAAGCGCGTATTAAATAATAAAAAAGTATTTTGTGACCGACATACATTTATTAGAATACACATGAACTTTCTATGTAATGGTAGAGTATTTCAAAGCAATTAAATATTTACAACGATATCTCTAATTTTAATTCCTTCAATAGCAGGTCGAATATGTGAATGATGTGAAATTTGTTTGGAGGTGTTGTTAACTCCCGAGCGATCACTAATGTTATAAACTAGATCTCGTTGCTTAAATTGTTATAAATTAAAGTTTAAATGGTTCCTTTTATGTCTATTTTAAATATCTCACTTCAAACAAAACTGTAACGTAAATTTATGAATATAGTAGCCTGGTCTATACGAGGATATCAGTCGGTGACGATCGAGCAAGCACAATGTAAATTTCTTTGTCAGTAACTGCAGAATTTGAAAATGTACACATGCACAAAAAGAGCTAAACTATTTCCATAGAAAGGAAACACAGAGTCAACACTATTTTCGACCAATTCCCTAACACGTGACAAATTTTGAAACGTACAGTAGAATACTTTCTACATGAAACTTCAGTGGAAAGATTTGGTTTAAAATTTTAGTAGTTGCGGAGTTGTGTCCTGGTGGTCCAGACACCCTCCCGATATCCCGACTTATCTGTATGTTTTGCCTAATTTTAGTTCAACTTCAAAAATTTTATTATTATTATTATTATTATTATTATTATTATTATTATTATTATTATTATTATTATTATTATTATTATTATTATTATTATTATTATTATTATTATTACTGAAAATTTAAGACCTCAATATTACGTCCTATTTCTATGTAAATAAGGGTACTGTAGTTGATAGGAAAAGAAAAATAAAGGAGAAGAGATAGTGATAGTGATAGAGAAAGGATAAGAGCGATTAGTGTCCGAAAGGAAACGAGGTGGGAGAAGATGTTGTCAGCTCCTGGACAATATTAATATCGAAACTTCGGATGCCTAAACAGAAATTAAGTAGTAGAGTTCCTAACCACGATAAATAATAACACGCTTAATTTGGCTAAAAGACTTTGCATTATGCACAGGTTATATTGATATTTTCACAAAATGTACACATCAATATAAAAATGAGTAGTTCCTATTTACAAATTTTGGTTGAACGGATATAAGGAAATTGCGACCGAAAAAATTATTTCTAGCAGTAGGAGTAAAGGTGAAAGACATTGGGAATAATTCCACGGAAACAAAATATTTACACACACATTTACAACTCGTACTAGGACATAAACATGACCCTTAGAGATCGTACTCATTAATTGCTTGATAAACACGGTACGTTTTCCACCACATTACGAATCAAGGTTATAGACACAGATGTCTTTTTCCTAGTATTTTCCTTGTGGAGAAAGCCGTCTCCACTCTCACATGTAAGACCGAAACAAATTGAGCATTTTTCATTTTATTACACATCAGAAGTATGAATATTTTAGTTCATGGAAACAACTTACAGCAGCGAGAATCGAACCCGGGACCCCTGAATTACGAAACGCATGCATACGCCATAACGTTAAGACTGTTCTGTTAAATAAGAGTCAAAAACACTCGTTTATGAAACAAGGTGCTCACGTTTACGATAAAGACGAAACGCACTGATTTCTGTCATGATAAAATACTATAGTAAAGAGACTTCAAATTTAAGTAATAAAAAAAATATACATATAGTGCCTCAGACCACTTTCTTTTCTGATTCACCGAAAGTATCTCCGTAACGTGTCTATATTGTATCGTGGCGGACATAGGTTTTTTTTTCAGGTAATGGCGACTGCTTGAAAGAATTTCTGAGTATGAGAATTAAATCGGTCATATATGTAGTTTCGTGTGGAAGGAAACAAACATGTGAACCAAAGGTTTAAGAACAACTCAAGTTTTTAATATAAACTCTACCAATGATTATTCACTTATATCATCATAAATGAAACACGAAATACTTTTTGAAACGAAGAAAAATAGCATACAACTTTGCAAGCGGAGGCAAAGAAACCTACCGTAAGCAGACTAAAGATGGATCGTTTACCGCGTAGTGATCGCGGGTCACTGGTCAAGGCGGTTCACCAGTAAGTTGGAGGTTCTTTCTTGGTGCGGATTCACTTAAGGAAATATTTTTCTTACTTTCGCATTTTTGATGGCGATTGATCGCGGATGATGCTGGTTTTATTATATTCAAATATTTGAATACTTGGATGTTTTAATACTTGAATTATCAAATCTCCAGGAATAATAATAGTGATAATAATAATTATTATTATCTCGTAAAATATTAAAAATCAGAAACTTGTCATTGCTCAAGTCATACCATTGAAAGCAGAAACGTGACTTTAGGCAAAAAATATTTCGGTTTTGTTTAATGTTGCCCATGAGAAAAGGAATTTCTCATCTTGATTCTAAAACAAAATAAACAAACTCGGGATCAGAATTTTAACGTTTTACATTCGAGACGGGACAACGCTAACTGAAATTACCGTCTTGCTTTGAAGGTGAGAATTGAGACAAGACGAAAAGTATCGTAAATATTTCTCATTTTATCTCGATTCTCGAAATAGTTTATGCCACTCTTTAATCAACGATTGCTCTGTAGACTGAATCCTATACGTTATTTCGTTATTTTGTATTTCAGAGCTAACTGAATTATGGTATATATTTTATGGTATGGTGTATATTTTTGTAGCAAAGCTTTTATAATTAAATCTCCATATTCTACAAGATAGTTTAATACATGCCTTACTGTTCAATGATATTTAGTTATTTTTATTACAGTTATTTTCCTTAAAACGTACAGTAGAATACTTTCTACATGAAACTTAAGTGGAAATCTTTCGTTTAAATTTGGGTAGTTGCAGAAGTGTCTCTTGAATGTACGGAACACCACCCCGAAATCCTTATGTTTATATAAATTTTGCCAAATTTAATGCAACTTTAATACCATTGTTATGCACTATTATTATTATTATTATTATTATTATTATTATTATTATTATTATTATTATTATTATTATTATTATTATGGAAATCTTTTTAATTTAATGGTTCACACTGCTCCACCCAGCTCCCGCCTAGTGAGCATTGTGCTGAACAAACACCCGTGTGTAGGTTTTCTCCGGGTTCCGTTCCCACCCACTTTCTTTATTGCAATATTTCTTTGATTCTCATCATAGACGTTATCTGTAGCTTAGCCGGCATAACCATTACATAAAAATAAATTTTCTTACGGTTCTTGTGAGTTCTGTATCCTAATTTCTACATGAAATTTGGCTCCATAGTTTCCGTTTTAACAATTAGCTAGTTGTAGGGACGTATGCAGAGGGTATGTTCTGATGGTCCTGACACTTCTCTGCAATCCCGGCTATTTTGTAACTTTTGCCTAACGCTACGGGCAATTTGACAGATTTTAATATTATTTGTCCTCATACGGAAATTGTCTTCTATATTATTATTATTATTATTATTATTATTAGTTGTAGTAGTAGTAGTAGTAGTACTGTATATTTGAGATCTCAATATTAAGTCCTATTTTAATACAAATAAGCATACTGAAGTTAAGAAAATGAAAAAGAAAATTGATCCTCTATAAGGATGAATTGCCTTATAAGAGATACCTTGGAAGGAAAGGACTGGGTGATAGAAGGTGTCAGCAACTGGACAATATAAATACCGAACCTTCGCATGCCTTATCAGAAACTAAGTAGGATTTGTCTTCATCACGATACATAGTAACATACTTTTTTTGGTTAAAGACAATGGATTAGTTATGCGTTCTATTGTATGTTAACAAAATATACATACAAGTATAATAGAAGAATAGTTCCTATTTACTATTTTTGGTTGAACGAATATATTGAACGTGTTGAAAATGGCGAATGCAATATTATTATTTCTAGTAAGATTGGAAGAACTTAATAACAATTCGACAATGATGTTTCAGACAAATTTATGATTTATACTAGGCCTGAAGTATGACCGGTTTGTATTTATGAATTGTTTCTGAAACACGCAAATTTTCAAACAGTAGAAATCGAGATTGTAGATTGTGACGTCATATTGTTAGTCTTATCTTGTGAAGGAATTCGTTTCAAACCTAACTTGTAAGAACGAGAGAAATTGACTATTTTTCATGTTATTATACATCAGAAATATCTAGATTCTAAATTATAATTTTTCTGAATATTCTCGAAGGGACTCGAACCGCGGACCCCTAACTCGCGAAACGACTTCTCAAGCCACTACCCTAAGACGGCTCTTTTATGTAAGAGTCCAGAAACACTAGTCTATATAGCAAATTGCAAACATTTTCGATTCCAATATTTTATTAACGATGAAACAATGATTTCGGTTATGAGTCCAGCGAATTCAAGATTAAATTTAAAAAAAGAACGAAAGTATCTCCGTAACTTATATCTATCATATTCGGTTATCTCAATTATATTCAGTCGTTTTACAGGTATTTCCAGTACCCTTGAACGACAGCGATACGAACACAGATACATCGAGGAAATCTAATATTTCAAAGGCTCCCCCACCAGGAATCGAAACTGAAACTCCGCCTACTGATCTATCTGATGGGTTGGGTGCCTGGTTCGTTCCCAAGGCAAATAAGCTTGAGACGACAAGATCATGTTCATGGGTTTTTGGACACTCCCACTTTCTCATTCCACCATTTCGTCCATCATAATTCACTTGCTTCAATCATAGTCTCCCTCAACCTAACAGACCTAATCGCTGGATATTAAACTTAAAGATTTCATTTTCAAGATGTTAACCCAAACCATTTCGAATTGAAAACAGTTGTATTTTCTATTGCTCATTAACATTGCTTCACAAACATATGTAGAAAAGCATGGGGAATTGTAATTCCATTCAAAGTGAAACAGCATACTCATAATACTTTAACCTAAAACGAAACAACTAAATATCCTTTGGAACTTTTCCAAAATATGTACGGATATTCTGAAAAGTGCCTATCAGAGTTGGGTCAGTGATTCGATGGGTCAAATGGGGCGAGTTTTGTGAGTGTCACTGTGTCGTGGGTCAACAGCATGTGACCCACTGCAACCCACTGCGACCCACCATTAGTGATGGGCAGTGGGAATATTCCCGGTGGGAAGGAATTTAAGAATGGGAATATTCCCGGGTTTTTTCCCTGGCCTATTAATTCCCGGGAAGGAATTTATTTCCATTTCTTTACTTTATCTTCCAAATTTTAAGAATTATATCACTAATTACTTTATTTTTAAATATTATGACTTACTTCTAGGTTTTTATAGAATTTGGAGGTTAAAAAGTTTAAAATTCTTTGACAGTACTTTATATAACTAATAATGTGCTTTTTCAAGTTCCATTTCAATTTGCACTAAAAAAGAGTAATTATTTAGAATTGGAGGGCCAAAACTAGCAAAACGTAAGATGATTTACGGAAGAAATGAGTTGATAGTAGTGTTTAAGTAGTCAAGAAAGTATCGAAAACATTTTTTTGGGACAGTAGGGGTTTGTACAAACCGTAAAGGTAAGTCGAAGTGATTTATGTTAGAAAAGAAAGTGAATTGTTGGTAACGAAGATAGAAAACAACGTTCCCTGCGGGACTCTAATCTGTCTTCACTCGCTAACGCTTACTCGGTAATGCTGTCTAAATTTAATGTTGGTAACGTAATTTAACGTATGAAACCATAAAACAAAAATATCGGAATACAATATCGCAGAAAAGTAGGTACAAAATCTGATCCACCAAGGCTAAACAATCGCCAAAGTAGCAAAGTATTAATTTACAAATGATGGAAAGAAACCATTTTGTAAAGTAATGTAGAATTATGTAGAAATAGAAATGAAGTACTATTAACAAACCCTGAACTAGTGATGGGCAGTGGGAATATTCCCGGTGGGAATGAAAATAAAAAATGGGAATATTCCCGGTTTTTCCCTGGCATTTAAATTGGCGGGAAGAAATTTACTTTCATTTCTTTATTTTATCTTCCAAATTATAAGAGCCGTATGACTAATTACTTTACTTCGATTTGTTATGACTTAGTTCTTGGCTTTAAATAATTTGCAGGTTAAGAAAAAAAGTCGTTGACTGTACTTTATATAACTAATCATATGTTGAGAGAGAGGTATATGGGAACATCTCTCTCTCATTAATTCCATTTCCATTTGCACTAAAAAGTAGCAAAGCACAAATTTACAAATGATGAAAAGGAACTAGTTTGTAAAGTAATGTAGAAATTATATAGAAATAGAGATGAAGTACAATTAATACACCCCAACCCATCATTAATAATAGACGTCGGTCTTTCTCTTGTCTTTGACTGAATTTCTGAAGAGCTACTCGGACTTCTCTTACATGTGAATTAACGCATGAAATTTCGAGAAATAGGTAGGAAGAAAGGTCGTGTGTGGGAATGTTATGTGGTAAATTATAAAGATAATTCAGTATATGACAAATTTTGTGAACATTAAATATGTATGTACAAATGTTGGTAAATTGATGAGACACGTATCTTCTGGCAGTTGCCTAATCTAATTTATTTATAACATGTAAAGATTTAATATGTTTGAAATATCAGTAGTAGAGTGAAGTTTAGAAAATTCACTTATAAATTTAAACTGTTTAGCGGTGTAAAAATATGTGGACTTACTATACCATTTTTCCACATATTTACTTTCATAGAACATATTGGAAGTAAATACACATTTATGCGTACTTTTTAAATATAATAAAATATTAGTAAAGTAACATAGTACCGTTAAGAATATACATTTTAAAGAATCCTCTGTAATAATATACTGTGATAAAAAACGAATTTTTACTTTGAAATCATAATACAATAGTAGAATGCAATTTTCTTTGTGATTGTAGATAAATTCCCATTTTGGGAATCTTCCCGGGAATATTCCCAGGGAATATTCCCAAAAAATATCTTCCCAGGAATTTACTCATCACTACCCACCACTCACCGTGGCCAACTGCGACCCACCACTCACCATGATTCACTGCTACCCATCACGCATCGATCCACTCAGCTCACTGCATTGTAGACAGCATCTTCTAACACTCGACCCTAGCCATAGAAACAAAAAACACGTTTCTTATTGGTTGCACTTTGCGATTGTCCAAACCAGGTCCGCAACCAGAGGGGTGCTAGAGAGCCTACCCTCCTAAACATTTTGTTTTATCTCCAGACCGCAACCAGAAAACGCAATTTAGATATGTGTAAGAGATTTTTAATCACTTGATCCCCTTAACATATTTATTGCCCCTCTAAACCTCTGTGGCTGGTGCTGGTCTGGTCCAAACCTTCTGGTGTATGCATTTTTTTTTGTAGAATAAAATTGTCATTTTGTTACGGTTGAAAAAGAAAATTTAAGAAGCAGTTGAGGTTAAATTCATATCATGGCAGTCAATGGAGAACAAAGCAAACCCTGCGGGGGTTCTAATCAGTTCCTACTACTACTATTTCTTCTTCTTCCTTCTTCTTCTTCTTCTTCTTATACAGTGGAATCGCATAGTAAAAATGCACACTAACGTAAGTAAATCAATTATTTGAGTATTATTTTTTTTAAAAAATAGAAAAAGATCTTTGTCCTCATTTTAACTCACGTCAAAAACAATTATAACTACTAGTGCACTGCGCTAATATGTACGGCCACAAAGACCACCAGTAGCAATTATCTGATTTCTGGTGTATTTATATATGTTACGTGGCGAGGAAATAAGCACGTCCTATGAGTAGGGTCGAGCGTCATTTAAAAACATGCTTTTGAACACTGGTGAAATTGTCTACATTTTACTTTCAAGGCCTCCATTTCCCTTTTTCATTTGTTTCTGTTTACCTACCTGAGATGAGTATCTCAAGTTGAAAAAAGAACTTGAGTCATTCTTGGATATTGATATTTGTTGATATTTGTAATTGTAATAATAGCAATAGGACTTATCTTACTACTTGGCTTTCGAGACTATAAGATTTTAGAGGAGCTAACTACAGGAAAAGAATAAATTGTTTAATCACTTTAACTTATAAATTATTATATAAAAATCAAGTAATTATGTGTGCCTAATCATTACAGACAAATTGAAGTCAAATGAAATAAATTTTGGTATATAGTTAGGCCTTAACTCAAACTGTGATGTTACCGTATTGCTTTCATTATAATAATAACCTAAGGTAGAGGGGGGATTCGAACTTTTGCAAAACAAAAAAAGAATTACTTACAAGCTGTTCAACTTAATGAGCTGAAATTCAGTATATTATCTCTTTATTGAAAACGAACAGAACGTCTGCTAGCATTTTTTAAACTTCTCCTTTGTGGGAAGGGGCGACACTTTCTACCTTAACAGCACAATTACACAGCGGGAATATGCCTATCATGTTCCCTCAGGTACATGGTTATATGTCCAGTATGTGTCTTATATACTTCTGATAAAGAAATCACATGGATGGCAAGTGATAGTCACAGTCTATGTGTGTCTCTAGGCACATGCCTGACATGTACTTGAGGAGCGTGCCTAGTATAATCTAGGTATGTTTTCCATGTCATAAGGTCAATGAACCACAAAATTACTCCCCCAAAATATGTTAAATCGAATATATGCGTAATGTGTTTACATTAAAGTGAGTCTAATCAACACTTTAAACAAGTAAAAAATGTAGGGCTACCCTTGAGTGGGCGCGAGCCACCAACCTTTGGATTACTAGCTGCGTGCTCTTCCGACTTGGCCAAAAAGGCCATGAAGAGAACGTCGCTTGTAGAGGGATATAATATTGAGATCTTTTGCATTTGCCTAATCAGAGTGCTCCTTTGACCGCATATATTCGACTATAACACTTTGGGATCAGATAAAATCTGCTCACCATGTAATTTTATAACAAATTGACCAGTATCTATTTACTTTATACCATGGTTCTCCAATACTTAGTTTCAAATGATCGGCGACGGATGCCATCTAATAGAGTTGATATGTTTATTGATTCTAGTACACAATCGCTTAGAAAAAGAAGCATAAAATGCATCAAATGTGAGAGATGAATTTAGAACACATAAATGGCGAATGGCTAGTACATCTTGTGCTGTTAGGGTATCTGAAACAATATGTACCTAAAGGTAGTACCTAGAACATGACATATTTGTCCCAAATGACGACATAAAAACAAATGACTATCACAGTGCGAAGCAGAGCCAGGTATATAAATGCAATATTTGTCGTACATAGTTGCAAATATCAATTAGTAACAAGTACCAAAAGTGTAGGTAGCTGAAGTACATAATTAGCACATGAATATCAATTGTGCCTAGTGTCGCGTACCTAAAAAGTAGCTGGGACACCTAAATGGCGCATGCCTAGCACATCTTTTTCTGTTAGAGTATATATGGTAGATTGATAGTGGGTTTGTTTATAAAAATAACCGAAAACAAGCGATGTTAGTTGAGACACAACAATACAGCGCTTCGCAACATATATCCATGTATGCTTACCATCAGCGGCGGATCCAGGACGCACTTCTACAGGGCCGTTGGGTTCTAATACTGCTACTTAGAGCTACCTTAAGAGCTCCCAACTCTTGGTTCTATTTATATACAAAATAAGAAAGTTTCCTGTTTTGAGGGGCATCCGCACCGCCTGGATCCGCCTCTACTTACTATGCGCTTTCTACTATATTAATCACTGAAGCTTGTTTATTATATGGAGCGATTAAACCACAGGGCAATCAACCCATAAAACTTTGAGAAAAATGGGCATCAATTTGTAATGTAATCTTACGTACGTTGATCTACTAACCTTGAATTCGACTTTAGAACTTTAATTAGTTTTTCACTGAAAAATATCGATAATTAAACAAGAAAATAATTAGATCATATTAATTTAATTGAAATTCATTTTAACGTTACACATGACAAACACTTTACCATTTTATATCGTAAATATAGATCGTTATTGTAACAGAGCAGTGCTTGAACGGCTGACGGTAGAAATTCAAACTCCGATTAGTTAGAATTTCACAACCTGATTGTATTAGAAGTGTAAAGTCTTTAGTCGGTAAAGAGGAGGTGGATCATGTGCCAGAGATGATGATGATGCATTCTGGTGGGTCAG
Organism: Thermobia domestica; assembly: GCF_964235325.1. Classification (NCBI taxonomy): domain Eukaryota; kingdom Metazoa; phylum Arthropoda; class Insecta; order Zygentoma; family Lepismatidae; genus Thermobia; species Thermobia domestica. Next base: position 286,762,214 of record NC_137456.1, on the reverse strand, counting down.
TGGTTCATGATGGATGGTGGGTTGGGATGGTGGGATGAAAAGAAGAAGAAAGGAACATTTAAGGAAAAAGTAAGATAACCAACAGATGCAATTGCTCAAGAATAAGAAGAATAAGACAAAGAAGAAAGAATTGTAGTTAATGAAGTTGAAAAAGCAGAAGAAGAAGAAGAAGAAGAAGAAGAAGAGAATATCACCAGTGCCAAAAGAAGAAGAAGAAGTAGATGCAGTTAATGCTATTCAAATTGCAAAAGAAGAAAACAGAAGAAAATGAAGACGAAAAATATAAAGGATTATTAGAAATAATACAAACTGGATGTGATAGAATGATACCATAGAAAGAGGAAAAGGAGGCATCCCTCGGCAATAATAAAATTGAAAAATGGTTGCAAGAAGAAGGAGAAGAAGACGTCGAAGAAAGCACCAATGAAATACATGTTAGATCGCAGATCATAAGAGAGACTTACAATGAGGAAATGAAGAAAAAGAAGAATAGTTTTACGAAAATGAGCTACAAAGTTGGCTTAGCAATTTATTTCCCAATCCTAGGAAAGAAGAAAAAGAAAAAGAAGAACAAGAAAACGGCAAAAGAGACAAATGAAGAAAAGTTGCTAAATCTCACGTTTTCGCAGATAATAGAAGAGGTTTACAATGCAGAAGAGAAGAAGACAGAAGAAGAAGAGATTTACAAAAATAAGCTACAAAATTGGCTTAACAATTTATTTCCGAAGCCTGGAAAAGATGAGGAGGAAGATAAAGAAGTTTATACATCGTTTATGGAAATATTAGCAGAGGCTAACACTGAACATGGAGAAATAGAAGTTGATTTAGACGAAATACAAAAAAGAATGGATTAATTGCTATCTGAATTTCAAGAAGAACGAAACCCAAATGTACAAGTGGGATTTGGAAATAACAGTCGTAATTATGATAACAATAGGTTTCATATAACAGAAGAACGTAGAGGACAATACAGAAGATATAATATGGAGGGTACAATGTTAAGAATCCGATTAGCCCCCACGAGTGAAGTTAACACTTCGCGTTGTGTTGACTTTAGAATATTTTCCGCAAGCCTATGTAATTAGTTCCTTTTTATTAAAGCCAATAATTTATTGAAGAAAAGAAATGTTTGGAGCGTTCAGAGCACAATCGATCCAAGTCATTTTCAATAAGGTTCAGTTTTACGCAGGAAATGAATTCTATTTCAAAACGTAATATCTTCGCAGTCAAGAGTCCGAAATAAATGTAAATAAAACCACGTAAAATTACTAGGAGAGTTTCATATGACAGCCACTGGGTAGGGGCATCAATGGGCATGAGGCAGCCGCCCTCAATTCTACCCTGAATCTCAGATTTTGGGGACAGCAAGATAGTTTTAGAAACCTTTTGATAAGCAAAGTCCAACGCAACAATTCGAGGTCCTTACCAGAGTTACCAACTATCCCGATTCCGTCGGGACTGTACCGATTTCTGACTTATTTGTCCCGCGTCCCGATCAGACATTCGTCAGGACGCATATTGTCCCATTTTATCTATTTTCAAAGTTAATTAATATTTTACTGTGCCATTCTTACAAAGAAATAACATTCTTTTACATGCAGTTTTATATTGAGAATCACTTGCAACAAATGTGTGTTTTAATTTGAGTTATAAAAAATAGCAGCTCGTCTTTAATTTATAGTTATTCCCTAATTGTTTTGAGTTGATAATCCAACCGACTACAATGTATTCCATGCAGAACGAAAAATATTGATTTGCAACCTCTTTTAAACGTTGTTTATGTGAAATAAATTACAATTACTTTGATTTGAATTTTAGTTTTGGTACTTTTGGTTTAAATTAGTTGCATATATTGCTTATAGTTAGTGATGAGCAGTGGCTGGAAAAATTTTAAAAAATAAGGTGCCGCATTCGTTCAGGTTCGTGTTATTCAGCTGATTATTTATATTGTTTCCAACGACTGCCGTATGTGTAGTTTGCTCGAAGGGGGGGGGGGAGGTTTCCAACACTGATTATTGCGTCTCGATTTTTCCTTAAGAGAAGTTGGCAACCCTGGTCCTTACACCGAATAAATACGGAGAAAATATAGATGATCAAAACGGAAACGTTGCTTAAGCCCAATTTTCAGAATTTTAAGCAGTCCCGAAATACGAAAGTAGATACACGTTTGAAATCCTAGGCCAAAAAAATAAACAAGAGAGCAATGTAGACCTATAGTTCTTTACGGTTAATAGAAATGGTGATAAACAAATGAAATTTTTAAATTTTACGTCCCATGGTTGTGCCGATTAGGATAAAGGAGACGGTAAAGATGAGAAATGAATGAAATGGTTGAATAAAGAAAGAGGGTGGAAACGGGAGAACCCTGAGAAAGCCCATGAACATGGTGTTTGTCCACCACAAAGTTCACATGGTGCGAGCTGGGATCGAACCAGGGACCCCACGCACATGAGGTGAACGCTCTACCACTGAGACACCGCCCCCCCAAATGGTGATCAAAGTCTATATTTATTCAGTATAAGTCCTTCAAATTTTTTCTGAGCATTTTGCTCAACAAAGGGTTTCTAAATCTGATTTACTGCTCCCAACATCTGAAATTGAAGCTAGGAGGCGGATGACCTCTAAACGGACTCCCCTCTCTAGAGGCAATCATATACAACTCTAGATTGCACCTTGTCATATAGTTTTTCTTTCTTACATTTCGGATTTCCTTTCTTTCTCTAAAACTGTATATATGAAGACTGGGAACCAACACTGTATCAACGAATTCCTGCGATATTTCAGAAGCACAATTTAGCAAAGAACCCTTTGTTTACTGAACACGACACAAAAACTTGTTTCCATTGTAATTCTTTTATTTATTTTTTAATATCAGTTCTGCAAGAAGTCCAACCTTCCACTACGATACTTTCTCACAAGTTAGCTGATAAGCATTTAAACAGTACATTAAACATTAAAAGCAAGAGGAAAAAAGATACAAAAGAAATTGTAGATCACCACGTTGACCTGGTGTAGCCACGAGAAATCAAAATATTCACATGGGAAGGAAACAGTCTTCTGAATGAGAAGCACTTTTTGACCATTTTCTTTCTCTGGCAGATTTTTATTTTTACAAAAATGAATTAAAATAAAAATAAGTATATGTTTAAAACCAGTCTTAAAGAAATACTCGTTTTTAAAACAAAATGTTTAAAACGTATATAAAATTTGTTTAAAACCAAATCAATTGTTTAAAACAAGTTTTAATCATTTGTTTTAAACAAAACAACAATGGGTAGTATTATGTATGAAGTAGTAGCGCCGGAACGTAGGAGCTCATGCCCTGTTAGACCCCCAAAATTTTCATTGCGGGTTGGGTTCTTCCCTCCAAATGATCCATCCATACTTTTAATTAATTTACATGTAGGAGTGCTGTTAATAGTTTCAAAACCCAGCGCAAAGCTTTCAATTAATTACAAAAATAACCTACTACATATGTCGTATAATCTATCCGTATATTGTTTGATACGCGGATATGTATAATTATTTCAACTAAGTAAACTTGTTTATATCATCCTCATTTGAGTTAATTCTAAGATTAACTAAGTCGCCCGACTGTTATCTTCCCATCAGCGCCTCTGATATCCGTATATTTTTCAAGTGTCTTTGTATAGTTTTACGTTTGTATCGTACAAACAAGAAGTACTGTGAGTACAAGTATCCAAAGACTCCCTTTTGTCATTTCGTCAGCCAGCGTTTCGCTCCACTTTCCCACGAAGACACTCTTTACGATTTGTGTTTGTAACAGTTGAGGGCAACTTCACGCTGCTGTGCTAGCTATTACCAGGCATGATTAATTTTGGAGCAGGCGTCAGTTTGGTTTCTTATATCACGGCCTTTGTACATCAAGAATTTATGTAACCCACTGTACATATACGCATGCTTTCTCTTTCTGGAGCACAATCAAAACTATACTGAAATCGCAAGAAACTCTTTGCTCTGAATACATAAATCATTTATGATGCCAATATGAAGATTTTCAACATGGTAAGCTATTGGTTAGATTCCACGCATGATGCATACATTTGCGTATAATCTAGTAACTTTGCTCCAGAATTTGAAAATGGATAATATGATGTATTCCTTGTTGGAAATAGTAGATATGCTCTCTCCAAACATCTTATGACTCTTGAGTTTCGACCCGACACAAGGGCCGAAGAACGCTACAATAGAGCCCATATTGCTACAAGATGCACATTCAGTGTTTGGAAGAAACGTTTCCAAATTCTAAGTAAAACCATGCTATATAAACGAAAGAAGTGTGAGAATGTCATTGTGGCTTCTTCAGTTTTGCACAACTTTGGAATAGAAGTTGGAGATGTGTATCACCTTGATGCCTTGATTTCTTTAACATCAATATGCATGGTACATATTCAAGACAGTATGCTCACTTTCAAATTGCGCCTCTTGAAACCGTCGTTTAAAGCCATGTCTCTTATGATTCTAATTATGAATTTGTTGCTTATTAATATTCGATCTTTCCAGCAACACAAAGCAGTTAGCACATCTTTTACTGGAAGAACAAATTGATATTTTTGCTCTGAATGAAACTGCACTCAAACCTCATGTCACAGCTCGCATCAAGGGTTATCACCTTCACCGACATGATTACATGGAACCAGCCACCAGAGCTCAAGGTGGAGTTGCAGTAGGTTTTTCACCAAAATTACCATTCCGACAATATCATCCACAGGCTTTTGGCAATCATCCAAAACATCTTCTGTTGTCCGTTTACTATCCATCCATTGTTATCAACGTTGCTACAATCTATATCCGGCCGAGACACCAAATACCATTTGATTCTTTCAATTACATTGCCCAGAATTTTCGGAATATCATCATTATGGCTGATATCAATATTCACAGTCGCAACGACCAAGAAAAACAGCAATTTATCGACTACGTAACGCAACAACTACATTTACATATTCATGACTTACCTAGTCATACTAGACCAAGCAGTCAAACAACGCCAGATGTTGTAATTACGTCACTTAATCTGGTCGGCGATTGTAATATCCAGGTACTTGACACAATAGGCAGCCACCACTGCCCAGTAAATCTAATGATCAATAAAGTCCGTTACTGCAACAACACTCCGGTGTTCGGTACCGTCAAACGTTACGATAAAGCAGATTGGAATACGTATAGGACAACCATTGAAAAAGATATTACTGAACTTACAGCACCGACTACTGAATCTGAATTGTATAACACTATATCACGACTCACAGATACCTTAACATCTAATGCTGAAGCATCTATTCCTACGGACAAAATCTGTCCCTCTAAACCAAAGTTACCGCCTCACTATCTGGCCATTGTAAAACGTGCATGACAGCACATTCGAAAATACTATCGTACTGGAAACGAGGCACATCTTCATTGCTATAGACAATGGCAACGAGCAGTGAAAAACTATCTCATTGCATATAAACGGAGACATTGGATTAGTGCTTGCAATAAGTTGAGAGACGAAGCACATCCTACCCGCTACTGGAAGAAATTCCATCAATTAACGGGAAAGAATACTGTTACATCATATCCGCTCCATCTCAATAGTGTTCCACTACTTTCAGACACAGACAAAGCAAATGCTTTTGCAGATCAACTACAAGCAGTATTCACTCCAACTGAATCTCCATGCCAGAGCGAACGTGTTGATATTTCCAGTGTACCTGCTCTACAACCCTCTGTAACACATCAAATAGACTTAAATCATCATCTTACCAGACCAATTACTGCTCCCGAATTACATTGCGCTCTTCGACGAAAACGAAACACAGCTCCAGGAGTAGATGCCATCTCTTATAGGATGCTAAAAGAATCTCCGCCTCTCTTTATTTCTTTATTAACTTTTATTTATAATTTCATTCTCAGCACTGGATATTATAAGTTACATTGGAAAGTCTCAAAAGTCTGCATGTTTCATAAACCGCAAAAGCCCATTCATGATGTTAGTTCTTACAGGCCCATTCACTTAACTTCTGTCTTCAGTAAGCTATTTGAAAAGATTCTCGTCAACAGACTACATATTCATCTTAAAGAACACGATCTGTTACCAACACATCAAGCAGGTTTTAGGCCTGCCTTTTCTATTAGCGATTAACTGCTACGTCTCACGACTGTTCTCACCAATCAATACAATAAAGCCTTTCCATCATGTTTAGTCCTTATGGACCTAGAAAAAGCTTTTGATAAAGTATGGCAGTATGGCTTGCTGCGGAAACTACAGTCACTCCGTTTACCAACTTGCTACATTCGTCTCATTTACTCTTTTTTAAGTAATCGAATAGCGTATGTTTCAATAGGAAATGTCCTATCTAGACCTATTTTTCCGCACACAGGCGTACCTCAGGAATCTGCACTTAGTCCATTATTATATATCTTACATGCCTCAGATATGCCTCGACCACCGCCTAATGTCTATGTTTTCCAATATGCTGACGACACAGCATTTTTATCGCTTGGGAAAACTATATATCGGATCAGTAGAAGCCTACAACTGACACTCGAATGCATGAAATGGAAATTAACTGTCAATTTTGAGAAAACGCAAGCTCTTGTATTTTTCCACCTAAGCGTAGAACTAAAGTACGCCGAAATCCTGCTAATTTTACTATATCAGTTGACGGGCATTTTCTTCGACCAAGCGCCTCTGCTACGTATCTGGGTGTGGTATTCGATACCAAACTCACCTGGAAACCTCACTTTCAAAAACTGGCGCAAAAAGCATCTACTAGATTAAATCTTCTACGCCGCCTTACGGGCACAACTTGGGGACTAAGTGCGGATGTCTTACTAAAGACATACAAAGTTTTTCTCCAACCTCTTCTCACTTTTGGTCACATTGCCTGGTGTCACGCTTCACCTAAACACTACGAGAAGTTAGCAGCTATGGAACGCCATGTTATTCGCCTGGCATATCGGATTCGCTTGTCATATCCAAATTACATGACCTACGAACACATCGACTTTCCAGCCATTTTCGACTATCTTGCTACACTCCGGTCAAGATACATTCAGTCACGCATTACAAATGCTCATCCACTCTATCTGGACACTTTAAGACTTGATGCTATTACGGATGCTCCGTATCGATACCAGCACTCACCCCTCAGCATACTCACCAAACTATATGTTAAGACAACAAATTTGGACGCCGCCGCAGATTGATATTTATGTAATCAGAGATCATATACCTCATATTTTTCCATTTTAGCACATGTTTCTCACTCATCACTAACATTGGGCTATCATCACATCTTCCATCAGTCTCAAGTCGCCCCGAGACAGAAGATCTAACGCTCATGTGTCTCAACTAATGTTCCCCAATGTGTTTGTGACGTCAATTGCACTTCATATCATTATCATACCTGCTTATATATATATATCATATACCTAGTTACATTTATCCATTAACTATATTTGTATATTTGCACCATTAGTATGATATCTTGCACTACATTATATTGTTTTGTTTTTCAAGACTAATTTTGGGTCTTTTTTTCCTTTTCGCAATCTATTGTTATTTTGCATTCCACTTAGACCATCTATTGTACCTGTACTAGCACCATCAACATGTATGGAAACCTATGCCAAAAAGAGGGCGTAACCCTCTAATGGCTGGGGTTAGTTTGTTTGATATGAAACCAAGTATACTGAAATAAACAAAATAGATGATTAAAGAAATCTCCCAAACCTAATCCCTTACCTTAAAAAAACGCTTTTAATTACTATTGTAGCATTTTAATAGATAGATCATACCTAATCTACTAGTAAAATAGTAAGTTAGTGTAAAGACTTTTCCTTCTTAAGTGAATAAAATTAAGGCACTGGGTAGTCAGTACTGCACTGAAATGTAACCCATTGTATTTATAGTTATGTTTCTGTCTTTTTTCTTTCTCGTCTTTCTTTTGGTTTTCTTTTTCTTTCTTCCTTTTCTTATTGTTTATAAGTATTGAATTAACATTTTCATTTTATTTCTTACTTTAGTACATAAAGTTATACAATAAAGAGTTTTTTTATTATTTCTAAGAAAACAAAATGTTTACTTTTATAATTTTGCTAATACGAATAAATATTAGAATGTGGTAACTAGAAAAATTAAATGTTTTGGTGCTGAAATAATAAACAAAAATATAATGTCATCTGAAAAGCAAGAACCTATTAATCATTGGAAAAATATCAAGCGAATAAAATATGCTTTTACATATAAAACATATTCATATTAATTTACAGAAACGAATTTCTCGAGCAATTTGCATGAAGAACTGAAACCTGAATTTTGCTCCATTTCGTTCTTGAACTTATTCATAACTTCCCTCAATTAACAAAATTTTTGCATTATGTTATTGTTACATTAACGCATTTTTAACGAATGAAACTTGTGTATTTTTTTCAACAAATTTCAGTTCTTCTCTACAACCGCATTTTCTATGCCTTTTTTCATGGGCACTTCTGCTGATAAGCTTCAGCTCCCGATAGGAAACTAAATTCACTTACAAGCAGTGTGCGAAAATGGGTTACGTCTTTAGTAAAAAGGCTTACTAATTTAGTTACAACCAAAAACGTAAGTAGAGATTGAGCTCTCCAACAGTTACTAAAAGAGAATATTACTACGGAAGTAATTTATTAAAATAGTACACACTAAAGAAGTAAGAATTACTATAAGAGAAATGAATACTTGTTTGGTCCTCGCCACCCTTAGAGTTGTACTAGTTCATATTGTACTCTGCTTTGTACAAAAATAAAACTGTTACAACATTTTTGTTATTTTTAATTCAAAGCAAAAATGTCCATATTCTACTTTTCAGTTTTCGCTTCATGATAATCAATACTCGAACCGGTATTTCAATTCATTCTATCATGTCTGAAATAGGCTTGGGAATGGAACATTTTTTTCAGTGTTGAATTATTTGAAAAACATTCCTTACTGTGTGTTATATGTTTTCCTTTTAATCCGGTGTTAAATATTAAAAGAATGAAGACAATACAAAAACTTGATTTGGACCACTATAATTTTAAAGTCCAAATGATATATATTATATGGGGTTAACTAAACCAAAGGTTTGTTTTTCGCTACTTCTTACAGTTTGACCCTATGCAATCAATATTACAACCAGAAGTAGTACCAAGGTTGTTCATATTTCAGTTTTCCGAGAATTACACTCGTGAATATGATACAATCATTCTGACGTTCATAATGAATTCCAAGAAACACTTGTGGTCAGGTATCATCTTTATTACTCTAAGATAATATATATTTTCAGAAGAAGTAAGGATTATGAGAGTTCATCGCATATTTATTGGTAAACTAGATCGATTAAAATATGCTTATCGATTTTCTTACATTAATGCTATATGCGTTTAATTATTTGCCTGGAATTACACATTTCTAATACTTCTCGCTCTTGTAGTCATGCATATTAATACACTATATTGTCTTGAGCTTATAGTAATCGATTCCTAAACACCCCGTTCTTTATATTCCTACTCCTTTAGTTCTATTACTACCTTCGCAGAAAATAGATTTTGTTTTTTTTATTTTTTAAATATGATACTTTGGATTCGCTAAAGAACGATAACAAAAAGGAGATAGGTCATAGTATAGTGACGTAGAATCGATTGAAAGGCAGTTGTCAACAGTTGTCGACTCTTCCTTAGGTTCTGGGCTCTTATATTGTCCTAAGGATTTCTTTAAGCAATCATCGATTTCTTTCCGGTTCTGGTCAGGGTTTTTCTCACTCCGCTAATTCTTTATCACTAAGCTTCTTTTAACACTAGCGATATAATCTTGTGTCATTAGTCAAATATTTCAATTCATTATATTTGCACCGCGAATTTAAACCCACATACAGGGTGTTAATTAATTATGCACAGAAACTTTATTGGTGAAATCTGCAAACCTAATCTAGAACAGAGCGATCCAAATAAGCATAAGGATGAAAACCTGTTGGTTCAAATTTCTGAGATGAAGAAAAGGAGGAAAAAGTAACTTTGAGGCTTTCTAGTTTGACAACTATGAGATAAATCAAAGATGGTCAAAGAACTCTGAGTGGCGTTAATACACTCTCTATCTAGGTATCCATGTTTAAAAGTTTACTCGTACCGGCGAAACATATTTTAAAGAGTTAGGTGAGATTTCGGTTCCGCTCTTCAGCTCCCTCTAACAAACTCGATCTGCCCGCCGGTACGACCCAACTTTGATACATAGAGCTTATACTAGTTCCTCTGATAGTTGAATGACCGCCTTTCAAATTTACGACATTTTTCGAGTGTTTTGTATTTTATAAATGAAAAACTCGTTTCTCTCTCTATACTCAAATTGACTTTTCTTCATTTGCTTTGAGGAATTTACGAAAGCACTATATATATATATATATATATATATATATATATATATATATATATATATATATATATATATATATATATATAGAGAGAGAGAGAGAGAGAGAGAGAGAGATTACAATTCTATTCAGATATAGTGATATAATTGACATAAGTTTCAAGCGGGAAATATAAATATAACGCAAAAATTCTCATCAATTTTAGCCTGCAATTATTGAGCCGCATGAATTAACAGAACGAAATACAGTTCAGGAATTCAAACTGCACAAAAGTATCTTGATACGCTACTATAAAAGACTCAAATGATCTGAGTATCTAGAACTTTACATGGACTAAAACGTTAATTTAGGCTATACACAATTTCTTGCTTTAAATCAAATGCAATGGGAAATGAAAATAGAACCCAAGTTCATATGTATCACGCTGCAATTGCAGAATTTTAAAGACACAAATGGTTATTTAAAACGAGTTAGATTGAATACTTGATAAGATAAAGAAGGTGAAATTAAACAACGTCCTTGACAAAATTTTATCAACCGTACTACTTATACAGTAGCTTCGGAGACGAAGGCTACATGATACAAATAAGGTATAATAACAAATTGACAGCACACATGATAAGTTAGAGTAAACCCAGGAAGAACATAACGTCGATCGTGAAACCACCTGGCATGAATTCGAACTGAAAGGCCCACTAGAAGTGAATATACTACAATTGATTCACCACATCTCTAACCAAGTGCAGAAAAGCATGTTCTTCTAATTAAATAGTTAATCGCAAAAATAATGAGTCCTTTTCAAATGCAATGTCTTAAGAAGAATCTGCACTCACACATGCAATTGTAACTTGATTGCCAATATGGGAGAATTGTTTGATAGAAGATATGGGATAATTTAATTCATGTCCGTAGACACCACTTGAATGTTTATAAGGACTCATGCTGCCTTTGTGGCTACCACTTCTATTCTAAAGCGACACTTTCATTCAGAATGTCCCTATGAGAATCAACTGAGTATAATTGTTTGGAGTTTATGTCTTTTCCGTCCCCTACTACCTTCACTGCAACAATTGTTCTATCATTATTACCTGAAAGTTATGGACGCAACCGCAGGGACTTATTTATTTATTTATTTATTTATTTATTTTATTTAATAACTATAACTATAAGGATAATTATCATTGTGTCAACTTAAGATATTTTTTTCTAATATAACTATACCATCTTCACAACGAAGTACGGGGGTTGGACAAAAAATCTAAAACGTTTAAAATTGTGAAAATCGTTCCTAGTATGGTGTAGGACCATCTTTTGCGTCCAAAACAGCTTGTATCTGACATGGAATGGACGTATACAGCTCCTGAATCGTCGTGTGTGGAATGTTTTACGATTGTTCCTCGAAAACAAGCTCCAGTTCGTTAAGGATGTTGTTTAAGGGTAATGACACCGAATACGCATTTCTAACTCAGACCACAATGGCTCAATGATGTCCAGATCTGGTGATTGTGGGATCCAGGGGAGGTGTGATAGCTACTTGTCATGCTCTTCAAACCATGATTTCGCCGTTTTTACAGCGTGAAAGTGTGCCAAATCATCTTGTTAAAATACCATCAATATCAGGGAACAATATTTGGGCCGTGGGTAGAACATGCTCCCAAATGTGGGTTCATACACCTTAGCATTAATCCTTCCATGCAGGGCTATAATGGGACCTGCAGAAAACCACAATATCACTATCCATACCGTAATAGAACCACCGTCATGCTTTACAGTTTGGAGCAGACAGTTTGTATCATAGGCCTGCGACGGTGTTCCAAAATGTTAATACAACCGGTTAACACGACCGTTAATACGACAATAGGCTGCGGAAACAAGGTGAAGGTCGATTTATTGGACCACATTACGTGTTTCAACTGCTCACGAGTTCACGCCTTGTGGTCCATGCATCCGTGATTTCCTTTTTAGCTGCTAGAATACGTTTTAATAACCTCCGGTCCCTATTTAACAGGATTGTCTTTCGACCACTGTTGTGCTTTGCAGACGTCGTTTGCCCATGAAGTGTGTATGCCCTCGTGACATTGGACACAGTGCTTTTCGATACCCCCACAAGGTTCACAACTCTTGCCACTGAAGCTCCAACCAGAAAGGCACAATCATACTTCTTTGGAAGTCTGTCAGGTCGCCCATTTTACCGCACCACTTTCATACCACGACACTCATAAGTAAACTGGTTACTGCTGACGGAAATAGAAGGTCCATATGACACATTGATAACAAAAAACGATCTGCCACCACAACACGTATTGTACAGTGAACGACCAAACTTACGTGTTCTGTATGAAGTGTTTTTAGATTTTTGTCTGCCCCTTGTAAATAAGATGTAAACTATTTATAGATGTAAGATATCGCGCAGAGAACATCCATACCCTATCGGAAAACGTCACTACAATTTAAAATGTCATTTTCTTAAAGACACAAATTTGTGCTATTTCAAGGAAAGCTACTTCCTAAAATTGGTTCAGTGTCTCTCGATCAAGAGGTATTTCTCTATAAATTGCTTCTCATACTATTCGATTAAGAACAGAAACAATATTATATTCTGTAAAAGGTTTTGGAAGACTAGCACGAATGAAGCATCTGGAGAAATTGGCTACAGAGAAAGCTATTATTCAAACATATTTACTCGATTGCTTTCCTATCTGCAATTCTTTATTGAAAATTAAGGAACTCGAACTACTTTTATAAAGATAGCCCGAATGTATGAACAATGAATAAAATTCGAAAATAATATTCTAAATGGATAGATGTCAACGTGACGATAACTCTTACAAACCATCAAAGACACCCAGAAATGTAATGGTTTTGATGGAAGGCATCAGAGCGGTAGAGAGGATAACTTGAATCTCAAATACCATTAACCAGTTTAAAAGTACCTAACTAATGGAAGGAAATGGCTCAAACGTATCATGTACTACACTTACAATAACAGAAGACAAACAGCTTTAATGTCCCTTAAACCTTGACAACACTATAATTGATGTGGGCTAATCCCATCACAGTATTATTTGTTAACATCTCTGCAGAATTCTACCAATCTTGCTAAATTAGTTTTAAAATAAATTTACGAAAACGCATACAACGTTTATTTTTAGAAAAATGAAGTTTTTAGAGGTGGGTAATTAAAAGCTGCCGAAAAATATCAGAATGAATCAAACAAAATGGTGATTATGTAGCTTCTTATGTAATATTTACAAAGATAATTAATATTTTCCGGTTCATCTCTAATTTGGAGTAACCTTAAATTATCAAATACCATGATACCTGTAATTAATATTACCCTTATTTTTCAATACCTTTAATATTCATTCATTAAGACGTTAATTTATTTTCAGCACATGTATATATAACAATGGAAATTAAAGTGTACTATTAAACCATAACCAACTTTTAATTTAAATTAAAATCTCTCTCTTCAAAGGGTTGATATATAATTCTAATAGCAATATCATAATCATTTCTCCATCCATTTCATCATAAGTTATGATTTTTGCTATTTTGGTACTTACCTTAATTAAATTCATCTACAAAATTAGCAGTTTGTAACGATTACCAGATAGTTTTTTTTTGCTGAGTTTCGCCAGGTCTATGCGAATTAGGCATTTGTTTAATTCAATGTAGCAATCCTACGACCAATTCCAGCAATTAAATTATAATTGTCACCATTTTGATAATTACACGTTTCCAACGAAAGTCGCAGTAACTTTACTTGTTTAAGTGGGTTTATAATATGTTTGCAAAGTTTGTAGATTTGTAATTTGAGCATCATTCATTTTCGCCTTTTCAACTAAAATACACCATTTTCTATATTAAAGTAATTCCACTTTACAAACTGAATAGTAATGCAATTTGCATAACGATACTTTTCTCGAAACTTCTAACAGCACAAAATATTTTATAGATTATATTATAAATAGAAATATATTATACTTTACAGAATGGTCTGATATTTGTAGTTATATTACGCATACATTTCTAAATGTATATACTAATGCGTATATCATGATGTACCTACTGAAACAAATCCTTTATTTTTTATAATAACGTATGAAAGTTCCTTGGGATGACCTGCTGTCAACTTGTAGTTTAGTTTTGATTTTTCCCTAGAAATGACAATGAAATAAAGAAAATATATTAATTCTTTGATATATTTATTATATATTCAATCAATTGACGTGAATTCAATTCACATAATAGGCCTTTAAATTATATTATCATATAAACTTTTGTACTATTTTCACGTTGATAAGGAAAATATGAAAGCGTATAGGACAAATAAAAGGTATATACAGAAATGTATTTTGTTGTGTTATGTTATAACTTATACGAAAATTATTTCTGTGCCTGTGGAAGTTTATTATGATTTGTGAGACAGGGTGCTGTGATAACGCTGTCAACAAGCCCAGTGTTATTAATTTTATTTGCAAATTAGATTATATTTATCTGGAAGTAATATTACAGCATCATTCAATACGGATGTTTTAAGTATATTAAGTTCAAATTGTAAAATTGTCTGTAAAAGTAAGAATAAATTACCTTGTTTGTTTAGAATTCAGAATAAGGCATAGCTTCCGGTGTGCTGGTAAGGGTTGGAATTCTGAACAACATTCGAAGAATTCGCCATCATACTTACAGCTGTGGATCGTATCGGAGCAAGTTCTGAAACTAGGCCTATTTAAAATCAGTTAATTAAAATGCATGTTGGAGCAATAAAATATCGAATAATGATTAGAAGTAACTATGAAATAATAGTAGGATAATTGTTTGAATACTGCATGATTCAAAATTCGAAGATAAGTATGTTCGCGCTTTTGACGCATTAGCGTAAGTACTTTAGATATTTCAAATAAAACATCTGAAAAAGGCATGTTAAGTTAGGAAACGTCAGTACTACAAATTAAACAATATTTTGCAAAATGCCTTAAATAAACAATAAGAGGTATTAAAAAAACTTGTAATACGAAAAAAAAACACTTGAATCCTCAGTATTATCATCATCAAATACTATGAAGTTCATTATGCGTTTTGTCTTCGAAATTTTTGGCAGCTTTATGATACCAAGAGAAACATTGTGAAATAACAGTAAAACGTTTGGAATAATGTATTTCTAATAGTTCTATATTCAATGAATAATTTAATTTATAAAAAGATACTTTTTCTTATTTAATTATTATCTTAGAATAAACGCACATTCAAAGATCAATAAATAGTATACCATTTACCAGATAAATTTAAAATGAACAACTTCAACCTAACAGCAAATGATGTACTACAGTAAACATGTGCTTAACATTAATATAATAATGAGTGCTTTAGCAAAGTTCATGAAATAATTTTCCTTATGTTAGTTCAGTTGATCAGTCAGAATAACTTTTTGTAAAGTCCTTGTGTCTTGTGGATACCAATTTGGGTAATCTCAGTATCTTAACAATATATTCTGTCAATCTTCACGAGAAAAACAAAATTAAAGGAGAGTAACAAACATATGTAGAATTGAACAGCTTTCATTCAAAATATTCCAAAATATGTGTAACAACCTTCGTTAGATGTCTCCTCCCATTGGGACAAGAAAACATTATCTTGAACTTTCGCCTGTCGTACATAGTTTCGGACCTACAAGGCTATCGGACAACAGATGAGACAGTGTGATTTACATATGTGAAAACATGTAATGAGAAATGCCAAGAAATTAACTAATACCCCGTAAGTGAGACTTCAAAGAATCGAAAATGTACGGAATAGCGTCAAGAACATCAACACCATCCGCAATTCATCAATAATATTCCCCTCAACCTACGTAATATGATATTTAAGGTTGCATACCGTTAAGGATAAAACCTCTTAGGCCCAGTTTAAACTGTGGATGAAGATTCACGAAGAAACTTGGGAAACTAAAGTAATGTCACCAGTTGAATAGCATGCTCGAATTTGAAATGTGCCCATTTTGTGTGTTAATATCCACATATAGCTATTGGACAAATATCAACATGTTATACTACTGCTAGGACAGCATCGTATGTTCCACAAGTTGAAAATAACATTGTAAATCATTCTACTAATCCTAGTGCACTTTTGAGTAGTTATTTACAGCAAAAGGAAACCATTTTGTTTTGCAAATTAATAAATTACGGATAATACATTATCTTTATTACAGTTAAAATGTATGAACTTATTATTTTAGTAAAAGATCTACACATAAAATTGTTACTTTGCGTGCGAATTGAAATTAGGATATCTGATTCCGCAGGCCAATACCCTAACCGTATGACAACACAGCACGGACCTGCCAACCCATATTTTCATAACCTTTTGGTTTTCCTCCGTTGCTTATGTAAGTGCTTCTTTACGTGTTGTGCATAGCCCCTTCCAGAAAAAATCCTAAATGTCCACTGTATATTGATATCAGTAGATATATTATGGTTATCACAGTTGTTGTGTAAAAATGTTCTTGGAGCTTCATTTCTTAATCAGTGGACAGTTTGCCAATTACAAGAGGGATGAGGGGAAACTCCCTCCGCTAATGCTGGATGTATACTATAACCAGGAGCGTCATTTCAAACGACAGTTGCATGGAAAAATCTATAACAGTTTTAGCCAAGGGCATCACTTATTGAAGCAAGAGGGGACAATTATCCCCCACAAGAGTTTGGGGAATACACATACTTTAATCAATTGTCTATTAATATACTACTACAAAACATTAAAGTTCTTTACTTACGTTTTTCCTTTTGGGTGCGGACAAATTTTAATGAAATTGTGTATATACGAAATTTATTTCGAGGGACTTGATCCCGATAGACACCCCCTAAGTTTGCCAAGGTCAATATAGTTACGGTTACAACTAATTTGAACATTTTTATTGTTCTATTCATTACAAACATTTGGTGAATAAATATTTTACTTGTAGCTACAAAAGGTACTTTATTAGTTACAAAAAGAAAAGTGACTCGAGAGGGACCTTTTGCGCGTAAGGTATTGATAATCCTCACTCTGTCTCTTCATAACTTAACTCGTTATATCATTTATGCCGAGAGTAAGAAATTTTAAGACGAGGTTTCTGGCTATTGCAGTTTGTAATGTGCACTTCTACCTCGCGAAAGGTAGTGCGGAAGTTCATTAAGCAAAGTCTGTTTTCCACTTGTTAATAACTTGTGTTCTTATACGATTATACACTTTCTACAGTTATTTCCAGTAACCTTGAACGACAGGGACGAGAATACAAACACATCGAGAACATTTAAAATTCCAAAAGTTCTCCCAATGGCAATCGAACCCGAGAACTCGTACACCAAAGATGCACGTGCTAGCCACTAAACTGGACAGGGAAGTTATAAAGCCAGAGCGTTTTAGAAGTTCTACTGGAAATGCTCAAGATACGCACTTGTAACATTGAGTAATTTATTCGAGAGAGGTAAAGCATCTTTATTGAATCCTTGTGCTTGTTTCGATTTTGTGTTTATTCTTTGTATGTTTTGTATACTGCATGAAATAAGAAATACAGTTTTCGCTACATATTTCTCTTGTGTAAAGCAGATTGTTTGCGATTACATAAATATGACACAATATATCAAATTGCCGACTTTGTAAAGTAGTTTATCATAATACACGACATCGAATGCCTTACTAAAGTTTGTATATATAACGTCTACCTGGCCGCCTTTGTCAAACTCCGTTGCTATAAAATTTGTTACAACTGCTAGATTGTAGCAGTTGTAGGTTTACTAGGTTGTAGCAGTACAACTGTAGATCTATTGCGTAAACAAGCATGTTGATGTTGAAAGCTGCTTTAATGTGATTTAGAATTCGTGCATATAAAATACTTTAAAGAATTTAGGCAAAAGTATGTGATACAGCTATAGGTCTGAAGTTTTGTATTTCGTTTTTATATCCAGACTTTGGCACTGGACACACTAAACTTTCTTTCCATTTGTCCGGAAATGTGTCTGTTCTTATGGACATAATGAAATACTATGGAGTGGATATTTGAATATTTTGAACGGATCCCAACAACACGACAAAAGCACGTGTCAGCTTAACACGCGCTATTAATTATAATCAACCAGCAGACATGAATCCAACACGAAAGACACTGAGGATCGCCGATTGAATAAGGACCCCAAGGATAGACCGGAAGAGGACGGATAAAAGGCGGCCAACTATAATTTATATAAACTCCTCCCTTCCTTTTTCTCTTACCTCTGTTAACTGCGATTTATGTCGGAAAGTAGATCAGGTAAACAAACTCACAGATCAGAAGAGAACAACACGAATATGACATAGGGTGCATCTAATATATGCTGTGGCACGCCAAACTTAACGAAGTTTGCGGACACGTGCACGAGGACGCGGACAGGTTTTATATGTTATTCAAACATACTATGGCAGCCAGGCGGTGTTCGTCGGCTAAAAGAAAGGAAATTCTACCAATTTATTTACAAGACATGGCACTAGATCTCACATTTCACCTTGAAAGCCAAAACCAATTTGATACGATAAAATCTAATAATTTAAAATCTAAATTAGTAGCATTATGTGAGCAAAAGGTACCATCATATAAGGCAGAACAGGAATTGTTTGAGGTACACCAGGGGATGGACGGGTGAATGGACTCATAGTTTTTACGTAAGCTTCGACCAATAAGGCAATTGCTACTAGAAGCGACTGAAGAGCAAAATATCCATCACTTATACCTGCGACTGAAGAGGTATTTCCTTAATAAGATAGCAGTAGAAAGGTTAGCAACTGTAGATGCTCTACAAACTAAATTAAACATTTTGGAAGCCACTGTTGATCTTCGGAGGAAAAAAGAGGATGCAGTGCTATCGCAGGGATTAAACATGTTATACGGCCAGAATCATATACCTAACCCGCAGACTATATCCACCAACTAAAGCAAAATATCCTGGACAACAGTTATAACATACCTAACCCGCAGAGTAGATCCTATGGCTTACTAAGCGAACCAAAGGCAATATATCCTGGAAAACAGTTTTATCACCATACCTATCTTCTACAAACGCAACCTGTCACACAACCAGTGCAGTTATGCACCTGTATATCAACAACGAAATAATCCTTCCATGGCAATTTCTCCACCTAACCCTCAAGAATTTCAAACCTCAAGTCAAGAACCTAAAAACGTTCCCCACCATGAGCAAAATCCTCCATAAAGCCTCCTTATCTCCTTGGCCATAAAAATTGCAGAATAATGGCTGGTTATGGTCCAGATGAATTACAGAAGCCATCCGAAGAATAGAAAACAGGGAAACAGAAGGAGGAACAACAATAACAACTGGAAGAACAATCAACAGGCTACGTAAGATCAAATTTTGGTGTGCGCGATATGCCGGAAACGGGGGCATGGTGCCTATATTTGTTACAAGCGTAAAAAATGTGTAAGGGGAACCTGGACCAGGCGGCCGACAGTCATCATCACTAGAAACAGGCGGACCAAAGAAAAACTGGCAAAATAAATTACGAAATTCCTGTAATAAAAGAACAATCAGTACAATTCAAAGAAAAGAAAAACGTTTCGTTACAGGATGAAAATAACAGGTCTCATTTAATAAGAATAAGAAGATAGAACAGAGAGCTATATGCAGTTGGAAACACAATGAATTGATAATTATGTTGAAGAGAGCAACTAAACCGAGAAATGTAACGATAATCGAAATATATATGTCTACATTAAGCTATACAGACGAGGAAGTTGAAGACATCTGTAAGAAGTATTGATTAAAGGTGAAGATCAGGACAATTTAATCATAATTTTTGATTGGAACGCAGCAATAAAGGCGAAGGCAAAGAGAATGTAACTGTTAATTATGGCCTAGGAGAAAGGAATGCGAGAGGTATGCAATTAATTAAGTTCTGCTGAAGCCATAATCTGACAGTAACGTACAATATCTTGGAACAACCACTAAGAAGATGCACATGGACAATGCCAGTAGATAAAGAAAGATATCAAATAAACCATATACTGGTCCGATCAAGCGAAGAACAGTAAAAGTTACCCAGGAGCAGACGTTGACTCAGAACAGAAATTAGTATTGGTGAAGAGCGAATTCCAACTAAAGAGGAGACGAGTAATAGCACCAAACAAAAGATGGAACACAATTAAGCTAAGAAGATATGAAAACATGGACAGAAAATTTGCAAATGCGACACGCAAAGATTTAGCAGGTGATAACATCGACTCGAAATGGAAAGTCATGAAAGCACGGATGAGCACATAGGTATGAGAAAAAGCTACCGATGAGCACATAGGAAGAGAAACAAGAACCCAATATAAAACCTGTATAACAGTAAAAATATTGGAAATGATGGAGCAAAGAAGTCAGATTAAGATAATAATCACAGCAGAGGAATACAGAAGGTACAGACATCACATGAACAGAGAACTAACAGAAAAATAAAACTGAATAAAGAATTTATGCAAAGAGATAGGGAAAGTAGTCTAAGGCAATACAGAAAGGCTATAAAACAGTTCGTTGCAAAAAAGAAACGCAAACAAATTATTAAAGACAAAGACAGAACAACGCTAATAGAAGAGGATCAGACAACAAGAAGATACAAGGAATACATTGAAGAAATCTATAAAAGGGACAGAATTAACGAAGAAGAGATAGAGAAGGAAGAAGACTTCGATGAAAATGAATTAGGACGATCAATTTTACAATGCGGATTTAAAAATGCATTGGAGAAAATGCCATATGGTAAAGCACAGATCACATACATGGAATAGATCACATACAAAAGGTAGTGATTAAGAATCTTGGAATAGCAACAAAGAAGAAACTAATTGATCTTATTAATGACATGTACGTGTCAGGAAAATGCAAAGAGACTACGTGAAAAGCATAGTGGTGCCTATCACGAAGAGGAAAGGACCACGGAAATTCGAAGAACACAGAAGGTTAAGTTTACTTTCTCATGCATCAAAAGTACTGTGCAGAATTATCGCACAACAAATAGAGGGGGAAATAGAAGAACGGTTATCGGAGAACCACTTTGGATTCAGGAAGGAAAGAGGAACAAGGGAAGCAATACTGAGACGACGGTTGATCATGGAATAGCACATCAGATTAAACAAAGCAATTGTAATAGAATTTGTAGATACAGAGAAAGCTTATGACAAGATAGATTGGAATATCATGTTCAGATCGTCGAAGAAGCTGAAAGTAGATTATAAAGAGAGAAGAATAATATGCCTACTTTATAGGAACCAGACAGCTGTTATAGGAAGAGATCAGAAGGAAGCAAGAATAAGTAAAAGAGTGATGCAAGGATGTGGACTTTTCATTTTCCTGTTCGTCTATATAGAAGAGGCTCTGAAGGAATTATTGGATAAAAACGAGAAAGGCGTAAAATTAAATGGTTAGGTTTTCAGTACAATAAGATTTGCTGATTGTGCTGACATAGCATTCATAGGGGAGAACAATGAGGATATACAAGAAGCACTTTCAAGCTTGAACAACCAACTGAAAAAAACACATGCAAAATGAAGGTAAATAAGAAAAAAAACAAAGCGATAAAGTGCACAAGAGCATGACAGGAAGGAGCAAACTTATGGCTGGAAGGAGAGAAAATCAATGACATTAAAACCTTCCCCTATTCAGGAATTCTAATATCCTTGGATGGAAGAAGTGAAAAAGACCTACGTTACAGAACAGCAAAGACTAAACAAGCATTCAATAGGAAAAGAAGACTGCTAACATCAAGAAATATGTCGCTGAAAGTTCGTAAACTATTTATTAAGACACTAGTATGGAGCGTGGCGTTTTAAATATCAGAGACGGGGAAATTTAGAAAAGCTGAAATATCCAAGCTGGAATCATTTAAGGTGTGGTGTTGGCGAAGAATTCTGTGTATATCATAGACCGAAAAGAAAAAGGAATGAAGACGCACTAAAGGAAACTAACGAAGGACGACAGATCATGAATATAATAGGAAAAAGAAGAAGCTGCATGCTTGGCCATATTATTCGACTCTCCGATTGGATAGCTGTTCTGATAGAGGAAAAGGCAGAAGGAAAACCAGGAAGAGGAAAACCAAGGATAGAAGATCTAAGTGCAGTTACGACGAAGAGGCGTTATTAAAGTATAAAACAGTTCACGCAAGCGAGAAAAAAGTTTTAAAATAACCACGTTGCCACCAACCTAGGGTTGAGGTGACAAGAAGAAAGAGGTACAAGAGCTAATGCACTGAGTCTATTTTGGGCTACGGTACTCCTTCAAATGATTTTATATTCTTCAATATGGTAAAGCAACTTTCAATTTCTGAAGTCAACGTTAGATTGTTTACTATGATTTTCACAAATTTTGTTTTATGATATTCTCTTTGCACAGAAACGAAATCTGTATTAGATGAAAAAGTCTACTAACTCATGTACTTAAAATAACATGATTGCTGTTTTGCGAACTGTTAACAGTATACATAAAACATGTAGTATATCAAAATTAGTATGATAGTTGCTAGTATGATAGTTGCATAGGACCTTTAATTATGAACGCTATGTCCATTTACATTGTCATAAGACACTTCAGGACTGTTTATTTTATATTTACGTTTTCTGTTAGACGGTAGGCTGTAGGACGAGATTTACAGTTTAGAAAGGATATTACTGTAATGTGTTTGAAATCTATCCCTGTTACAACTGAACTCGAGGTCAGTCCACCAAAGACATACAATAATCACTATACAAATGAGGACGCTACGCTTTATGAATTTAACCAAACCAAGGAAAATACCAGAGTGAACAGGGTGTGTAAGAGAGAGAAAAAACCGTAAAAACTCCTCCTACACCACTAACCGTCAGAAGAAATAACTGTGGATTGTAGCTCTAGATGACAGAGAACTAGAATCGGACGGCAGTTTTCTGAGGTAAAATCCTGGTTATACAGTAAAGAATTAGCAAGATTATTTTCTAGAAAAGAGACTGGTTTGGGAAAGAGATTAGGAGAGAGATGGAAATACCTTCATTACTACGTGTGGGTGTAAAGCTGTCACTCCTGTCAAAGGCTTGACTCCTTACTCTCTGAAGAGCTCTTGTCGTCAGCTGGCCTCGAACCTATGTCAAAGTTCCATGTTGTGAATCAGGCTCTCGTCCATTGGCTAGATGCGACACCTCTTCGCCACCTCGCAATCCAACTTCAGCTCCAGCTTCCCAAACAGGAAGTCTCCGGTCCAATTTGATGTCGGGCACAGTGCTCGTGCTCGATGACTATTACAGATGAGTCAAGAAACGATTTCCTGACGCCGCGGGATGTGTGGTATGAGATAGTGGGATTAGTCAGGAATAAAGTCTCTCACACATTTATTACGAAACGCACAAACAATTACATAAATTACTCGTATATCACATTGAAAGTTCTGATTCAGTAAAAGAAAGAATTCAGTCGCAGGTTCTTCACAGGATTAGTCCACATGCTGCTTGTTTCTTGCGACGTAACATAAACGCATAATAATATTTTAAACGTTAGTGTCCTTTCCCGAAATACACTAAATATCACAAAACACAAACAGCATGGACAAGAATAGGCAACCAATTATTCGCTGAAAATTATGATATACGAGAGTATGCAAAATCAATCAGTCAATGATAGTACGATCACTGAGAGTTTTCACTGATGGCGCCATCACAGACACACAAATCCGTTTACCATCCCCCTATGAAACTAACATATATATAACAGAAACACAGGTTTATTTTATATTATCGTTATGATTAAATTGGAAAATATTTCTATATCGACATTTCGCCAATGGAAAGAAAAAACAAAAATATAAAACGAAGAATAATACTGAAAACTTGAATATTAACTGTTACAAACCAGAAGTTTTATTCTTCTTCATCTCATAGTATTATTTTTAAAAAACGAGGTAACGCACACACACACACACACACACACACACACACACATATATATATATATATATATATATATATATATATATATATATATATATATATATATATATATATATATATATAAAGCACAATTATCGTTCATTCATCGCTGGAAGGTAAATGTTCTTTAAAGTCTCAAAGGTATACACGCATAACCACGTGCATTTGTTGATAACGATAAATAACTGTAGATCATCGAAAACTTTACTGTATTATCCAGATTGCAGGTGGTTTTTCATGTTGAGGTTTCTTCATGTTTACACAATTGAGGATCACCTGCCGTATATCTTCAGGTGTGGAGTATGGAGCTGCCAATTGGTGTAAAAGAAATATAAATATATATCATAGAATGCTGCGTGGACGGAAGTTGAAGAAAAGAGCTGCAGATGGTGAAGGAAATCCAAAACTGGTATCAAATAGTTGAGGGGAAAGGTATAGAATAATAATAAAAAGAGGTAAATAAATGTAACTTATAAATGGGAAAGGAAGGACAGATCCTTTTGGAAGTGGAAAGAAATCGTGTGACTGACGCAATTGGGAAGGCACTAAGGGAAAGATTTGAAATGTAAAAAAATAGGGTTTCACTCTTTAAGGGTGAAGGAATAAAATGAAGTATTTAATTGTAGCTTATAAATGATAAACAGCAGAAAAGCAGATTAGTCACTGCTAAAAATCTAAGATGGCGTCCGGGTACGCCATCATCATAACGGCCAGACAGGGTTCACTTGAACACAAAAAACTCTGAATCCTGGTGTGTTGAAGTTGCTAGAAAATGAAATCCTTGGTCAGAACACATGTCTCAGGTCCACGAAGTAGACTTTACGAGGACAACGGCTTCTGAAAATCTGCGCTGAGTGTTGACATCTTCGGCGGTATCGCTAGTAGGTGAGGGCTTTGAAGACGAAGAAAAATGAACAATGTTGTCACTTGAAAGTGATAAAAGTAAACTGATAACTGATTATTAGTAGAATGGAAGTGTGGGAGGAAAACGGAAAATATTTCAGAAACATACCTGCGATACGAAAAAATGGAGGGGAAATGTATGTGCAAGGCTAATGTTGATACAACAGAATAGTAAAATTAAAATTGTGCAGGGGAAGAAAAATAAATAAAGATAGGACAAAAAAGAGGAAAAACAATCAAGCATTAATATGATCTGTAATTTCTACCTATAAACGAACAAAATGAAAATAAATAAAAAAATCAACAAAACTTCTTAGTGGGTGCAGTGAAGAGGCGGAGTGAATTCAGAATAATCATAAGGGCTGAAAACATTTCCTGTTTCAGTGAATCTACTTAAAGCTGGTACTGGCCAACTTACAAGCCGCCTAGCACTCTGATTTAAAAATCGAAAAATAACTATAATTGTTTTTGTAACAGTGGCGGGGGCCGGGGACAGAAGAGGAATAAATGAAGGTAATCTATCAACTACATACTTTAAATTAACAGATACTGTATCTCATAACTGACGGGGTGTGTACGCCCAAAATCAAAATAAATGTGGTTAAATTATGATCCCAATAAATGCTAAATTTAGGTTGACCAACATATCCAATTTGTCTCCTATTGCTTTCAGGCCGACTAACCTGTAGGAAATGTTAAAAATAGGTTAGGTAGTCGCGGAGGAAATCTCTTTTCGTAGAAACTCGTTTAGCATCGTCTATAGAGCGAGACTAAGCGACAGATGTAATATTAGACAATCGTAGGCACTGTCGATCAGAAATATTATGACGAAATGGATCACTAGAAAGCCGGTTTTTATAATTTATCTAATAAAACAACACAAGTTAAACAAAAGAGAGATTTCCAAAACGTTAATGTCAACCCAAGCGGTATCCCGAAGCGTAAAGCTTTCGTCAACTCTGATTGTTAGAAAACAAAAGTCCAAAAGTATCTAGAGAAAATGCAGAAAACAAAAAGAAATATAAACAAAATATATTCAAGTAAGCATAGTAGATAAGCGCATTCCCTATGGCCTAATGACTAATTCAAACATTTGTAATTTGTGTGCAAAAATTTTAGGGTGGAATAATATGAATGATTCAAACCTCAATCAATAGGTAGCGATCATCCTAGTTACACAAAAATCAGCTAATGTTCCAAATGTTTCTGGGCGAATCATGGCCAATCATACAGGGTATCTCGAAAAGAACTGCGACACACCAAAACAACTCAACCTCTCTACTAATGACTGATTTTTCTGTCCGGAATACTGAGCAAATCTCAGAATAATAATATTCGAAAAACGTTTTTTCTTTAAAGTTGACGCATTCAGGCACAGAACTGGAATTTGATTCCATACACAAATACCAAAAAGTCAATAATCTGCCAAAATCGGTCTGTCTGAAACAACTTTGAGCCATAAATTCAATCCATAATGAATACTAAATGATGCACGCAACAATTCTACTAATACATAAAAATAGGATTACGGATCCGTGGGTTGTACAGAACGGATTTGATATTTAAAGTTAGGTATCTCTAAACATTGAATTCAAATTGCAATAATCAAAACTTACTATATAATTGGGATCACTATCAAGTAAAGATTAAAATGTTTAACCAAATTTTATCATCAACTCTATTGTAGAGATTGCTTATTACCATTTAGAGTTAATCCGTTGTCATTCATTACTATGAGACTAAACTTCTCTACTTCCACGTATGTCATCTAAAATTGTTGAAGGTAAACAAAGGACTAGAACAAAGAGGAAAAGAAAAAAATCAACGGGATTCCTTGGTATCTTGGATGGTGGTGGTAACTTGCATGTTGTATTTTTCTTCTTTTCTTTTCACACATTACACCAAAACGACTGTACGCAGCATGTCCATAACATACATGTACTAACATAGATCGTAATCCCCTGTTAGGCCAGTAACAACCTAACTAAAAAATAACTAAAATATGCCTTCTTTTTTCAGATCTACTTCGAGAAATAAACATGCATCAGTCATTCATAAATTCGTTTGTTCTCTCTTTCAAATTGACAAAATACGATTACATCCACCAATTCCAAATTTTCGTATGCAGTCTAAAACAATAAGATATGCTTCTTCTTTAGGGAAAAAGAAAACACCTGTTGCGATTGCTATAGATCTATATGCATTCTTCAGCGCTAGGTTGAGGAGTTTCTCACAACAGACCTGTAACTTCTTCATATTCTTGTCGGACGGACCACTGGCGTGTATGACATATGATTCGGGGACGTTGTAAGCGTCCGTGATGCAAACGTTTCCAACTTTTAAATGTCCAATGTTCCTGCAATCTTAAAGTAGTTCTGATCCAACAACCTGATGGATTGCAAGATCAACACGTCCGCGTGGCTGCAATGATGTATTAGTACTATTTATAATGCACTCTCCAGAAGGCGATGTAATGCTTCTAAAATATAGCGCAACCTTTTTATTAAACTCATAGTTGACTGAAAATTTCTCGCGAACTTCGTCTTTTAAAGAAACGGTGGTAGACCAAGGTCATCCCAAATCGGTGGGTGATCATGGAGGCCGTGTTTGAGATAAGCATAGAGTCTGGAGAGTTGTCTTCATAAAGATTCGGTTCTTCAATGAGGATATGGACCAGATCATTATCATTGATTGTTAACTCCGGGTCCGTGGTAACTTCCCCTAGCACAGAGGGAGAAGAGGTATCTAACTTGTAGACGTCCTTCTCACCATCCCTCCCTAGGAGCAAGTACTTCTTCAAACGGTCTACTGCAAAAGGATCGACCATAACTTGACTAAGACCAGTCCGGAATTTTCGTAACAAGTATTATCATGTTTTCTTTAATCACTCCTCGACCAAAATATCTCCCTGAAAAAGCCTTACAAATTCCTTTCTTAATTTCGAAACAAAAATTCAAACCAAATCACACTTCTTGAATGTTTGCTGCTTCTTCATTTTATTATATGACTTAGCGGAAGTCAGAAATTTGTTTAAAAGTTATCGTGGGCTCTTTCCCATACGTATTTTAAACGCTCTAGTTGATCATGGTTTTCGGTAAGTTGACACTGAATGTCCAACATGGCTGAATGTAACAATTTCGGGGAAATACCATAAAGGCACTCAAAGTCGAAATCTGCATGCACAGATTACAAGTCACAATCTATGAGAAAACAATATGGGGCAAATGTTCAAGCCAATTAGACTGGCTATCCTTAACCAAAAGAAATTTTAACTGTTTCTCTATATGTCTTATGGCACCTTCAACCATACCTAGAGAATAGTGTCGCGTAACGTCCGTAAAATCTGAACAACGATCACATGCCAACTAAGAAAACAGACCGTATTTCAAAATGATCTGTTCATACAACAAATTTGACATAGAAGCTGAAGATGTATCTGACAGTTAACCAGCAATGCAGAACTGAGTCCTCTCATCATAGAAACAACCAAGTAGCTATATTTCAGGATAATGTTTCTTGGATATTTCCCTGAAAAAAAACAATATATAGGCGGTAAAAGGGCGGGATGATGGGATGCATCTGAAGATTCCCAAAAGGTTTGTCACTCCTCTTTTTCAAGACCTTACTTAATATGCACTCCTTGCCCTTTCGGTAAACAAATTTTTATATGTTCAAAGATACTCAGGTTTAGTAACAGATTACAGGGTTTGAGAAACCAACGTGGTTCGCAGCAAGTTTCGAGTCGCGGAACTTCACAAAAACTCGGTCTCTCAAAGACAAAGGAAGAGCAACCAAGTCAACTTTTTCCAAAAGACGTCGTGTTAACTTTGTACAAAATGAATTCCTGATGATGGAATGCGATGCTCTTCGTTCCAAGGCAGGGTCCTTGTCACGAGCATCCTCTAGCCAGGCAATGATCTTCCTAAGATACTGGTCTGACTGCTGGGCTTTCCTAATATCAATCGTATCATCATCTTCAATGAAGATTACGCGAAAACAGGTGCACTTGCGTTCTCGTCAGGAATATCACGTTTGTGGCTTACAAAACGGCTGATTGCATCAGCCTCTATTATGTTGGCCTCTATGAGATTGTAAACTGATAACTCTCAATTTCAGAAAGCCAACGTGATAGTTTCCGTGTCATATTGTTGCTGGTCTTAAGAAAGGTTATCGCTTTTGAATCCGTATGCAAGAAAAAAATGTCTTTACAATACATAATAACGAAAAGTACGCAACGCATACAACAGAGCCAAAAGTTCAAGATATACTGACAGATACCTCCCTGCAGGCCCTACGGTTCGACACGCAAATGCAATAGGCACCAACTTTGAGTGTGTATAGTCAGACACCGATTGCTTAGCGATAATGACCAGACCTTTGATCGAGGCACCCGTGTATATATGAAGGACACGATTCACCTTATACGCCACCAAACTGGGAGCTTACAATATGGCGGTCTTCAGAGCATCGTAAGTATCTTGTTGAGGCTTGCTTAATGTAAAGTCCAATTCTCTCTTCATCAACATCTTTAACGATTCCGCGATGACTGCGAAGTACTCGCAGGAACGAACAGGCTACAAGGAAATGCTTAATTTGCTTCTTCGTCCGTGGTCGCTTTAAGTCTCTGATGGTACCCAACATAACATCGGAGACAGACTTTCCGAAACTCCGCAACTTATGTCCTAGTACAACCAAAAAAATGACATGCGAGCTTGCTCTTCTCCGATGACAGTTTTAATTCTCGCCAACGAAGTCTCTCGAACAAAATCTTGCAGAGGTCGACCATTTCATCCACGATCCTTGCCTCTACGTAAAACTCATCGACGTAATACATGATGTTAGAAGAAGGTACATCTGCGAGAGTTAGTTTTATCAGTCAATTGAAAGTTTCGGGGCTCGAGACATGTCGGAAGTTTCGAGACATGTCACATTGATACAGAGATATATACATATGATCCAAAGCCTGGAACGAAAAATCCAGTGTATTTCCAGCTCTTTTTAGTCAGTTAATTTGTAAAAGAGCATTCGGAGATTACTCGAGCTGTGTATGAGCTTTTCCATCAGAGGCCCCGAAATGTCCTCCATCGGTGGCGGTGGAAAATTGTACGGCATGGAGTACAGATAGAGAGATGTTAGATTGAAACGAATCTATAATCTTCTGAGCGTTTGCTCAGTCAAAAGATAAGGTTGTTCCAAGTTGATGTCTCTGGCGTATTTATATTTTACGTAGGAGAAAATCCAGCTGTTTCTTGTCTACATCTCGGAAATGGTAAGGGATGAAATACAGAGCCATGTTCACTGGTGAATTGTAGGATAAATTAATCTCGTGTTCAAAATCTCTCGCAAGACCCATCTCTGTGAGACCAAGAGAACACATCCGCGAAGGAGCGGATGAGATCGTAGAACTTTGCTTTGTCCTCCGGAGTGGATCCTGGTTGACATCCACTCGAGTTGGATCACACATCTTCTTAGATTCTAACTGCTCAGGTGTTGGGATGTATTCTTCAATAGTGTCAGCAAGACGGCATCTGACTCATCTTGCACATCCTCAAACACTTCTGCTAAGCCATGTGACATTCCCATATGCAACTTTACTGGGCGGGTGGTAGGATTCGTCGCATAAACCACCCGCCTCTCACAATTCACCAAAACTCGTGAAATAAAAATTCCCAATAACTCCTCAATTCGCTGGGAAGGGAACAACAACATCTTTTCCGCAGTAATGTCTATCGAATTTCGAAGACGCACATAAGTATGAGTTCGAGGTGGTGGTTCAGTATTTTTGAAAACTAAATACAGGTGCGGAACAGCTTGCAATTTTGTTCGTAAGTACTTTCGACAAATACACCAATAAATTTCGCCTAGGAAATGTACGAGATAGTAAACGTGCAAAATGGGAGAGTTTAAAAATATTACGATCATAATCAAATAACCAAAAACTCAGTTCCAATCAAGAGGCCATAATCAAAGTGCGGATTAACCCGAAAACATGTGTAAAACGTTTCCCAATAATATCAAACTGATGTATCGCCAACTCGGAAATCTGTATAAAATTTCGTGTAATACCTCGTAACCGAGTATTAATACGGTATATCATAGTCTTTTCCAGCACTAAATTAGAATCAATACAACTTATCAAATGTTTTATATCAAGAATATGTCAATATCAAGAGTAAATTTCGTTGAACACGTTCCAATAATTCACACTAACATGGGGTAACTTATTTTGGAAAAAGAGTGGGAACTTAATTCGTGGAGTACGTGTAGCAAAGGTCATATTTGCTACTCTAAGAGCTAGTTTAAAGAGTCTGTACAATATCTGGCGATATGGTTAGGCTCATTTGAACGAAAAACAAGCAGTAGGACCCTTTTCAGGGATCGTTATTTTGGGTCGAGCCTCTATTTGTTTGATACTGGCTGGAATCATTCTGAGGCACTTGAGGATTATAGATATATTACCCCTTCTTTGTTGTCTTTGATTCTTTGAAAAATTACGTCTGCCATTGTTTCTCCTATTCCGCGACCTATTTGAATTATTTTCATTAATGATACCGTCAGAAATAATAGATAACAGAAATTTGCAGAGTTAATTTTGACAATTATTGCTGCAATTTGAGCAAACGACCGTTTGCATCATTATTCTGCTGAGCTGGCTCTCTTGCTATGTCGACACACTTGCAGCTGTTTCCTGTTTATACGATGAGTCAGCAGTTGCTACATACAGGCTTATTGCTTGACCAAAACCGATTGTAAAAGGACAGAATATTTTTAATAAACTGATCTAGTTCCTTCCTTTTAGTTAGCAAACGCGATTTTTCTTCTAAGATTAGCTCATCAACCAACGCTGCAAGATTTGCGTATTCCTTTTTAATAACAGTACGGAAATATTGAGGTTGGAGGTCCTGAATGATGTGTTATATCTGAGCTTTTTCATTGGCGTCAGGATCTGGTCCCAAAATAAGATCCTCCTTGGAATAAACATAATCCATGAGACTCTCGTCGGTGCCCTGTTCCCTAGCTCATGTGGGCAACGGTGTAATGTGGAAAAGAATGGTCCCTAAAAGCTTGACGAACCTTCTCTTTAAATTGATCATAAGACCACTGCGCAAATTAAGGTTCCCATTCTATCGCTGAATACCAATTTTCAGCGCCTCCTTTGACTACAGATCGTAGAATTAACCTAGTCCGTGGACCAGTCCACCCATTCATCTGAGCAACCGTCTCATACTTCCTCAAAAGTCTATCAACATCTCCAAAACGTGCAAAAAATTGCCCAGGCCTAATAAACGGATTCATATATTGAACAGGACCCTCAGTTCCGGTGTTATTAGCTGCAGACGCCATGGCTAAAATCTTGGGTCTTAAACTCGCCGAGAAGTGCCAGATGTATCTCATAAACGTAACTGCTGGCATACATTACTCAAATGCTGATGAGTAACCTTCGCAGAGTTTGGGGTGAATGCGCGGTAGGTTCAAATATACATTATTACTATGATCTAAAATTTACTCAGCAGATACATTTACTTCTTCATATAAATATCGCAACATAGACATACAAACTCTAAAAAAATTTTCACACAACTACACATCACATGAATACCATTATAAGAAATACATGAAAAGTATATACGATTATGAGAATCGAGATTTGGACATAGTAAGGAAAACACCAGTATTTTTCGAAAGGATTTGCAAAGAACATTTAGCCACAATTCAAACATCATGTTCGAGAAAGAAAAGGCATATAGGTGAGCTACTTTCCACTCGAGGAGAACCTTTCGAACTAGCGACAATTTGCCCCTTAACGAGGAATGTGAATCAGGCAGAAATTCCATCTGACCGTAACCAACTCCATGTACAGACTCGACCGGCAGGGCTCACCGCTAGAGTAGCACTTTTCACTCGAAAATGAGACACCACCATTGGAGTATTCACAATAGGATGAACCCCTCTTCATACAACACTACGCCGTTAGCTAGGTTCTGCTCGGAGTAACGTCCATACCGCGGGAATAAACCTCCCATAATAACTGCAAACCATGCCTCTCTGTATAAGAAGTGAAGTGCTTATAGACCCAAAAGAAAAATAGATCATTGGCTTTCACTATGGAAAAACAATCCGTCTGTTGCAAGAGATACGCCCAATTTATGGTCTCGATCGGGATGCGTCTGCTATACTCCCGCAAGAGATCCAACCTAGACTTCGCACCGAGATTCCCGCTCAACACAACAGCTATTGGACAACTAAGAAACAGAAAATCAAACACAAAGTAAGAAAAAGAGTAAAGGGAACTGAAAAGGAAACTATAAAAATGCATTCAAAACTAACAAAGCTAGAAAACCACATCTCCAACATGAAGAGGTTGGGTAAGACGGAGGAAAAATCAGCCAAAAACTTCTCCTACACCACTAATCGTCAGAAGAAATAACTGAGGAATCTAGCTGTAAGTAAAGAGTGATGGGATTGCACGGCTGTCCTCTGAGGTAAAAGCATAATTATACAGGAAAGGATTAGCAAGATGATTTTCTAGAAAAGAGAGACTGGGTTTGGGAAATAGATTAGGAGAGTGATGGGAATACCTTCATTACGACATCTGGGTGTAAAGCTGTCACTCCTGGAAGATTAGTCCTGTATACAAAGGCTTGGCTCCTTACTCTCTGAAGGGCTCTTGTTATCAGCTGGTGTCGAACCGTTGTCGAAGTTCCTCCGTGGATCAGATTCTTGTCCAGTGGTTAGACGCCACAGCCATCCGCTAGCTCGCAATGCAACGTCAACTCCATCTTCCCAAAGCGGAAGTATCCGATAGTATTTAACACTGAAAGGGGGGCTATAATATGTCCACACTTTTGATTATCGTTGCTTTAATGTTGAATATTTGTGAGCCCCTCCCCATAATTTTATTTTGTGTCAGTAAGTATCTAAAATAATTGTTTCGATGAAACTAATCTTTCTGCTCTGTTTTGTTGGTTAATAATAAAAGGAACATTCGACGGTGGCACACAAAATAATCCCCCCTGGTCCAATTAAGTACCTTAAATTTTGGAATATTTTTTAAGTTTCTGCTTTTAGCTGGCTACTGTGATCATATAGTAGACAAATGACTGTCTATATCTTTGCCATTAGCAGTACAAGACGACCCGCTCGGGAGAGTAATACTCCCGGAAGTACGCTTTTTCGCGCTCTACTCTAGCCAGCTGTTTTACACGCTTTCCTAGTCAGTTGTTTTTAAGTTCATCACAAAATTCTATATCATTTAGTACCAGGGGACCAAAACGATCCTTATATCATGGAGTACAAGTGCAACAAAACGAGCCCTGCGGGGCTACTAACCCGTTCCTACTACTTATCTGCACAAAAGTAACTAACTCACATTTTTGAGTATTATTTTGGTAGAATTTTAATTTAAAAAGTGTTATACAAATGTAAAAAAAAATTAAAAACCTCGGGCCGGGTTTGAACTCACGCCAAAAGAGCTTTTGGTTAGTAGCATAAACTGCTAGACCACTCGGCCACGAGGACCGACAAAAACAGTCGTCCGAATTATGGTATTTGAGTGCAACGTGACAAGACATAGATAACGCCAACCAATCATAACTGTGTTTTCCGTTCCTACTTCCGGGAGCATTACTCTCCTGGGCTAGTCCTGTACAAAGCTGGTACTCCATTGAGAACAGTTGTAAAGTCTGTGAAAAGTCCTTGTATAGGTTTCAGTGCCTTGGGTTTCTTTTACAATATAATAGTGAATAGATATTTGTCGGAAAAAGATAGAGCGGAGGAACTTTCTTCTGATGTGAGTGAAACTGAGATAAGTGGTTTAGAAGAAGATGTAAGTGAGACCAAGAACCATGTGACATCGAAAACTTTTATGATTCGACGATGAAGTTTACCGTTCCAGTGACTCGGAATCGGAAGCATCAAAATGTAGCGATAATCCGAATGTGAACGATAGTAAGGGAAAATATGTTTCTACAAAGTACATAAGCAAATCTGGTATAGTGAAAATGAAAAAAAAATTAAATTTTGAGTTTTACGACCCACAATTATGCGGTTAGGTTAAAGGAGACGTGATGATGAGTAACGAATGAAATGGTGGAATGAAGAAAGTGGGAGGAAACGGGAGAACCCCGAGAAAACCCACGCACAAGGTGTTTGTTCACCACAAAGTTCACTTGGCGGGAGCAGGGTTGAACCCGGGACCCCTAGCACCAGAGTTGAACGCTCTACCACTGAGCCAGCGCGGCCCCAAATCTGATATAGTGTACGTTGATAAACCACCACCTTGTCTACGAAGAACAAAGCAAAATATTATACGTGAACGACCTGGACTAATGTCAGACGGTGTTTTAAACAATATTCGTGAATCTTTTCTGAAATCGTGAAACATACCAATGAAGAAGAATCTAGAGAAAATATTGACCCCACCAATGAAAGTGAAGCGCTTGCAGTTATATGAGTGCTTATTCTGAATTGACCAAATGATGACACTAATTTAGACTATCACGATTTGTGGTCTGAGAATTTAGGACGATCTGTATACATCGCAAGCATGAATCGGAGGAGATTTCGTTCTCTCCTTAAAATTCTTCGGTTTGATGACAAGGCTACGAGAGAGCAAAGGAAAGTTAAGGACAAATTTGCACTTTTACGGGAAGTATTCAACCTTCTGAACGACACGTTTCTGAAGTATTGTAAACTTGGAACTAATACAGTTATTGACGAAATGCTTTCCCTTTCCCGCGGAAATTGTAAGTTCAATGTTTTTATGAAAGAGAAACCCGGAAAATACAGTATAATCATCAGGATATTAGCTGGCTGTGATCACCGATACGTTTATAATATGGAAGTGTATGCCGATAAGAAAGAGGGCACCACAACTGCCTCAAGAGGACCAAAATATTTTTGAAACGACTTGTCACTCCCATAAAGAATACAGGTAGAAATGTCACTACAGGCAGGTCAGTAGAATTAGCTGAAGATTTGTACACTGACTATGGTCTTACATTAGGAGGAACATTACAAAGCAATAGGAAACACATTCCTGAGGAACTGAAATCCATCAATATGCTTGCATTCACTGGTCTCAACAGTGGAAAACCTCCGATAACAATAGTGTCCTATGTAGCTAAGGAAAAACCGAAAAAACTTCTGTTACTACTGCCAACTCAACATAATGATGACAAGATATCAGATACTGCGGGAAAGGTCACATCAGAGAAAGTTATTCTATAACGCAACAAAAGGTGGTGTCGATACAATCGACCATATGGCACGTAAATACAGGACCAAGAGAAAAACATGGAGATGGAGCCTATTCGTCTTTTTTATTCTTATTGACATCGTTTGTATAAACACATATACCTTGTACACAATGAACTTTGCTGATTGGAATAAAACAAAAAGTAATAGAAGGAGCTTGTTTCTTCAGAAACAGGGAATTTAACTCATGATGTCAAAAATTGAACAGCGCACCAAAAATGTTAGGAGTATGCAGCATAATAGTGTTTATTCAATAGAAAACGAACTGAAGAGAAAAATCACCACACATCGTCATGACATTGCACGGTCTGCAACAACAGTCAAAGGCAGCTGCCATATATGCAACTCCCAGGCGAGAACGAAGCATAAAAAAGTAAAACAAGCTTCCTAAAACAACAATCGTATGTACAAAATGCAGCAGATTTGATTGTGAGTAACATACTGAAAAATAAAAATTTGCGAGAATTGTCAGCTGGACACGGACAGCTCCGATTGAATATTCCGTGAAAGGTTCCGCACTACAAAGTTACTTGCATCAATAGCATATGTCAGTGGCGTACATTGTTCAAGAACTCAAAATTAGTGTGATATAAACATTGCCAAGATTATGAATATTAGATTCACATAATAATATATGAAAGCTATGTATGGTGTCATCCGTGCAATTAATTTTACTAAATAATACTCATATTACCATACAATTACATACAAATAAGCCTAAATACCCATGTGGACAATCATATATATTATATGAAAAGGTGTATTTGTTAATTATTTGTTAATTTAAGTGCAATAATACACTGGACATTTTAATCCCTCCCTTCGTCCACAGCGAAACGGGTTGACGCTTGGTCCTGCGAGGGTTAAGGTCAGACCCAAGGCTCGGGCTCGATGACCATTACAGGTGAGTCAAGAAGCGAATCCCAGACGTCATTTGAGGTGTGCTATGAGATAGTGGGAGGAGACAGAAAAAAGTATCTCAAACATTTATTACAAAACGGACAATTACATAAATTATATCACAGTTAGAAAGTGCTGATTCAGCAAAACACAGAACAGTCGGTCGCTGGTTTTCAAGAGGATTACTCCACATGCTGCTTTTTCTTGCGTCGTAATATAAACACATAATAATATTGCAAAGATCTCTATCCTTTCCCGAAATACACTAAATCTCACAAAACAGAAACAGCACGGTCAAAAGTAGGCAACCCACATCATTGTTCGCTGTATACAAAACCTATCAATGAATGATAGAACAATCACTGGCTGTCTTTAATGTGGGGGCCAGCTCAGTGACAGAAAACCAGTTACAACAGTTACTAGTATCTTCGGACTCCTAATGGGGACATATATCATATTCAAACACTCCAAAATCTGATGCAATCTATCAAAAGTGAGTGAATGCCTCTTCCTTTTCTACATTTACTTGTGTATTATGGGACTTAATAGAAATGATCATGTGGACGAATCGTGATAAAATATTTGACATACTTATGAGGAGCGTACTCAGAAAATTCTGTTGGATAAGTCCTAAGTTTAGGGAGTCCAAAATTATAAAACATTACATCTATGCACTATTATTCTATGGATCTCTAAAGTAGAGAAATGGAATTCAATTCTTCAGTTCCGTCATCTATATTCTAAGATAAATTATAGAATTAGATTTTTTTAAAAAAAAAAGAGTATGTAGAGATGAAATGTAAAATAAAATCTTTAAGTTAGATCAGTCATTTCTCTACTAACAATTATAGTTTTATTATGAAAGTGTACAAGCGAATTTCGAGTTAAGAAGTTTCGAGGATAATCTGCGCCCGACAGGGTGTGCGCCGTGTGGGTGAGCTCCTGGTACCCACACCAGTTAAATTCAGCATCATTTTAATGTATTTATTACAGTTCTCTTACTTCTATATTTTTTCAATCAGATATACCAAATATATTACACAATTCATGTCCACCGCCTAATTCCCTTCATGTAAGACGCGAGGAAATAAAACAATGATATTTTCATTTCACAATCTATCAGCTATTTATTGTTTTAAATTTACTTTGAAATTTGGACACAGTTTAGTTTTCACCTCCAGATATAGTTAACTTTGGTCGATTACCTTCCAACCTCTTTCTAATCTTTGAGTACACTAAAATATATACAGTATTTTGCAATCACTCAAAAGAATCCTCTACAAAATAAGATAATGACAAGTTTTTCCTGAG
This sequence comes from Thermobia domestica, assembly GCF_964235325.1. Classification (NCBI taxonomy): domain Eukaryota; kingdom Metazoa; phylum Arthropoda; class Insecta; order Zygentoma; family Lepismatidae; genus Thermobia; species Thermobia domestica. Next base: position 286,723,487 of record NC_137456.1, on the reverse strand, counting down.
AAGAAATCTTCTGAAAAATGCTTCTTTATCGAACATGCCTCAGATTCATAAGTATTAAAAAATATATTTTTGAAAAGTAAAACTACAAACCAACTGAGGTGGTTATACGAGACTATATAGAATATATCCAACTTTTTGTTAAGTTCAGTATATATTTACTTCAATTGAGGGATGTAATGGAGGTATAAGGATGGATATGAGATATAGGTTTGAAAATATTCGAGAGTATATCGACCAAAGATTCTAGCGGTACATAGCTCATGGAAAGTATGAACAAAATTAAGAAATACTAGCAAACATATTTTTAAATCGATCCGAATAACATCACACGATACGTTTTCACTTTTGCCATTTCGAAATACACTGAGAGAATAATGTTTCTGCGCATAAAGTACAAGTTCCGAAATAAGTTCTACCCCCTCGGAAGAAAAACATTTCAACGTTTTCAGAAGTACTACAGCTGAACGTACATTACCGATAATACCAATCCAAGTCTTTTTCTATTTTGCATATGTTAAAGACGAAGATTAAAAAAAAATATTTCCAGAATTTCCTTCAAGTTCCCACAATACACAAGGTAAAATTTAACCATTGTAGCAATGTTACCAAGTACAGTATGCTTTAATCAGATATTCGCTTTTCTTGCAAACATTTAGTTTATTTAGGCAGTAAAACAGTAACCTAAATATAAATCAGAGATTATACGTATTTTAAAAGGTCTTCAAAATAAATTACTTTTATCGCTGTGATAGTAAAGGGGAAGGGATCTAAACCTCCCATTTCCCTTGCTACGTGGTCGGAAAGCCGCAATTTAGTTTTTTTCATTAATGTATTTTCATTCCAAGAAACTGAGATAAAAATAACTGTAGATAACTCATCGAAAGGATGAGTTGTGTACTACTGCCATATTATTCGATTTTAAATTCCATTTATTCTTTGATTTTAAATTGCATTTAAGCGGCACATTACTGAAAATTAGTCAACAACAGCTGCCAACGCAGAAGTTCACTCTTTGATTCCCTTTAAAGGTCAGAATCCGGGAAATAATTCAACAACAGCTGTGAACGCTGATCGTTCAAATCTTGATTTACGTCAGGAGACCATAGGTCCTTCCCTCACGTAACCCGTTTCTCTTCTGTACTACACACAGGGCAGCCTGTCACGATCGCTGCTCGGTTGTGAACGTGTTGTGGATACGTAACGCATATACGCAAAGGGGAAAATAAGCTAAGAGTAGAAACGAAAGGACAATATAATAATATTCTATATATTACTATAAATTTTAAGGAACGACAAACAGCACAGGATACTTGGTGGTTCAAGTACTCGTCAGAACGACAGGGGACGCAACTGCTATAGAGAAAGAAGAAATCCGAAATGAAAGAAAGTAAAATTACGGGACAAGGTGCAATCTGGAATTTTGTATGATTGCTGCTAGAGAGGGGCGTCCATTAAGAGGTCATCCGCCCTCTAGCCTGAGTTTAATATTTTGGGAGCAGTAATGCAGATTTAGAAACATTTTACTCTACAAAGTCCACAGAAAAAATATAAGATCGCCACACCAAAAAATACGAAGTTTGCTCAGGTATAATCCATTTCGATTGCCCGTAACGAGCTATAGACCTATTGTATATATATTTTTTGGCTCAAGGATTCCAACGATGACTCTACTTGCGTGTTTGCTATGGTCTGCTTAAAATTCTGGAAATTAGCGCTAAGCAAATTTTCGTTTAATCAATAATTGCTCCCTATTTAGAAATGTCTCAAACTCGTTTTGTTGTACTTTGCTTATTAAAATGTTTCTGGAATGCCTTACCGTCCCAAAATCTGAAATTCTGACTAAAGGCGTCTGCCCTCTTGCCTGCCTGACACGAGGCTGTAATATGAAACTATTGTGCGCCCTTTTACTTCGTTTCATTTACATTTATATCGGACTTTCGAAAGTGGAGATATTAAGTTAGGAGACAGAATCCATTTGCTGAGTAAAACTGAATATTATTGAAAATGGACTTGGATCTATTGTACTGTGAACGCCCCAAATATTATTTTTCATCAATAAATTATAGTAGTAGGCGCCCTGTAATTATAGTAGTAGGCGCCCGAGAAAGGAAAAACTTTCTCGACTCTGATTGGCTGATAGAAGTCATGTCACTTTAGGTCCCGCCCAAGCGGGGAATTCAAATTCCCAGATCACTTGGTATGACGTCATTAGTAACCCTAACGCGGGGAAATCCGTAACTTTGGATTTTTGACATTTGTTCCCTTCTACGGGTAAGATGAGTGCTTTGATACCAGATTCTGATTGGCTGACAGATGTCACGTGAACTTAGGTCGTGGAATATTTGAAATTCGTTCCTTTTAAGGGTAACATGAATGTTTTGGTACCACGATGTTGACTCGCTGATAGATGTCACGTGATCTTAGGCCTTGGGATTTTTGAAATTCGATCACCTTTATGGTTATCCTCTCAGAAGAGTATTTTGGTACCACGATTCTGATTGGCTGATAGAGGTTACATGATCTTAGTCCGCTACACGGTGAAGAGGTCACATGGTATGACGTCATGTTCTACCCTTGCGGGGAAATCCCTCACTATGAATTTTTGAAATTCATTTCATTTTTTGTGGGAAAGATAGGTGCTTTGGTACCTTGATTTTGATTAGTGAGATAGAAGTCACATGATCTTAGCCCCAGTCCATGCTAGAAATTCAGAGTGATATGACGGCCATCCACCCTTACCGGAGTTTTAGAATTTGTTCACTTTATACGGTTATCCTTTTTTTTACCTTAAAGTTCCAATGGATGGTTCAACTCCCTTCTTAAATAAATCTTTTTGTTATCATGATATTGTACTGAAGTTTACCTTACATATTATTATTCTCTTTGACAGATAAGATGATTACCAGCTTTGTTACCTTGATGGAGAGACATCCCGCCTTATATGTTTACGTATGGATATGCTGTCCTTGAATTAGTAGCATATGTCTCTGAAAGGATACATTTTTTTTAACAATGGTGAAAGAGAAGTTCATCCTTGTCGATTGTAGATTTCTTATAACACATTGATGTGAGTTTAAGCGATATTTTCTTAACGCTCAGCATTTTATTACTCACTAAGCGCTTCATTAATGGAAACAGTGTTGCCAATTTCTCTTAGCTAAAATGCTCCGATTCTTTTGGAAACGGTTCCGCAGAGTGCAAGAAATTTTAAACTAATTTCTTTTCGAACTAAAAAAAAGTCAAAACAAAATTTTTCGAGCTAAAAAATCTCAAAACAATTTTTTTTGTAATGGAAAAATTCAACAAAAATTTTTTCGAACGAAAAAATTGAAAAAATTCTTCGAACTAGATTTTCAAAACAAATACTTTTCGAACTTCGAACTTAACCAATATTTAAAAACAAGTTTCGAACTAAAGATGTAAATTACATCTAAAAATTTTCAAATCAAACTTTTTTATCGAACTAAACTTTTAAAATTCTCGAAATAGAAATATAAAAAAAGTTTTAGAAAACTAAAAAGAAAAATCATAATAAATGTTTCTCCAGGAATCGAACTCAGGTTTTCCTAACCAAAGATGTGTATCGTAATCGCTTGGATATGAATGAATACTTTTTTAATCGTGCTTGGTGGGTTTCGAACCATGGTCCCTGAAATACGTTACGATGTGTAAAAGAAAATAACGTTTCCGTTCGTGGATTAAAGTGCTTATAGACATTTTTGAGTGTTGACATAGAAGGACGTATGATGGAAATGCAAACGTCAAAGGGTTCGTGGATTAAAATTAAATGCTCATAGACTTGTTTGCGTGTTGACATAGAAGCACATATGAATGAAATGCAAAGGTCAGCAGATGTTTTATCATATTACTTGTTTTACTACGAACGTGTCATGGAATATGAGGAAAACGAAATGTCACAGTTACGAAAGGTGGTCCAGGTAGAAAGCATTCGGAATGATGTCATGATCGGAATTGCGATAGTAGACGTTGTAACTATTGAGAAACGTGAATGAGGTCACGACCGATTATTACACATCATTTTGGTTTGTGATTCATGACAAAAGTGGTTTTGGTTGGATCGTTGTGATGTCAATTTAAGAAATTCCTCGTTTCTGATTGGTTGATGATGACATCGTTTTCATAGCGACCTAAATAAAAATATAAATTTCATTTTTTAAATCCTACACCGCTCTCAAGTATCAAATAACGAAGGTCTGCTTTTTAAAAGTGTCTTCATTTAAGCTTTACTGCGGCGACTTTTTGTTCATTGAATTTGAGGTAAGTTCAGTGAGATTTTATTTTTCACACAAGATTGGAAAATTATTTTTATCTATTATTTGTGGTGATTTCATATGCGGATCACTCATACACTGTTTTACTTTTAGTACGAAATATTTAGACTGTGAAGGAATTAGTGGAATGAGAAAGTGGGAGTACCGGAATAAGCTCACGAAATCGAATCGGGAGACCCACACATTAAAAAATAAAAACTTAAAATGATATGGTTTCCTTATTTTGGTTTAGCGTCCCTTCAGCTTAATGTTGAATGTGAACTCCCGTCGGGAATTGAACCATGGCCAGAAATGCGTGCGCTTAGGTTTGAAAAGAATGCAATACAAAATTTCAAAAACTACGCCTGAGAATAATATGGTTCGATTATCTTTGAAAACATGATTTTAGTTTAGCGCTTCTTCAGCTTAACGCGATATTCGAGCAACCACCCTGGATTGAACCAGAGCCAGAGATTTGTACGTCAGCCATTTAGCTTAGTTTTGAAAAGAATGTATGATAACGCATGAGAATAATAAATTATAGAAAAGACTTGAGAGCGATCCGACATGAAAAGCAAACCCACCGAGGATTGAACCAGGGCCTTCCACGTTAGAAGCATGTACGCTAACCGCTTAACCATGATCGGCATAAAAATGAGTGCATGAATATTTGGTTAAAAGTTTTACGCTATAGAGATTTCGTTTTGACAATTACATATCCGTAACGTTAATGTTTGATGGTTCTCTTCAACTTGCAAACGCATCATTTTAAAGTTGAGGGAAAATGCTTACGCGTACTTTGTCATATCTCAGCACTGTTGAAACATTCATTCATTTCATGTATTCTTTTTATCACTAGGGAACAGTAGGTCAGTTACATGCTGATGTAAAGGTCTCGAGTTTGATTTCCAGTATGACATCAATAAAACACTCATTTCAGTAACATAATTATTTAAAAAAGCTTTTATTTCTAGTACGTGTGTTTCAATAATGCAATTCTTAACGCCCCCGCCAGGGAATTAAACTCAGGTCCTTACATGAATTACTTAGTTAAGAATTTATCATGAAAGTTATGATTTCTTGTTTATCAGGTGAATAAAATTTGTCTTTCTCCCTTTTTTGTAGTAAAATCACGCTGCTCAATTCCTTGTTCCCCTTACATATTTTATTGTAATTGTACCTGTTTGTTTGTTTTCTCCTTTCTAACCATGGCTGAATCGGGTTTTACTCTTCGTAATGAAATCACTCGTCATTATAGACGATTTAACATTAAGGGCAGAATGCACTAAATTCAATTTAACACACCACGCGTAAAATCCGATATTATCCAGTACGTGCACAATAGTTTCCAAGCGATGCTGGACCATTTATTAGCCAATGTCAACGATGAGGCGATGGTTGGTTTATCGGTAATATCGCCTCGCAACACCAATAACCCATTTTGGGTGAGTGTTCGCCAAGCACGATACCTGACACTGGAGACGATGTGTCACTCGTTTGAAACGGTTTTACAAAGTAACAATTAATTTCTCCTGCACGAACCATTCACCGTTCGTTTTCATCATGTGGATATTCCAAGAGGATATGGATATGGAGATCGTTTAGCCCAAGGATACTTCAAAATGAAGAATTGTTACGTAGCAAGGAGGGATTGTACGCGTAAAAAATCAAGATTCAAGGTGCCTGGCGTACCCCCTTGTTGTTGCTATTGGCCTGAAAAAAATACAAGAATGTAGATGCGAAACGACATAAGCAATATCAGAGAAAATCTATTGTGGATGAAGAAGTCGATGCGCTATATGCAAATGCAGGAGTGAATTTGAATCATGGTGCCAGTGTGAATGAAATACCACAATTCCAATCATACTTCAAAGAATATAAAATTACTGTGTATACCAGTTTCTCAGGCCATGACATCATGTACGAGGGGCCCAACCACGAAAATCGCACTCCCATAAATTTGATTTGTTTGGCTGGCCACTTTGATATCATCCAACCTTTAACTGCTTGTTTTTCAACCAAATTCTATTGTGAAGCGTGCCATAAAAAGTATAGTAAACGTAATGAACATGTGAAAAATTGTCCTGTAACGTGCTGCAAACGTTTACAGAGACATGTATGCGACAAGAACCAAACGTGAATATTGTGCAACGATTGCAATCGTCAATTTTACGTCGAAGAATATTTTAACAATCATCGTAATACTGCATATCATCAAGGGGAACCTGTATGTAAATTGATGAAGCAATGTACTAAATGTTACAGATTATTTTCTTTTGTACGAAGTGGACAGCGCATTCATGTCTGTAATGAGATCTTTTGTAATGTCTGTAAGAAGATTGTTCCAGGATTGCATCAATGTTTCAAGCTTCACGATCGACAATGTTTGAAACCTGTTGTTCCTTCACTCATGCACGAAAAGACAGCCTTATTGATTTTCTACGATCTAGAATCCATGCAGGAAAGAGTATTGACGATGATATGTTTGTACACGTCCCGAATTTATTGGTTGCACAACAAATTTGTTATGCATGTGTTGTAAACGATAATATTCAGCAGTCTTGCAGTACGGGTGGTCAGCGCCATCATATTTTCCACGGAAACGATCCAGTTTATAACTTTCTCCAGTTCTTGCGGGAACGTCGTAACAATATAAATAGGATTTTCTGTCTCGCTTACAATTCGAAGGGTTACGATGGCCATTTTATTCTAAAGGCAATGGGAGGGCAACATCAATTGAGACCTGACCTTATATTAAATGGTACAAAGATACTGAGTATAACCTTGAATAATCTCACGTTCATTGACTCTTTGAAATTGCTGCCTATGATATTAAGCAAATTGTCGAAAGCTTTCAATTTACCCACAACCAAAGACTACTCCCCGCATTTCTTCAACACCAAAGTAAATCAATCACATATTGGATCACTTCTAGAAACGAAGTATTATGGTGCAAATGAAATGTCGAACGAAGACAGGAACAAGTTCATGCAGTGGTACAACGACCATCGTAATGACACGTTTGATTTCGAGAACGAAATTATCAACTATCATATTCAAGATGTCAATGTACTGCGAAGGGCACGCATTTCGTTTATGACGTCATTTGAAGCAGAAACCAAAGTAAATCCCTTCTTGCAGACGATAACGATTGCAAGTGCTTTCAATTTAGTATTCTGCCGGAATTTTCTCAAGCCCAATACCATTGGAATTCTACCGGCACATGGCTATCGATGAAGAAGTACGCAATCAATGGCTGCAATGCAATGTCTGGCCTACATTGAAAAACCCGAAGGAAAACAAATCTTACATGCCGCCCGACAAAAAGAAGTTTCTATTGAGGGAATCCATGTTGATGGCTACTACCAAGGTCCAGAGATGTTAGAGGAGCACTTCTATTAGTATGCCGGCTGTTTTTATCACGGCTGTAAAGTGTGTATTACTACAGGCCGTAATCAGCGCATCTACGGAAATCTAGAAAACACAATGGAATTCCGTTATGAAAGAACGCTACGAAAAAATGCAAGACTGCGTGAATTGGGGTATATTGTACATGAAATGTGGGAGTGCGAAATTAAAAAGTTCTTGAAACAAAATCCAGCAAAGGCGACGTATCTCAAGAATCACCCGTACATGAACCACAGACCCTTGAATCCAAGGAATTGCTTTTTGAAGGTAGGACCAATTGTGGGAAATTGTACCATCAAGTCGACGAAAGAACACGAGAAAAAATAAAATACTTCGATATTAATTCGCTTTATCCGTTCATAAATAAATGTGGGAAATACCCCGTAGGTTATCTTAGAATTTATCTACAAGGTGATGAAAATATACCACCAGTAAATACAGTCAACGGTTTAATCAAAATGACGATATTGCCAAGTCGCCATCTTTATCATGGTCTCCTCCGTTATCGATGCAACAAGAAACTACTGTTTCCACTGTGTGCTGCGTGTGCCGAAGAAATGAACCTAGACCCAACAGCAACGTGTACACACAATGATCAGGAGCGATGTCTCACTGGAACATGGGTATGATAGGAAATACAGAAGGCAATAGAATTAGGATATCAACCGGTGGAAATCTTTGAAAGTTGGGATTATGACATTGAACAATATGACCCCATCACGAAAACAGGTGGCTTGTTCACGGAATAAATCAACAAGTTTTTTGAAATCTAAAATGGAAGCTTCTGGCTGGAAAAGTTCATGTGTCACCGAAGAAGACAAAACGAAAATTATACAAACCGTCCTGGAGCGTGAAGGTATTGCATTCGATCCGAACAAAATTGAAAATAATCCTTCACGAAGAAGTTTATTTAAGCTTTGTGTTAACTCTCTATGGGGCAAGCTTTCACAGCGTACAAACTTTAGCCAGACCACAATTATTGATCGGCCGGAAGAATTTTATGAAGAACTCACTTCCCCCGACATTGAACTCCATCAAACTGTACCCATCAATCATACCATCTTTTATGCGTTCTGGGAGTACAATGAGCACGTGCCTTTTCAAAACCGAAACCCCAATGTCGTTTTAGGAGCATTTACAATATGTCAAGCACGTCTGGAACTGCATAAGTACCTGGAAATGCTGTGGCAACGTGTTTTATATTTTGACACGGATTCTGTGATATTTACAGAAAAACCTGGGGAGCCAACCATTGAGCCTTCCACGTACTTGGGATGCTTATCGGATGAGATGGAGTCTTATGGGCAACGAGCGTACATGAAGATATTTTTTAGTGAAGGGCCAAAAAATTACAGTTGAGAAATATACAATCCAGAACCCAACGTCACCAGCAACATATGCAAAATTAGAGGTTTTACCTTAAATTACAATGCAGGACAGCAATTAAATTTCAACACGCTAAAAGACATGATTACGAATCAATGCCGTGGACAAGTCACCATTACCATCCCCATAAAATATGCAGCGCCAAAGACCATACCATCATCACTAGCAAAGAAGAAAAATGTACAGCATTCAGTACACAAAAGGTCGATTTAAAGAACTCAATTCCTATCATACGGTTCCGTACGGGTACGCTAAAAAAAGGAAGTTGGAACTGGGAAAGGAAGATGAAGAAAAAACTGTAAATACTCAATGAGGCCACCATTTGTGTATTTCCTTTCACTTTCTTTCCTCTTTGACCATAAAGCAGTAACACCAAGAAAAATGCTGTACCAAGAAGCGTTCATAAACCACCAACATCATCAGTGGAAGAAATGCAGTCATCTCGTACCAGAGGAGGAAGATGAGCTTAAACACATCCAACATTTACGAGTAAGTTTTATTTCCCTCTTATCAATATTTACTCGTTTCTATTGTTTCGGGAGAAAAGAAATGCATAATGTAATCTATTGTTTATTCTTTTTCTTTACAGGATACGCCTGCAAGATTCGAAGATGAAAACACGTCCATAAATATCTATTAAACTAGATTTTATATTTATTTTGTTAATAAAAATTGTATGAAAAAAGCACAATTACAAATACTACAAGTTGAAAAAATGTTTTATTATTTCTTGAAACCCTGAAAACTTGTTTGTAAATAATTTTGATCTTGAAGATTTAAGGTGGGAAATATATCCAAGTTTTGGTTTAAAAGATTAGTTTGAAAATATTTTGTTCGAAAAAAATTGATTTTAAAATTTAGTTTTTCAAATAGATTGTGGATGGAGGGATTTGATTGTGAAATTTTAATTCGAAAATTTTAAAAGTCTAGTTCGAGAAAGTTTCATTTGAAAAATTTTTAGATGTGGTTTACTGCTTTAGTTAGAAACTTGCTGTTATAAATTGGTTTAGTTCGAATTTTTTTCATTTTTTGGTTCGAAAAATTTTTGTTTTGAATTTTTTTAGTTCAAAAATTTTTGATTTGAAAATTTAGTTCGAAAAATAGTTGTTTCATTTTTTCGTTCGAAAAATTTTAGTTTAATTTTTTTAGTTCGAATCAAAATTAGTTTTGAAAGCTTTTAGTTTCAAAATTTTATTTTCGAGTTTTTTTATTTGAAAATTTAGCTCGAAAAATTTTCTATTTCAAGTTTTTGGTTCGAAAATTTTGATTTGAAACTCTTTGTTTAGAATTTTTACTTACAATTTTTTTAGATCGAAAAATTCTTAGTTTTGATTTTCTTAGTTCGAAAAAATTTTAATTTAAAATTTCTTGCACTCAGCGGAACCGTTTCGAAAAGAATCAAAGCAGTTTAGGGAAGAAAAATCTGGCAACACTTTTTCCATTAATGAAGCGCTTACTGAGCAATAAAACGCTGAGCGTTTAAAAAATCAGTTAAGATCACATCAATGCGCTATAAGAAATCTACAAACGACAAGGATGAACTCCTCTTTCACCATTGTTAAAAAAAAAATATCCTTTCAGAGACGTAGGCTACAAATTGAAGGACAGGATCTCCACACGTAACATATAAGACGAGCTGTCTCTCCATCAAAGCAAGAAAGCTGGTAATCATCTTATCTGTCAAAGAAAACGATAATATTTAAGGTAAACTTCTGTCCAATATCATGATACCAAAAAGAGTTATATAAGAAGGGAGTTGAACCATCCATGGGAACTTTCAGGTACCAAAAAGGATAACAGTAAAAAGTGAACAAATTCTAAAACCCCGGTGAAGGGTGGATGGCCGTCATATCACTCTGAATTTCTAGCATGGGCTGGTTCTAAGATCATGTGACTTCTATCCAACCAATCAAAATCGAGGCACCAAGCACTCATCTTACTCATAAAAAATGAAACGACTTTCAAAAATTCAGAGTGAGGGATTTCCACACAAAGATGACTCATAACGTTATACCATGTAACCTTTACACTTTGTGGCGCGTCTAAAATCATGTTATCTCTATCAGCAAATCAGTATCGTAGTACCAAAGTACACATCAAAGCTGATACCCGAATTTCCAAAATCCTAATGTCTAAGATCACATGTTCTCTATCAACCAATAATCAGCATCGTGGTACCAAAGCATACATCTTATCCTTAAAAGGGAACGAATTTCAAAAATCCCGAGTGAGGGATTTCCCCACAAGGGTAGAAAATGACGTTATACCACGTGGCCGGTTCACCTTGTAGCGGGACAAAGATAATGTAACCTCTATCACCCAATCAGAATCGTGGTACCAAAGTACTCATGAGAGAGGATAGCTATAAAAGATAACGAATGTCAAAAGTCCCAAGGCCTAAGATCACCTGACATCTGTCAGCCAGTCAACATCGTGGTACCGAATCATTGATGCTATCCTTAAAAGGGAATGATTTTCAAATATTCCACGACCTAAGATCACGTGACATGTGTCAGCCAATCAGAATCTGGTATCAAAGCACTTATCTTACCCGTGAAATTGAACACATTTCAAAAATCCAAAGTTAGGGATTTCCCCTGGGCGTGACTCCTGACGTCATACCACGTGATCTGGGAATTTGAATTCCCCGCGTGGGTGGGGCCTAAAGTCGCGTGACCTCTATCAGCTAATCAGAATCGAGAAATTTTTTTTTGACTCAACGCGATATAAAGGGGGGCCTACTACTATTATAGTTTGAAAAGTAACCAATTTTATAGGCTTGCAGAAATTATTGTAAAGATAGTAGAAGATGAAGTATGTTTCAAACATAACTTTTCGGAAATATATAATTTTAAAATAACCTTATTAGCATCAGTGTTCTAAAATAGTAATCAACTTTTGCAACTAAAATCTCACTCACCTCCACGAAACGTTATTTTACCGTAGAAGGTCATGATAAGGAAACTTTCTGGGGCACTAACTTCGAAAGGATTTATTTTAAGAGCAAAGTAACGCACACGCTTTGTTCTGGAAACTTCTAGCCTTACAATATCTAACATGACAGCCTTTCTGTTTGAAATTTCAAATACCAACCAAATATGGCCTCCATGATGTTTGATAACTCCATCTGATATCTCAGGTAGCTTCCAAATTTCATCATTCCCCCTTATCAACTCGTTGTTAACACACAAAACAAGTGAGGATTTTCATTTCACCAAGTGTATTGATAGATAGTGTGAAGTCCACACAGTAGATAGATTTTTAAACCTACCTTAAAAGATTATTAGAAGGATGAAAGTACTTATGAGAGTCACAGGAACAATTTTCTAATAAAAGGGGCTCGTGATATGAAATAAATTGAGAATTACTAATGTGTACTGAACTATTTATACCCAACACAGTGTAGTCCTTACCAGCATAATATAAATGAAACGGTCGGTTCCAAGCAATGATGTTATTCAGCCTGTTTTTCTAGAACCGGTTATTAAAATATTTCCAATTCGTAGAACCCTTTGTTATACCCAGACATAACGGTAAATTTTACACAGATATACCCAGGAACAGTAAATTTCAGTTTAACCAGTTTTGTTTTCAGTGATTTTTACAGCTAAAGTGTTAAACATATGATTCCGCTAAACAAGGTATCAGCGGTTTATTTTTTAATCTCAAGTGCTCAGTTACTATAAACGTGAACAGGGATCACACGAGTATAACGGTGAGAGTTGAAATGCACATATATCATTATCAACACCTCTCGATCTATTTGTGGATTAAGGTCTTTCCAATACTTTTTGACAACCATCTATCATGAGTAATTTGTTTCCAAGATATTCGCAGTAGAACCTAATTTCGTCACACACCTATGTATTAGGATGGTGTGTAGGTCGCTTGTGGAATCCAGTAAAAAATTTTGCTTTTGTCTACCTTGTATGGTTTGTTTCTTAAGAGAGTCATATCCATTTCTAGCTATCCATCTGGTCTCTCTCTCCATATATATATATATATATATATATATATATATATATATATATGGAGAGAGAGACCAGATGGATACCTAGAAATGGATATATATACTGTCGTCAAAAAAATTAGAACAATAGCACTGGTTGCAAAAAAAAAACGATTTTATTTCACGATTTCGAAACATATGTTTAAAACTATGTTTTAAAATATTCAAAATGTTTAAAACATGTTTTTTGTTGTGTGTTTCACATCATATTTAAAACGTTTTAAATGGTTTTCATGTTTCAAACACATGTTTAGTTTTTTTAATGCATTTTTAATGCATTTAATGCACCCTTGTTTGCATTCTATGGTGAATTCAACTGCCAGGGGAAATTTCGGATTAAAACCCCTATTGTCCCCTATTTCTTCCGAAATATATACTGTTCCATAATTCGTATACTTTCCTACAGCATTAGAAGAACATGATGTTTCCACACTATTAATGTGAAATTTGACATTCTTATTGAAAAATATCTGAATGTTTTAAATTTTAATAGTAAATGAGAAAATTCTTTCTTTAGTCCCTCTTTTGGGGCGAAAGCACAGAAGTTTATTTTCCTTTTGGAAGTTTAATGTTAAATATTTGAGGCAGTCTTCTCCAATGATTATTTGTACGAATGTGGAGCACATGAGTATTATTGCTACATAATACAATAACAGTCATCCGCAATATTACTAGAGTCATCTGGAATATTATGTTAGGTAACGCTTCTCTTTTGAGTGGCAAGGGGTGTAAAAGAATGGTGGCTGGATTATTACCAAAACCCCAAATTGTATTTTGGGAACACAAGCTTTTTTCTCCATTTCAAGACGTCTTTCGTATTTCTTTTATGATGCTATAAGTCAGTAATCTTTGGCATAGTTTATATTATTAACTTGAGTTGTTCTTAAATTTCTCGTTCACAATTCAGTTAATTCTCCATAAACCAAGAGGTATGAGATATTTAATTCTTATACTCTGCATTTGGTTCATAAGTAGTCATTACTTGGTCAAGGACTTAGGTCCGACAGGATACAACTAAATTTATTGGTTCGGTGAACTGGAGAAAAATTAGTACCCACTACTAAATGAAATAACATACACCCAGGAAAAATATAGAAAGAATAACAAATTACGCAGACACTTCGCCGTGCAAGTTCTAAAGTTCGCGAGTAATAATAATGATAATAATAATAATAATAATAATAATAATAATAATAATAATAATAATAATAATAATTCACTTTAACAGTAATGTTGTATATTATTATTATTATTATTGTTATTATTATTTGTTTTTTCTTTAAAAATTCCTGACAGAAACAATAGGAAACTTCTTTCGTTTATTAGTAAATATCTAACTAGGTCTTCTATATATAAAAGTATAGAAGCAACTAATAACTTTTATCCAGTTCTGAATATGTTTCATAAGGATTTCAAGAACGAGCGTGATTTTTTTTTAATTTTTAAATAAATTATAAAATATCTTAACGCCATTAGGCTAGAAACTAATTCCCTTAATTTGGTTTTGTATTCTTCGGAATATTGAATGAATTTGTTGTATATATATATATGTATATGTATATATATATATATATATATATATATATATATATATATTGTATTTTTTAAAAACGTCAAATTGTAAGAATTTTTAATTATGAACAGATACACATGTTTGTTTCTTATTTTTATTATATTTCTGGATGTCACTAAGTAAAGATTGTAAGTTGCTATTTGAAAGATTCTTTTTTTTTTTTGTTCACTCATCTTCATTTTCCTATCATCTTTTCTTTTCTTCTATGCTAAATTCTTCTTTACTATGAATACTGCATTAAATAATAATAATGATGAGGACAATAGGGGGGCAAAACTAGGTTGTGGATTTTTCGTTCGTGTCATATGATTTTTTATGCTTGTTTTTCGTCATTGTTTTTATTAGCCTTATTAATCTGTGCATTTTACCGAAACCTTCGATTTAGAAACATTTATTTTCATATTGTATAAACCCTACAAACCCTATTTTTTCTCTTTTATTATTGTTTAACTGTTACAACTACATGGTTAATAGTAATTTATTTTTGAATTACACTTTGTATATTAATCCTATATGCTATACCATTTTCATAAATGCATGTTAATCATGTTTTTTCACTATTGCTATTTTTGTATTTCAGTTTGTAACAGATACTGGTTGTTTTTGTTATTTTTTCAACAAATATTTTATCTTTTTTATCCATTTTTGTATAATCAGTTGTATGATGTTATTCTATTTGCATGCGCCCTATCTAAAACATTTTTCTTGTAAGTGGAACTTGTGGCTGTATTGCAGTCTGCTTCATATTTCAAACATTATTATTATTATTATTATTATTATTATTATTATTATTATTATTATTATTATTATTATTATTATCCGTCATTTATGAACTTGAACGGCGATAGTGCTGCATAATATGTTATTGTTTCTAAAAATTTTCCTAGATTGTGTGTTATTTCGCTCATTAGTGGGCACTAATTTGTCTCTAGGTTGTCTAATAAATGGATCTCGTTTTACATTTTGGTGGAAATAAAGTTGCAAGTAAAAGCCTTTCGTTCCAAAGCTGAAGTTAGCAATATTCGCTTTTTAGTTTTATGAGTATCATAGTCAATAGGTAACGTAGCAGTCTTAAAAGCAATGCCTGAGTTCGAATCATTTTCACGCCCGAGTTATTTTTATAACAAAATGGTCATGAAGAATCGACTCCCCGTAGTGGACCAGCAATCCTCAAGAATGTGCAAGGAGAGACATATATATCATGATAGAGACGATTTTCGAATGTTGGTTGGGAAAGGGCAAGAAAATTATCAGGACATTCGAAACACTTTATTGATCTGCAACACTTTTCTTGTTATCCTTCTAAGAGGCATATACCACACCACTTGTTAAGCAAAGTTTGGGAAAAGCTATTGTTTTAGTAGTGGTTATCGTACAAAACTTCTAAGCGGAAATTCTAGGTTCGATTCACCGCCAGGTAATGTAGTTTTTTTTTCATAAAGTAACGGCTCAAACTGTGAGAATTACTGTACTATGTTATATCCGCAATAAATAAAATAGTTTCGAACAGATCAATTTTCGGATATGACTAAAAAATCGGTCTTCTCTTGGGTTATTTGAAAACAACACTTTATTTATATTACTTAGAGAAAAAAAGTTGTTTCCATCATACACTTCAATGTGTTTTATTTATATTTGAAATTGGAAGCATGCAAGGTCTGCTACATCTATAAGAAATATCCAATTTTCCTTTTGAACATTTCCAGCTTTAAATAATAATACAGTTTGGAATTTTAATATTGGGTGTTTATAATAGAAATTTAGCAGAAAAGAGAATTTATTCACCTTTTCTTTCTTTTTTCTTTTTGTTCAGTTCACATTAGTTGTCTGAAATTGAAGGTATGTCCTACTCTAATAACTGGGTTTATTAGAATACATTTTCGGATCAGTACATCCAATGAACAATACCGAATTTGCAACCGAAACACGTGGAAACAAAGCATGTGTTAATTGTTTGACATTATGCAGGATGTGTCTCGGAGGTATACTCTTCTATTGGAAGCAGAGTGTATTATTTGACCATTAAGTTTAGCATCCATTTTGACAGTGACTTAATAAATGTTTCAAGCATCCTCTATATATTCGTATTATTATTATTACATAATTTTTCGAATCTAGGTCTGTGCGGCTTGTCGATATATCGATATCGTCGCTATTGATATTGACATAATTAAACATTTGATATCGCGAATATATCGACATCGATATATCAACATCCTAAATTTTCTATATGGATATTCGGCGTGTGAGGTATGGAGGCTTTAGGAATTGCTATGAATGAAGAAATAAAATTTAATTTTTACAATAATGCCTTCTAATTACAATTTCATTATAACTACAAATTGGAATGTAAATAAATCCACTTGCAAATTTACAATATTATATACTGTAACTTCTTAGCCGCCAGAACTTTTCTGTTCCAGAAAAAGGAAAAAAACAGGAAATCTAATGTCAAAATCTAGTGCTTGGAACTTTGATCAGGTATTTATGTTAATATTATTTTATTTTGTTTTACTGTCCCCTAGATTTTCATCCTTTTTGGTATTTGTTCCCGCTTGTTGACACAAAGTGCAAACTTGACCGCTATATGCACACACGCTTTTAAGCAAAGTAAGAAATTTGAGAAGGCAACAGGTTTTTAATAATAATAATAATTATTATTATTATTATTATTATTATTAAAATTATTATTATTATCTGAAAGTGTCCTACGCTACTTGGGGACGCGGTAGAAGTCCTAAAAGGCACAAGTACTAAAAATCATATCGCAGCACATGTCCTAAACGGTAGAAGTCCTAAAAATCATTTCGCGGCACAAGTCCTAAACGGCAGAAGTCCTGCACGGCAGAATCTCTTGTGCCGCTACCATCGCGTCCGTAAGAAGAATACTGTCAATCTGTCAGTCAAAGTTTCAGATATACTGTTTCACATTACAGAACCTTAGTTCTTACAAGTTATTTGTATAAATACATACTCTATTGTTCTGAAATAATAAATAAATAAATAAAGCTTATTGTCCTTTCTTGCTCTTTCCATGATGTATTTCTATGTTGACAAAATTTTAACTTCCTACCATATGTGATTCCCAGATCATTCATGATGTAATGTATAAATGATAGATTCACTCTTAAAACAGTTCTAAGCGATATAGCCCAAGGCTTATTTTATGCCTGGAGTGTTATTTCAAATCATTTTGCTAATATGATAATCTTTGTAAGTCAAAAAAAAATATTTTTTAAACTCTGCTAAATTAACTCTTGTGACACAAAGATTTTGACCGTGGTTTAGCAGATACTTAGTAGTGACCAACAGATTACCTTTCGTTGTATGTATACCTTATGCAAACAAACAATCGTCATCATTATATATTTCCTCTCTTATTCAATTTTGCAATTGTTAAATAATATTAACAAAATTTTGTAAGAACTAATAGCGTTATATTAACAAAGGTTCACCACGTAGTTTATAAAATAATTTCAGCCTTATTTGTAATGGAATTGCAGGGGCTTATCGCCCACCCTTGTTAGGAAGAAAAAGCATATACAGTTTATTGCATTACAGATAGCATAGTCTACAGGGAAATTCAATTATAGGTCACACTCTATCTCTGTGCTACCACACCAAACTAGCAATATTCCAAGACAAGAACCATTGACTTGTTCTACAAATAACACTAGACTAGTAAATGATAACACAATACGTGTACAGAAACCAATACATAGTCTTTCAGGGAGTAGCCAGTAAGTTATTCTAGAGGGCATTGATTTTTACAAACTAAAAACAAATCGAGAGTTTCTTTCAACTTTATGAAAGAATTAATAATACATAGATACATACGTATTTCAGAAGTACATATTATTATTATTATTATTATTATTATTAGTAGTAGTAGTAGTAGTAGTAGTAGTGGTAGTAGTAGTAGTATATTTCATATATGCTACATTTCTGAGACTTGAGGCTTGATAGTACCTGAAGTTATAATCAAAGGTTATGTTACGAACGACAAATGATGGCTTAACACCAAAAACACATTCCTGGCCGGGACTGGGGGTTAGTCTGTTTAATAATTGCAGCAAATGAAGGACGTTTATAATAGAATATGAAAGAATACAGTTTTAAAAGAATTAAACAACAACATGTTAAAATAATTAAAAGAACCTAATTAATCAGGCACTTTGTACTCTCGTTTGCTTCACTGGATGAACCGAGGCCTAAAGGAAAAAAGTTTTCTGCCCAAATCTCATAAGCAGTGGGATATTTTAACCTGATAGAGCCTGAATTTTTTTGGGTGCAGTTTTTTGTTAATTTATACTTGAATATGTTAATTGGGCTTCATAGATCACAAAAATACCATTGCATTTAAGAAAATATTTTTTGGTGTCCCTATATATGGTGTGTCCATATGGTCACGCTAGGCTCTCGTGATATATAAATGCAATAATTAGCACTAGAGGAGGGTTCAAAAACTATATTTTCCTTATCTCTCTTTCATACAAACGTATTCCCATTGTCTTCGGAAAATGATAATAGTGTGTTTAATACTTCTTAGTATGGAAATTGAAAAAAAAAACAAGGAACACAAAGGTCATTTTATACATGCTGTACGCCCCACTGATGAACAATTTTCTCCCGCACATCTTTTTGTTGCCAGGATCAGGAATAACTAAATGGCCAATACCAATAAAATTGAACCAGCATTCAGTGGTGTCTGCCATGCATTGTAAAATGATATACCCAACAGCCAAGTGAAGATTGACCACTACCATTTCTTTCCCCTGATACCAATTCTGTAGTCCTTTATGTTCCTATCCATTCGATCTGTGCCCCCCATAACCATATTGTATTCTCCGATCAAACGTGGACGAGTGATCTCTTTCTTGGCTGACCTGGAATATCTTTTTACATTTCCTAGTAGGAAAGCACCATGAACAGTGGATGCGACTGTGACTACTGAATTGTCATGCCATCTTGAAATCACTACACCATGTTCACTGCCTCTATGTTCGTGGTAACCTCTTTTCTGCTTCTTGAATTCAGATGACACTGAGAAATTGCATTCTTTGGGAACCGTGTTTTCACGTATAGTACCAGTTACAGCATATCCATTAGACTTTAGGTGTAAGTTAAGTGGTATGCTTGTGAAAAGATTGTCGAAATAGAATCTGAAAGTAATTTTTAACGTCACTTGGGAATTAATCTATCATATATAACAAACGATCGGCTGCTTTTCCAAATTTTTGTTCATATTCTGCTATGCATTGCAGAGTTTTGCCTTGGTAGGCATCAGTTGATTAGGTATCCATTTGGTCTATTCAGGCACCAAACCTTGTACCCGAATCGCACAGACTTTCCTTTTATAAACTATTTATAACCATGTCTGCAATAGTATGCTATCGTTGCTTCGTCAAAATTTATTGCCTGCGCTGGAACAAAAAGTTTGATGCAATTACTTTTCAATTTATTCATAAGTGAGCGTAGTTTCCAAAGTTTATCTGATTCACTCATCTTGTTGTTGCCCGCAAAATGCAAAAATCTCATTATCTGAATAAACCTCTCTCTTCTAATTGCATTGTAAACATTAAATTTCTCATATCAGTCCCAGAATCCCAATAGTATATCTTGACGGAAATGTATTATACCCTGACACAAATAAAACACCCAAAAGTAATTTCAAATCTTCTTTAGAGACACTCGGATCTGGCATGTTTTTAAAAAGCATATTTCTGGATTTCACATATAGCTAAATTGACTATATCTTCATCAAAGAAAAGTTCAATAAGTTTGAAGTTCCTATATTTTAAATAATCTACCACGGGGAATACAGGCAGCGAATTGTTGATATCGTTTTGTGTCCACTTTCCCCTGTTTTCACACTGATTCCGCTTCCCTTTCTTTGAAATATTACTTTCCTCCTTCTCTATGTTTTCAATCCCTTGTTCCAGATTCTCTCCTTCCTTCTCCCCCTCAGTCCCTCCCAAACACATGTCGTTCTACCAAAGCATTGAGTTGTCTCCCACTTAGGTTGTCTATCAAACCGCCAACATTTTCATCTGCCGAATCCTCGTCAGATAAAATATTTGATTCTGGAGGCTCAATAAATATACACTCTATTTCTCCATGGCCTATTTCATCCGGTTCCTGAAGTAATTCCAATACCTCATGCACTGTTAAGAACCTGGAAATGGGAAGGAACAGTTTCTCTTAGGACGGAATAATTATGATTTGCCAAGCCTTATTGCTACTACGAAAGCCTAGCCTGACCATGTGGTAACATGAATGGTACATGGCTCTCCACAACGTTCATGTATGTTTCTTAACACAATACATTATTTACCTCAATGCCTGACTTCTTTCTGAATCAAAACGCACAATAATTGGAAATATTTTAACAACAGTGTAAAGATCAAATGAATTCTCACCTTTTATTATGTGCCATTGTTGCAACTCTAGAAGCAGTAAGATTTTCAGATGCACGTAACTCCACACTAAAGAAAGAAATCTCAAGATTGATACTGAAATCGTGTCAAACACATCATTAGCTGAGAGTTGACAGCGCTACATGTGAGTCTTTGTGAAACTAACCAGAGGAAAACAATTTGAAGGTCATCGCGCGCAATGTGACCGTATGGTAACGCAAGGTTATACCAGGTTAATATTATAGAAATTGACCCTCGTTCCCTTTAGAAGTGTAATTTTCAAGGCGTATTTTATTACTTTTAGTTAAAAGTTCAAATACCCGAGTTTCACGCATCTAGCTTAAACAAATCCTTCCGTAATTTATTTAAATATTTTCTGAGTATGTAATGGGGAATTCGAACATTAAAAATTGCTCCCGTTGCTCTTTCCCTTTTATGTGTTCAATTTTCAGTTTTTTTTTAAACAGGAAAGTTTATAAGCCAAGTTCCATTTTACTAGCTTCAGTAACTTGCGAGATACACTACCCTTTTAAACAATCTTGCTCTACCCTTTTTACGATACTTATTTGCAAAAAATCTTTCTTATGTCCTGCTTTCATAAGAAAATTATATTTTATAATTAAAATTTAACGACTCTACTCGTAATAGTATGTCCAAAAAATTACTCATGTTTACTCTTTTATATAAGAGTACAGAAGATAAATAAGTCAAACAAATGGACTTCCATGAACCGTTTACGATTTCTTATAACTAACTTATTCGAACATTTCCCACAAGCTGTGGTTCTAAATTTACCCTCTGTCAGGGTCCAGGTTTCAAAAAGGAACTAACTTGAAATCTGATAATATTATGTATTTATGTACGTGTGTAATACGTATAAATTTATTGTCTTATTAAAGCTTTCGTAATCTGCAAATAAATTTTTGATTTGCTTTTAGTATGTAAAAAGCCTGCTCCCCTAGAAAAATTTGCGGGCTACACCCCTAAATGACTATGTAGTTATTTCTGCAAAAATGGCACAGGAGCTACAATTTTGGTCTAGTGCCTATATTTTTAGGACTTGTACCGTTTAGGACGTATGAATGTCACCTATTGTGTTGCATAATAAATGTTCTTTGTTCAATTTTAAATTTACTGCATTCTTTATGTATACAGTTCGTATTTAATGTTCCCTCGTGAAATGTCTAGTAAGTTGTTGTCCTAATTAAGTAAACTTTGATGAATGTTTGTCCTACTCTTAATAAAATACGCTCCTCAATGTATATATCGCAATTCTGAATTTTTGCTTGGTTTCAGAAGTCTGGTAAAATATGCTTTTTAAACATTTTTTATTTTTTTTTATTTATTTGTTTATTTTTGTTTTAAAAATTTGTCTTGGGATTCTCGTATCACCATTCGAAAGAAATGAATTTCTTAACTAATTATGTAATTAATTCTTAGAATGAAATAGGTTATATTATGTAATTCGTGCATAAGTGCAGAACAAATAGTGATAATAATAATCTTAGTAGTATAAATATAGCTGTTACTGTGGGAATTAGCTACGTTCGTAACATTATTGACCAATAGTTGCTGCATCGTCGCAATTTCTTGTGGTGGTGGCGAATTTCAGAACTAAAGCAAGTGAACGAAAGGCACAAGACCTAAACGGTACAAGTCCTAAAAGGCAGAAGACCTAAAAGCCAGAAGTCTTAAAAATCATATCGTGGAGCAAGTCCTAAACCACAGAAGTCCTAAACGGCACAAGTCCTAAAAATAATACCGCGACACAAGTCCTAAACGGCAGAAGTCCTAAATTACAGAAGTCCTAAAATTTAGGTCTAGTGCCAATATTTTTAGGACTTCTGCCGTTTAGAACTTCAGGATGTCACCCCCGCTGTCCCTTAGTTTGTGTTTGTCTCTAATTTTTGTGATGAGTATTTTGGTGCTGTTAGGTATTTATATTAAGCATTTACATTGTGCAACGTTTCTTTTGGCGAGTGTTTTTCATATTGAAGAGAAACTGATTTCCTTCGTTATATATTTCTTTCCATTTTTCTTGCCTGAATTGCTTTAGCAATATCATTTTGTACGTTTCCATGTCATCCACTGTTCTCACGATAATATAATCGTCATTCATAAAATTTTACTTTATTTTCTTAGTTGCAGCTTACCATACTGCTATATTTGTAGAAAAGTTGAGGTTTGGTTTAACGCCTTTCTAATTCTCAACCACCCTAATGCCAGTGTTTTCTGGGTTGCCAACTATCGCAGGAAAGGGAGAATTACAGGTGGTAACGCACTTTAGGAGTCGTGTTTACATACGTAGCATCATTGGAAGAAGAAAGTGAGTTACAGCTATTTTGTTGTCACTTTATCGTTATCTGTGAATCACACTGAATATAGATGTAAATATGATAAACTATTTTCCTTAACTTACGAGCCAAAGAAAAGAATAGAAATAATAAATTAGGTGATGAGCTCTTTTCGAGAGGAAGCTTAAATATGAGTGAATGATTCTAAATTAAGCACGTTTTAGTCTTTCCATTTGTACCAAGACCGAGAATTGTGAGCATTTATAATGTATCTTATATTTTATAAGTTCGCGACCAGAATATTGATAAGGTCTTACGAATGTTTAATTAGATTCTATTATTTGATAGGCTGTACGAGAAATAAGCAACGCATACCTTTTTACTGTCAGATGCTTGGCACGCGTCCGACAAACCACGAATACTCTTATTTTATTAGACAAAAGAAAGATTATAATACACTACATAAATGTTTGAGTCTTGCCGTGGTTACGTAGTTTGAAACTTTGAAATAATAAATGATCATAGGCACATTATTTCATCTTCTAAGCCATTTAACATAGAACATCATGGTTTGTTATCTTTGACGCGTTGCTTCGTTTATAGTGTGCATAAATCTCTGCCGATAGGTAAAACCATTTGTCTTTCACTTTAGTTTACATCGACAAAGCCCAACAATACGTATGCCAATAAGATGTTTTAATATATTAGAGACTATTTAACTAAGACAAAAAAACATTGCCTAATTATAACGATATCTGAATTCTAAACTAATTAATTGAACATCAGCTTGCTATGGAACGTAGCGAAGATTAATTTTAGTAGAGAAGAATACGTATTACGTAGGTAAATTGCATTGTTAACATTGGTCTGAATAATAGTAAATGGAATGTTTATTGAACTTTTACATTAGATGCAGGTCATGTCACGAAATATTCGTTTCACTTTTCCCTCACCATACTATCTTCATTCTAAAAACTACTAAAGTAAGAATTTCAGTTAGCATAAATGTTACTTACTTAAGAGAAGAGAGGCAAAATCCTATAGCAACTGTCATCGTAGTGTTTGTCAGTACACTGATATCTTCAAGAACGTAACTTGTAGGGCTGTAGTAGTACTTATTCCACAAGAAAAGCGATAGCCAAGCAGCCGATAAAGCGAACAGAATCCATATGAAAATCCACAAGGACCTGAAACCACATAATTAGTATGAATAAATATTACTACTATTATCATGAATAGTAGTAAAATTTAATAATTGCATTCAGCTAAAATGAATAGTATCATTATAATATAATTTTAGTCCTATGTATAAAATATCAATAAGAGGCAAAAAGCACAGAATGACATATTATACATTTAAGTATGCAAGAGAGAACTTATCATAAAATTATACTTGTTGTTGATAATTTGGTCAAAGAATAAAATTGTATTGATTCGTCAGTAAAATCTAAACGGATCAATATATAATAAAATATAAATTAGGAAGAGAAACCGTAAAAAAGTCTGATCTTTAGATAAATTAAATAAATAAAATCAAAACTTAAACATGAAACCAATGCAAATTATTGCACAGCTTCAGAGATTCATAACACAAAGTTTTAAGATTGTAACTTTCCTGCAGTAGCCGTTACTAACGAAGAATGCAGGTTTGGATTATATTCAACATAAATCAAGTTTTACTAACCGAGGTACTGCATCATAGACAACTATGGATACACTAGATTTTATTTCTGTCAGGCACTATATCACATGACCTGCTATAATTATGTAATCCCTAATCATGTTACTACTGTTTTTAAAACGAATATTGATTCCGTAAGAATCCACAATATTAGATTATTTGTTTACAGTTTCTGTTACACGTAGCTGTTTCATAGTACAGCCACCAGCAGAAGTATCTCCCTCTAAATCATATAATTTTATTAATTGGTTCCCAGCACATTTGCAGTTGTGAAAACAACTGAACAGGCGCAACGCAAATTACACGAAACTTTTCTCCGGAACTGGCAGCAGTAGGTAGCAGTGAGCTATGTCTTTAATCACTTGAAATTGTAGAGTAAGCAACGAACGAAATAATTCTCCATTCTAGAGATAATCTCTATGGTTTGCAGGCATACTAATGCTCGTTACATGAGGCATTCCTTATGTGAGTGTTACACTCTTTAACTCAAAGGCAACTTGTATAGACCTTCCTCAATAAGAAAAATATCACTAAAGGTTATTCAAGTTCAGAGTACCTCATCGTTTTTAAAAATGGTCCTGATTTACATCAGAAACCTTCTTAAACTTTATTGTAATTTCGAAAAAAGAAAAGATGACCGACATTATTCTTACATTTTTTGAAATTTATCAACACTTGTAGAAGTAGAAAATTAAGTATATTTTTTTGTAACTAGTAGTACGTTTTCTTAGCTTTATATTTGTAGCGTAGTAGTAAAGCAGAAAATTTCAAACAGATATATTCAGGTTTACTACCCGTTATAGCAATTACTTGTTTCTTCATTGGCATGTATTTTGTAATGTAATTGGTATTGTGGTTCTTGTATTTATTATTGTTGTTGTTATTAACGATAATTTACATTATGTTTTATTAAAAAGAATAAATCATCCCATCAAAATATTTCATGCAATTAAATGCAATAAAGTTTAGCGTTTCTTTCAGTCTTAAAATCATTTATTCTATTATTCAATAATGCATTTGCATTTTCAATTGGTTAGTTAAGTATAAGAAAAAATATTACAAACCTTAGCATGGCACTCAAACTGAAACAAAATTTAATAATAGCGTACACTGCCGCAAACTGCTTATTATTTCCCGTCGTTCCGTTATATTTGAAAATGTATCTACTTTCAATATATATATATATATATGTACACCTTGTCTCAAAAAGGTTGAGCGCATTCTTTATTGGTGTTTTTGAGGCGAAAATTTTCTAAGTCCAGCTTCGGGTATCTTCGGAAAAAAAGTAAACCAGGTTCGAACCTCCAAGCCAGCCTTTGCAATCGGGAAGAAGTTTGCAGATGTGTTTTTCTTCTTTTAAATATAATAAGACTTGTTACCAAGTGTAGAAAAAAAGCAACATTGATTGAAATACTTAATGATACAATATTTCGAAACCTTGTATTAATGTCAGTGCATGCTTGTTTGTCATTTAGCTCTCCATACGTAATTGAACATTTAGATACGTTAAAGAATCTTTCCATATGTAAAACAACGCTCAAAGTTAAGACATAGAACGTAATTATCGCCTCAAAAACAGCGTTTGTAGTGAATATGAATGTCATAATTTTCTTTAGAACAGTTACACGTGTTTCACTAGAAGCACGTTTCTGTAAATCCTTGTGTTAGCTCACTGGTAAGGTGTCGGATTCCAAATCGTAAGGTTGTGAGTTCGATTCTCATCTCGGTCAACGGTTTTCCGCAATGCATGAAAAATTATATAAAATAATTACATTAAAATACATCAGTTATATATATATATATATATATATATATATATATATATATATATATATATATATATATATATATATATATATATATATAACATAATCATTGCAGAACATAGTAATTATTATATTTAAAATATAACATCTGAGATAGGTAGGTGTTCACAGCAGGTCGGTATTATATGAGAATGTTAAATACAAGTTAGGAAAACCGTTCAATAGCAATAAATAAATTATGTAGTGTATTTATTTGAAGCTACTTGTCATATAGAGGGTACTTCTCAATATTCATATTACAGCATATCATTTATGTTCTTGAAAAATTATTCGCTGCATAAAGAGAGGGTATAAACAGAGAATCCCAAGTCGGAACGCTCGCAAGGAATTCATGAACCCCAAAGGTCACGTGAGCAGACTGGAATTGTCCTTGTGAAGCATGTTACAGCAGAAAGTCTTTACATAGATTTTCAATTCAATTCCCATTGGCGTAACTAGGATATTTTCCTAAGGGGGGAGCATGGTTCATTAGTTCTGAAAAATTGGAAGAATTTTTTAGAAGACATTGTTATGATGTTATATATAGTATTTCTTACCCCGCACTCATTATCAACTCCAAGTTATTTAGTTCTACACGACACTGTCATGTAACATTTCAGTGAAAATTTATTTTTTTGAAATTTACTTAAAATTGTATATTCCCTATATTCTGATGCTACTAAATAACTACCTAAAATCTACTCTAATTATGAAAACTCATAATGTTCTATTCCTGTTTTACTCGAGCAATTCTGAGCGAAAATACATTATTCGTAAACGTTAACTGTCATGCTCTCAGTTTACTCTTACACAAGGGTAAAAGTGAGTCTGAAAAGATAGGGGGACGGTTGACGTCACGCCGTCTTCCGTGCCTATCTTTGCCCATTGCATTTTTTAGGAATTGGAGGGGCACCGTAGATAGTTTAGGAAGTGGGAGAACGGTGTCCTCCCGTGTTCCCCTTTACTTTTACCCCTGCTCTTACATATTAAAGAAACACAAATAAATATACAAGAAGTGACATAATTTAAAGTAATAACTTTTCAAAAATCAGTCATGGGCTATTCATTGTCGTTTACTAATGTTGCAGTTTAATTACATAAATCTTTGCGAACAAAGAAATGCAATAAATTTTTATACACAAAACATTTTTAACTAAAAAAACATAAACAATGGTATACAAAACAGTGGTAGAAATATAGTTGGCTAACTCCCGAACAACTTAAATATTAATAAAAATACAATTAGAGAGAAGCAGATCAACAACACGAAAGGAGAAGACATGTAGACGGACTTGAGGGACCCGTTTTCCTATGAAAGATGTTACCCATTATTTTTTCAATTAAATATTAAATTACACACCTTAAAATTTTCGGGAGGACGTATGATAAGTGGCCCTGATGGACAAGCAGATGTGATTGTAAAAATTAAAACAACAAACATTTAATGAAACAAAGATTCAACCAGCAGAATTGATTGATAATAATGTTGATCACAATATTTTAAGAGAGAGAGAAAATAGATCAACACTTATAATGTTCCTGAATTATATTATGAGCTTTCAAGCGTATTGTTGTAGTTACATCGTTAGCGTCAACCGTTGGGAAATATCATTACAGCCAGGGGACACCCACAAAGAGGTCCACCGGACCCGAACCCTCAAATATATGTATATATATATATATATATATATATATATATATATATATATATATATATATATATATATATATATATATAGAGAGAGAGAGAGAGAGAGAGAGAGAGATTTAATGATTGTGTTTTGTCTGTACCAGGGAGCACTCATGGAAAGTCCATCGAATTTGGATCGCATGAAATCTTAGTGACTTGATATACATATGTGCACTTCCTTAATAAAACTATACTTAACAGTGAAATTATTATTGGTTTATTTCAGACGAACAAAGAAAAACTTAAATATTTATATTGGCTAATCAGTAAGCGCAAGAATTTCTCTAGATTAGGGAAATTTCCCTCAAACTACGAACACTGCTTGTTATTGCTGCGATATCCATGTAACTTTTACAGCATGAAACTACAATATCAGGTTATCAAGAACATATTTTTTTCTTTAGCATAGCACAAATACACTCCCTTTTCGAAAGCAAAATATAAAAATTGTTCATGTGGTGCACAGCTTACGCTACCTGGAAATTATTTCGGACGCAGAATAAAGTCATGTCTGTGTCTTGCAATATTGTATGTACCCCTCCCAACTTTCGACACTCTGAACAAAAATTTCTGGGTGCGCACCTGATTACAGTTTATACCTTAAGAATGTAACTACAAACTTCAGTTCATAAATAATACTATTACTAAGAAGAAGGAGGAAAAGCAACAAACGATATTGAATAGTGACTTTTGAATGAGTATTATATGCGTAATTGCTTCAGTTTAGCAGTTCAAGAGTTCGGCTTCTTTTTTTCTTTCCTTTCTGTTTTTTTAGTGTACCTTAATAATTTGCTCTGAGAATCGTAACTGTTCAAACATTACTACAGTATGCTATAAATAAAATAATAACAATAAGACTGATTTATCACACATATATAAACAAGAAAAAAATACTACGTCAATAAGTGAATTACTTGAAAGAATACAAAAATAATTTACGTTAATGAAGCTATCAAATAAAAAAAAAGTCGCATACAGCTCAAGTCGAGAGGTCACTATACTGCCCACTATCACATTAGTCCAGGTATTTTATTACATTCAGGCACAAGACCATAGACCCATAATTTAAAAAAAAAGTCGATAGGCGGACGAATATAGACACTATTAAACATGTCGAATGCAAGCATCATTAAAATTGTTATGCGTAAATTGAGGTAAATTAATAACATTATTTTCATCCAGTATAAAAGTTCTGGGGAGGGCCAGCTTTGCTTCTATGGGGGAGCCGGCACCCCCTGGAAACTTTCTAGTTCCGCTTATGTCAATTCCTGATATATGCTTTTGCAATGTGGAAGTGGTGATGCCTTGAGTCACTCTCTCTCGCTCGCTCGCTCACTCTCTATTTATACAGAATATAAAAGTGGATGTATGTGTGTGTTTCAACATAATTCTAATATATCTAGAGCGATTTTAACTATATTTCTTACAGTCTGGAAAAGAGTACTGTCGGGATACATATCAAAAATGCTAGAAACGGGTCGAAATTAGTATCGAATCCATAGTTTCGTGGTCGCTTAGATGAATAGTTCTACTTTCAATTCAAGTCTAATTAAGCTCCCATTAGCACCCAGGATGGTTACGTAGCAACATAAAAATATCGACGTCAATCGATATTAGAATCGAATCGTAAGTTTTCAGCGCCGCTAACAGTGCCGCATTTTCCATTAGTCCACATTAGTCCACATTTCACATTAGTCCCATTGCCTAGAGGGCAACATATTTGCAGCGTACGAAGTTTAAAACTTGAATAATATCTTAATTTTTTCCTTATGAAAAAGTTAAAAATCAAGAGCAAATATACTATTTCATGAACAATCCTCTTTTACTATTGTAACATGTTTAATATTAGCGTTAGAAATCTAAAAATAATTAACATGTTTCCCATTTGTTATTTTTTGTTACGTAGTTCTAGCTGTAGCATCTAGTGAGTGGTATTTAATTGTAATAAATTCACTAATTAAGCATATTCGAATTAAGTTTTATTTTTAAGTTAGGGATAAAGAGGCGGAGAAATATGTAGTTATTGGGGACGACGAGAGCAAAAGTGCGTATGTTTAGCCGTGAATTAGAGATCATCTTTTGTTGTAGTTATGTAGACCTTGAATTCTTTTGCTGTTTTATTTCGGTAATCCCAGGGAGAATATTGGGATGAGACTGTGCTTTTGACAATTTGTTTTTGGCAATACACGGGAGAGTATTGGGTTATATTAGTTAGCCGGACATGGAGTTGATTTTGAATAATCGGACAAAGTGTTGGAAAATATAAACAACAAATGAAGGATGTTACTATGTAGAAATAAATAATGTGTAATCGTGTTGATGTAGAAATGGATCCATATAAATGCTGAAGTCTTCTAGTAATCGTAATATTGATAGTTCGCGTCCACCCCGGGGTATTTGTTTAGTGTTTTTTTGACTCACCTAAGTATAAACAAATCACAGATATAGGCAATTTAACATATTTTGGGAGAGTAATTTTGTGGTTCGTTGGCGTTTCATCGCGTCTCTGCCAATGATAGTAAAGTATTCAAAATGGAACTGGTGCCACAGCTGATCGTCACTGCGGGACCACCAATTTTTGGCGAGAGGTCAATAGTTGACCATCTGTAGTCCACCGACGCTTACAGCTTAGAGTAATGAACGATGTCTTTGCCTTGTAAACTTCATGACTACCGAGTTATTATTATTATTATTATTATTATTATTATTATTATTATTATTATTATTATTATTATTATTATTATTATTGTTTGTAGTAATAGTAGTATAATTGATAATAGAATAATTATATTGTCTATGTATTGTCTCGGTAGGACTACACACAGGATTTGGCTCGTTTTGGTTCGACTCGACTCTAATCCGAGTCGAGTTGGAGGAAATTTTTCGCGCCGAGTCCTAGAGTAGACCTCAAAGATGTCTGTTTCGAGTCGAATCGAGTTTCAAAGAAAAGTCGCTCGTGCCCATTCCAACTAATGAGAGCTAATCGGAGTTAAGCGAAATCGAAAGTCACACTATTTCTCTAAGCGACCCCGAAAACTATGAATTCGACACTAATATCGATCATTTTCTATCATTCTTTTATATGTATCCCCCACCCATTCACCATAAGTAACCCAACAGCACTCTTTTTCAGACTATAAGAAATGTGGTTAAAATTACTGCAGGCCAGTGGTTCTCAATCTATTCCTATCACGATCCCCTTTTATCACATCCTCTTGCTAACACCCTTTTATAATTTGTGTTTTCTAATAAGCTTATATGGGATTTTTAACATACCTATTTCTATAATAGTAGAATCCATTTCTTGTTTATAGTGAACAGAGCAGTGGCATGGAAAATCAGCGCCCGGGGCGAGAGTATATGACGATGTCTCCGTACATATGAGTGAAGTCGACAGACTAACTGCGAAGCGCCACCATGGTTGACACGAAGCTCAATACAATTTTCAAAAGTAAACCCTGTATTTCCTTGATTTTGAGCACATTTTATTACTTTATCCTTCTATTTTATACATGTGCACATGCACTTTCCTAACATGAGTAACACACTTTCTCCGAAATTTGTGCTCCCTTTTTTCGGCGCCCGGCACTGACAGTGGATTCAGTAACTGTAATATCTATATTCCCAACGACGAAGGTGTTGGTTCAAGATGGATGTTAAACTCCTTCATTGAAGAGGTCATTAACGTATCTGATCTAAGCCCACAACTTCTTGACCAAATAATAGAATGAACATGCGACAAGTCTTTGCAACTGGTTTTCTGTAACGAAGACTTGGACAAGTTCTGCCTGATGAGGAGAAAAGAATATCCTTGTCTGGTATCTGCTGCTTTAAAAGTAATAATTCCATTTGCTATTTCGTACCTGTGCGAAAGTGTGTGTGTGTGTTTTATTTCATGGTAAACATTAAAACAAAAACAAGAAAGAGCTTATCAGTTGAAAATGGCTTGATAATGTTCATCACGAAGATTGAAACGGGCATTGCTGTACTAGTGAAATTACACCATGCTTAGGTATCTCATTAGGTTTCAATTTTAATTGTATTTCAATGTGCAGGTTTTGTTCCTTGTGTATTTTTCTAGCATTTCTATATACAATTCTCATTAGTTTCATATCATACCCCTTTCATTTAAATTCATTTTTAAAGAACTCTGCACCGTTTGAAAATGTTCAGTAGACTTATTTTTTATTGTGCTTTACAGTAAGCCTATGTATAAAAATAAAAGTATGCCTATCAGAACAAAATTCAAAATAATATTTAGAAATAATTTCCGGTATTAGATTCTAACTATATTTATCTCTTTCGCTTATCTTCGCGACTCCCTAGGGGCCGCGACTCCCAGGTTGAGAAACCCTGCTCTAGGCATACATGAGTTTTGTTGGAACATACATACATAGACTTTTATATGTATAAATACAGATAAGAGAGGGCTGAGAGAGAGCGATTAAGGTATTACCGCTCTCAATCTGTTCACTTTACTTTTGCGATTCGTAAATTTCTTACGTGACAGTTTGGGACTAGCTAGTTTTTTGTCTTGAACCACGATCCCATTTTCGATATGCTCTACCTAAATGCTGTAATGCGAATATTGAGAAGTTACCTGCGTATGAAAATAGCTGCAAATAAATACATTACATAACTTATTTATTGCTATTACACGATTTTCTTAATTTGTACTTAATATTCACATATAACATACCGACGTTCTGTCAATACCTCAGATGTTATATTTTAAAGATAAGTATTAATTATGTCGTGAAATGATATGAATATATATATATTCAACTGATATATATATATACAACTGATGAATTGTAATGTAACTATTTTACATAATTTTCGTGCATTGAGGAAAGAAGAATATCATAAAAGAACCTTACCTGAACGGGTATCGAACTCACGATTTAAACGCTCGGGGTGTACCACTGAGCTAACATTACCGCTTTTCGGAATCTACTTCTGAAATATAACTGAGCTCATACAGTAAATGCTCTTTTCCGTATGGAAATCACAATGACGAAACAAGAGTGTGAATACATAGTTTCGAAATATTGTATCATTAAGTATTTCAATCAATGTTCATTTTTTCTACACTTAATACCATTTCAACATGTCTTATTATATTTAAGAGAAGGAAAAACATATCTCTACATTTATATTAATTGACTGGCCGCCTCGTGGAGCAGACCTCAATCCCATAGAAAATATGTGGGCAGAAGTGAAGCGTACTCTAAGGGACAGTTGGCCTGAGGCAGATCCACCAAGAACTCAGGATGACCTGTGGCATCTTGTTTCCGGAGCATGGCTGGAGATAGGGGAAGGAGCTAGATTTGTCACCCATTTAATAGATTCCATGCCCAGAAGAATGGAGCGTGGTAATAAATTCAGAAGGGTCTTGGACACAATATTAATGTCCCCGCCTTAACTCCCGAAAACAGCCCTTTTCAGGGCTACTTAAACGCTTCTGAAAATATTTCTAGAAGTAAACCATTCCTTGTATCCGATTTCAGTGCAATTCTAGTAACAATAAAAAACGATAAATCGCTGCAGGCTTGAACTCAAGACTTCTTCATTACCAAGCCCGTACTCTACCAGTGAGCTAACATGAACACGCAACCCAAACACGATTTTCAATTTCTGGTATTCGATGACAATGATGCTCATATACGTTGCAAACGGTGTATTCAACTTGGGATATTCCACAACACACACACACACATAAACAAAACGAGAGAGAGATGAATATACAAAAGCATATTCAACGTATTCGAATGAGACTCTAAATAACGACATTCCGTTCTAAAGAGAATTTGTGTTTCTTCCCGTGACGTTAAGGGGATCGGGAAAAATTATGTGTCTTCAAGCAGGATCCGACTTTGGATACTCTGTTTAAACACTTTCTATATCCGTAGGAATATACTGTATTTCACGAATGTAAAAACATGCTGTAACGAGAATATTGAGAAGTTACATCTGTATGACAAATAGCTGCAAATAAATACACTACATAATTTATTTATTGCTATTGAACGATTTTCCTAACTTGTATTTAACATTCTCATATATAATACCGACCTACTGTGAACACCTACCTATCTCAGATGTTATATTTTAAACATAATGATTACTATGTTCTGCAATGATTATGTGATATATATACAACTGAGGTATTTTAATGTAATTATTTTATATAATTTTTCATGCATTGCGGAAAATACAATTTCATAAAAAAATCACTGACCCAGATGGAAATCGAACTCGTAACCTTAAG
Source organism: Thermobia domestica (assembly GCF_964235325.1). Lineage (NCBI taxonomy): Eukaryota > Metazoa > Arthropoda > Insecta > Zygentoma > Lepismatidae > Thermobia > Thermobia domestica. Next base: position 286,688,683 of record NC_137456.1, on the reverse strand, counting down.
ATTTGAAATCCGACACCTTACCAGTGAGCTAACACAAGGATATACGGAAACATGCCTGTAGCGAAACATATATAACGTTTCTCAAGATAATTATGACATTCATATCCAGTACAAACGCTGTTTTTGTTCTACTTTGACTTTTATTTTAGTACTCAGGCGATAATTATGTTCTTATGTCTTAACTATGAGCATTCTTTTACATATGGAAAGATTCTTCAACATATCTAAATGTTCCATCACGTATGGAGAGCTAAATGACAAACAAGCATGCACTGACATTAATACAAGGTTTCGAAATATTGTATCATTAAGTATTTCAATCAATGTTGCTTTTTTTTCTACACTTGGTAACAAGTCTTATTATATTTAAAAGAAGAAAAACATATCTGCAAACTTTTTTCACGCTTGCAAAGGCTGGCTTGGAGCTTCGAACCTGGTTTACTTTTTTCCGAAGATACCCGAAGCTGGACTTAGAAAATTTTTGCCTCAAAACACCAATAAAGAATGCGCTCAACCTTTTTGAGAGAAGGTGTACGTCTTGGGTAACTTGCCACCTTCACCAAGACATTTTGGAAAATATATATATATATATATATATATATATATATATATATATATATATATATATATATATATACATTGCACAGAACGAACAATTATGAAAGTAGATGTCAGTTGGAAGGAATATTGTTCTGTAGGTGTCTCGAACGAACTAAATAATTATAATTTGTAAAAGGTTAATCACTGAAAAATATTGATTTATTCATTTTGAATTTTAATTTAGCACTGATGAGAAACACAAGGCAGAGGTGTTTTAATCACCGAGGAAAAGATGAAGGCTGTTGATAATTTGATAATTCTGAGAATCGGGATTTTACTATATGGTTTTAACCTCCTATGATTTTAACCTCCGGGACGTACTTTTTACCATACATACCCTTTTGTACATTTTAGTGAGTTAAGAGACAAATACTTCTCACAAAATGCAAATCTTGGAAAAATACTAATGTATTTTACTAAACACGAGAATCTAATAGTCATAAGTATGGCATCAAATTGTTTCTTTCGTGGCAGATACTAGAAGGGAAAAAACACTTATAGCAAAGCACATCGTTTCGTCAACCGAATATGCGAAACAACACATTTCAATCATATGTCATCACATATAAGATATACGTCAATAAGATATCATTAAGGTTACAACTATTAGTTGCAACGCATTCTCAGCTTCCACAGTTTCTTTCTTCTGACAAAATCATAACTTAAATGTTAATAAGGAAACTCCCGACCAGAAAACGAACAACCGAGTTAGATGAATACAATGCGCACACATAAACACTCTCATATATCAGATAGTTGTTAGTAGGTCTTGAATGTACAGAAAACAAAAATGTAAAATTTATTTTAAAAAACAAGCATTCCAAATAAAATATTTGTTATCAAAAATTCCAAAATGTCGTATGGTTAATATATATTATTATGTTGGGTCGAAAACTGACAACGAAGGAAATAACAAAATCACAACTGAGTTAAATCCTCTGAATTAAATCTTATTTACGATATCGACAGCGAGTCCCAAATAACCGAATCTGAAATTCATTATTTCCAACAAGGAAGACTGTAATCTAGACTTCTCAAGATTACTTATTGGAAAGAAAAGATGCACAATATTAACAGTTCAGTTATACGATCACAAATGACAAAGATTGAGAGAGGGAAAAATACCGGCTATGAAAATAAACGTCTCCAAGACATATTGTGAAGGTGCGTGAACTGCAGAAGTATCACTCTCCATATTTACTATGAAGAAACATTTCCTTGAAACTTTCACGGAATGCAAAAATATGTTTAAAATATTTTAATATTGAAATTAAAAGGAGGATGGGAAAGGAAATGAGTAGAAAAAAAACGACGATGTACGGTCGAAGAAAAAGGCAGATGAAATAGCACGTAGACGTAAAAACAGAATTTAAATATAAGAAAGATGCTACCGAAGATGGTTTTAGGACATGAAAAAACTTCTAGTGTCAATTTTAAGTCAAATGTTATCTCCATTGGCTGAAATATCTTGTCTCTGATAATATAACGAAATTTTATTAAATTCACATCGTTAACTGTACTCAGCACAATCTCTAAAATTTCAATGAGAGCACGTGGTGGGGTTCTTTTTGCTGTATTAGGTTTGAAATTTGTAGAGCAAGAATAATTGTACAACTCCACAGTACAACGAAGATAAATAATTCAGGTTCACATGATGAGAATAGTTCAGAGGGAAAAAGAAAAGAATGGGAATATCAAATAGAGAAACCAAAAAATAAAAGCAATCTAAATTAATAATAAATTATGAACTAGCAGGCTCAAATAGGTGGAATCATTGCTAGCCCTACCACACCGAAGCCGCGCAAACCCTAAGCGCCAACTTCCATATAATACTACGATTAGAAACAGAAATAATAACAGAAGCAATGGAGACGGGTACAGATGCAACATAATTTCTCTGATGTGTATAGTCTCTATATGACATCATTTCGTTTCAGTTCACCGATGTTGTTGATGATGATTCCAAAATATCTAGAAGACCGACATTCCATTAAGGAAAAGGAAATTCCTGTGTTAGAATTAACGTATCACTATAGCAGTCACACTTGGCAATGAACACTCATTTCTCTTATCACATAAAAGATATAGTTTGCTTGAGTCAAACTGAAATATAATTGATTGAAGATGTAGCGTAATTTATAAGCATACATAGGGACCTCGGTTCGTTTAATTGAGACTCCATGAATACCTACTATTAGACATTATTTTATATTTTTTTTAAACTGCCAACTGAACAACAAATGTAAATATGTATATTTTTTCTGTATATAAATGTTAATATAAAACCAATCAACTAACAAACAACAAGAAACGTTAAAGCTCAAAATACTTGGCTCAATAGGAGTAAGTTTAATATCTCAATGTATCTAACCTTATAGGAGCAAAATTTTATGCAATATAACAAGAACCAGAAATTTAATATGGCAGTAAATGCACGTTTTGATTATAATGATTTTCTATAACTTAATAGAATCTAACCAACTAACACGAAGTGAGAAGACATATAGCAAAAAATATAATAGATTGCAGAAAGTCATGTACTCCGCCGTACTAGCAAACTTCCGAATAAAGTAGCCAAAAAGTATTAATGTTCATTCCAAGTTTTTAAGCAAAAACCTCGGATTTCCACTAAGCGTAGGAGAAAAATAATAGGTTTCAATTTCGTATACTTTAGCCAAAATAAATAGCCTCCTAAGTTAGTGAATATCCTAATTTGAACTTTACTCCATTTTCAACTTTTCAATTTAACTCGTACTATATGTAATCTAAAGGAGTAAAAGAAAGGAACGTCTTCCTCTATGCTTAGCTGGCCGAATAAGATAACTAGGAAACGCCCAGTCGAACAGGTTTACGATTCGTCCAACAGATGTCAGTGACATCTTAGTCAAGGCTTAGACTCAGGTCACACAAGCGCTAAGTACGCGAATCACATAACCAATGCGAGCATTTACCGTCACAACAGCTGGAATACAGTTTCTTTCCAAAAAAATTTACATTTTTCTTTCTTTTTAGAGACCTACATAATAATGTGCTTCCCGCATTTAAAAATGTTTAGAAAGTTCTTCAGATAGTGAATCTGAGTTGAAATTATAAAGTTCATGTTTTTAATGTAACTCGAAAAAGAGAAATAGATCTCTTACTTGATGTTCTCCCAGGTCTGGATTAATTACATACATACATATTCTTCTCATTCGAGACATTTCACAGCACTCAATTTACGGAATCTTCAAGGTTGATCTCTGCATTTGCTCCTTGTAGCAAATAGACAGCAATGAAAATAGGACTGGTTACAGCATGATAAACGTTGCGAACATGACAAATCTCGAGGACAATACATTCCTGCAGGATACACAAATAAAACAAACAGCATTCTGACAAAAAAATTACATAAATACATAAATATACACTATTTACATACGTTCTCTATACAGACTCTGAATTTTCCATTCTTTATTTTCTTAACCTAAATTACACTAGTTAACAAAGGTTTTGTTACATAAAAGGAAATACCTGTTCTTAAAGGAACTTTTTGCGCTGAATTCGAATATGCACTCGGCTTTTCTCCATCACGTACGATTTTCCCTAACAGAGGGATTTTCGGGAAAATCCTTCAAAAATTTCCCTTTTCGTTTATTTTACACCCCAAGATCTTGTCCCCTTGCATATACTAACATAGAAATTATACCTAAGTATACTTTGATTCATATTTAACAAACCCTCCAAGTTTCGTAATAATCGCTTTATTCTTTCTAGAGAAATAAATATGTTTGTATGTATACTGTGTGTACTGTTTATTGCACCTTATAGTAATGCTTTCAGATCTCTTAAGTTGAGGTAAAACGTTTTGCTTTATTACCACAAACACATATATAAAATATAATACAATATAATTTACAAGTGTGACAATTTACAATAAACAATAATACAAATGTACCAAAAGGTCATGAAAAGACAATCAAAACTATCACAGTATATGAAACTTCCATTGGGTTACAAAAACGTACACTACTCCATTCTTTTGTAAGAAATGTTGCATTCTCTAACAAGACCCCAACAATAGTCCCCCATCATTGAAGGATCCCATCGTCCTTGGTACCTTTTCTCCATTGCCATTATATCTTGATGGAATCTTTCCCCCTGTTCGTCGCTGAGAACACCTAGGTTAGCAGGAAAGAAGCTGAGGTGGGAGTGCAAAAAGTGGATTTTTAAAAACATCCTACAACCCAACTCTTTGTATTTCTGTATCATGTCCTGTACGATCTCTGTGTAACTTTCAGCTTTGTTATTGCCCAGAAAGTTGCACACAACACACTTAAATGCTGTCCAGGCAGCTAGCTCAGCACTGTTTAACTTGCTGTCAAAGCTATCATCAAGCATTAATTTCCTAATTTGGGGACCAACAAACACTCCCGCTGAAATCTTAGCATCACTCAGGTTAGGGAACTTATCTCGCAAATACTTGAAACCTTCACCAGATGTGTCCATGGCTTTGACAAAGTTTTTCATAAGTCCTAACTTGATATGAAGTGGCGGTAGTAATATCTTATTAGGATCTACCAAAGGAGCGTATTTGACGTTGCATTCTCCAGGTACGTAATTCACTCTAGGTTCCCATTCCTTCACTTCATAATGTTTGTCATCAGCTCGGCTATCACATAAACATAAAAAACATTGGTACTTCGTGTAACCGCACTGCAGTCCTAATAAAATACCAACTATCTTGAGATCACAACATATTTGCCAACAATGGTCCTTGTAATTTATAAGATTTAGCAAAGTTGACATGGTGTCATAGGATTCCTTAATCTTCAATGAGTGCGCAAGTGGTATAGAAGGTTTTTTATTTCCATTATGTAAAAGGACAGCTTTAAGGCTGACCTTTGACGCGTCGATAAATAACCTCCATTCTTCTGGAACGTAAGGAATTCCTAGCTCCGCCATCAACCCATTTATATCCGTACATACGCACACATTATCTTGTATTGAGAAATAGCTTGAAAATTGAACATGCCTTTTCCTGTACACTGATATGTTCGTTTCTGTATCCAATAATTTACAGAGAGCAATACAAATGTGTTGTTGACTATTGTAAATATTCATTTTTATGTCTGTGTTTGTAGTAATAAAGCAAATCGTTTTTACGCCAACTCAGATGATCTGAAAGCATTACTATCAGGTGCAATAAACAATGCACACAGTATACATACAAATATATTTATTTCTCTAGAAAGAAGAAAGCGATTTTTACGAAACTTTTAGGGTTTATTAAATATAAATCAAGGTATACTTTGGTATAATTTCTATGTTACTATATGTAAGGGGACAGGAGCTAGGGGAATAAAATATCTGAAAAAGGGAAATTTTTGAGGGAATTTCCCGAAAATCCCTCTGTTCGGGAAAACTGTACGTGATGGAGAGAAACCAAGTGCATATTCGAATTCAGCGCAAAAGGTTCCTTTAAGATCAGGTGATTTTTCTCATGTAACAAACAAAAAGTTTAATTTGTTAACTAGTGTTATAATTGATTGCATCATGTGAAATTTTAGGAGGGTAATACATTTTAATATACATAACATGTCGCTTAAGCTTCTTAGTGGGATCGTCCACAGATTCCAACCAAACAGTGTTTTTTTGTTTGATAGTTCAAAATACGGAATGGACCAGAATATTGTAACGCTAACTTTGGATTGAACTTTTTATCCAAAGAGATCTTCATTATTCTTTTCACGAGAACAAGTTCTCCTACCGGAAGAGTACAAGGGACACTCTTTTTATTATATAACTTTTCCTTTCTAAGCCACGCCTTTTCTATGTTAGCCATCATACTTTTACTAACATCTTTATTCGTAGAGGGTTCAACTATACCTAGGTCTAATAACAATACAACATCCATAGGGTTGAACATTTTTCTCCAGAAGAAAATCTCACTAGGAGTCTTCTTAGTTTCTGAGTTTATATTAACATTCATAGTGTATTGAACTTGTCGAATGAAATCAGCCCATTTCGTTTGGTTTTGATGAATATAAGATCTTAAAATTACACTCATAACCTTATTCTGTCCTTCCACTAAGTTAGAGCTAGGTGAATAACTAGACATTGTTACGTTTTGAATACCCCTACTAAAAAGAAAGTTTTTAAAGGTCGTACACATGAAATATCATCCTTGATTATGTACAAGCTTATTACATAACCCAAAAAACATGAAAATTTTCTCTAATTTATCAGAGATAAAACGTAAAGTTAAGGTTCTTAAGGGTTCCATTAATACGAATCTACTAGCAGTATCAACTAATACAAGAATATATTTGAAACCTTTGCTGCTCGGAAAAGGCCCTAAGGTATCCAAGTAATAGGTGTAACAAGGATAGATGACTTTCCTAGAATAATATTCTCCGTATTTAAGAGTATTTCTATCGTTAGATTTTTGACAGACAATACATTGACGTACATAGTTTCTAATTTCTTCAAACATATTTTTCCATGTGAATTTTGAGGCTAACTTAGGTATCGTACGGGAAATTGCACTGTGTCCCCCCCATACTATTTCATCGTGATGATATTTAATAACAGTTGTAACCATTGATTTTGGTACTACTACTCTTAAGCCACCATTCACTCTACCATTAGTTTTCTTTACTAAAATATTATTTTTAAGACAATAATTTCTAACAATTTCACCTTGTTCAATCTTTTCAATGACTTTGTTTAATTCTGCATTCTCACGCTGATATTTATGTAAAGGTTCATTAAAGAAATGCTCCTGCTACAAATTAAAATAACATACATGTACCTATTTGCCTTCAAACTCATCAATTTCATCTATCTCTTCAGATGGAGAAGTAAACTTTGTATATTGATAAATACGGCTTAGAAAGTCTGCAAGGTGGTTACGGCGTGAGCGCAGATAAACTACATCAAACTTATACTTACTGATACGTTCAATAAGATACCCATATTTGCGCTGACGCTTGTGATTGCGCAAAATCCAAGTAAGGCTGGAATTGTCTGAGAAAACAGTAAATTTCTTAAATAAATACATATCAAATTTGACAGTGCTAGACAATGGGCTTTAGTCTCCAATTCGAGAATGTTCTTTGACACTTTCTGGAATAACTTTAGACCAAAAATATACTGGTCGAAGTTTACCTGTGTCATCATACTGTTACAAAATAGCACTATAATTTTTACAACTACTATCACAATGAATAACAAAAGGCTCTCTAAAGTCTGTAACTTTTAGCACAGCATGTTCAACTATTGCCTCTTTAACCTTATTCAATAATTCATCCTGTACCTCTCCCCACCGAAATGGTACCTTTTCTGGTTTTAATTTATATAATGGTGCTAAATATTCCGAATATCCTGGTATAAATTTCAAATAATATGAGACAAAACCTATTAACCTTGCTAATGCTCTCCTATTTCGAGGCTTTGGTAAATTCTTTATTATTTCAACTCTATCTGGATCGATTTACGTACTTCCGTAAACAAATTCATACCCAAGAAATTTTATTTTCCTCTTAAACAAAAATGTTTTCCTAGGAAAGATGGTGACCCCAATCTTTTAAACGAGCAAAAACCTTTTCTAGAATTTCCTTGTGAGTTTCTATATCATTTATGTGTATACAAATATCATCGACAAATAGACCTAAATATTCACCAATTAAATCTTTAAATATCTTGTTAAGAACTCTAGTTAATGCAAATACGGAATGACAAAAACCCATCGGCACTGTTTTGAAAGCTAAGAGCCTAGTTGGAGTAGCAAACACAGTATATGTCTGAGATTCTTTAGCTAGTTTTAATTAAAAATAGCTAAGTTTTAAATCTATTTTTAGTAAATTTTATGACCTCCTATATTGGCTATAGATGCTTCAACAATAGGGGTTGGATACCCTGAAGCTGCCATCTTTTTATTAATATGCGAGTAGTTGACTACGAGCCGTTTAGATTTGTCATTATTAACAACTACAAAACACAGCGAGACATACGGTGAACTATCAACTTCCTCAACGACATCCCTATGTATCAAATCATCCACAAATTTCTCGAGTTCTTGCAATTTATGTTTGGCTAGTGGATACGGTTGAATCACCGAAGGACTTTTATCTTCTAGCTGGATTTCGATTTAAGTGTCTTTAATTGTACCAAGCTTATCAGTAACGACATCCGGATACCTGGAAATAAGACCTTTTACATAACCTTCAAGATCTGGTGAATACGAATTTGTTAACACATCAACATTACCTATTTCTTCATTTTCCAACTGATTCGATGGAGAACGAGTTGGTTGAAAATTCCCCTCAGCTTGGCTCGATGTAACTGGAACCCTCTGCTGACCAACACCACTGGGACCAGACTCAGCATACAAGACAGGCAACGAACTGGCATTTGCTCCCTTTCCTCCAACATTAGCATCCTCATTTCTCACGGTAGACTCTTTTCCCCATGAAAGACATTTTGAAATTCAGGATTGTGTCTCCCATGAAGACCTCTGCCGGGTGAGCAAGGTGACAAGGGTAGTTCCTGGGCAACACTGAAATTAAAAACTGGAGCACAGAAGTTGTTCTCACAAGATGTCTCAGAGTTATAAGCTAACTTTACCGTAAGATTTTCTTGAGGAAAACGCACCAAGTTCCTAGCATAGTCCACATAAATTTGGTGTCCGTTTAACAAAGGTGTACCGAGTAATAGGTTAAAGTCAGTTTCATCAACTACTGCAAACCAATCTACGAATTTCTTGCGTTTTACAAAAAAAATATTTGCACTAGTTCCTTAATTGTTTTGCTACCAGGAATTCCAGAAATTCAAATGTTCACAGATTTATCTTTTGGTTTACATTTTTCCTTAAGTTTATATAAAAATGATCGGCTGACCAAATTAATAGATTGATAACACAAAAAACGTTTTCATGACATACTGACACCACTATTTTTGCCACATTTTGTTAAGTTTATGTAAAAGGTCCCCCTAGTGTTAAGTACGCGAATCACATAACCAAAGCGAGCATTTATCGTTACAACAGCTCGAATACAATTTCTCTCCAAAAAAAACATTTACATTTTTCTTTCTTTTTAGAGGCTAACGAAAATTCACACTACAAAGAAACTGATGATAAAAGAGTCACATACGTTCCACTGAATTCAAACGGATAAAAACTGTATTGTTTTGATGTGAGAACGTATTCGCAACATCAAACATTCTTCAGTTATTTCCTATGAGTTCATTTTTCGACTCCCGCCAAAGACCCAGATGAGTCTTTAAAAGGGAAAGGATTCTTAAGAATTCCTCATTTTTCTTTTATTTCGAGTAAAAATATTTACTCACGCAAAACCGAAATATTTACATAATCTCAAAATCCTCTCTAGAATTTAGATGTGACACGGCTCGGAATACAGCAAATAAAATTCCAACGCTTCCGTTAACGGTACGAAACATAGTAATAATCATCTTATTGCTTCTCAGTATCTGATTTAACTACTAGATTTATTAGTCACCATGAAACGTTTGAAAGTGAGACTGCTGAGTATGTTTTCTTCGAATAGCCACACTCTGGCGTGCATCGATCTTAGGGCCATCTGCGATCTTTAAAGATAATCACAAAGTATCAAACTCTCATTTAGTAAATAGCTATTGCACACAGTTTTCCTACTAAACAGTATCAAGGATGCTTGGACGAAAAATGTTATAGAAACAAACGAATCCGAGTTCGTATCGAGAACAGGATAAAGGAAGACCGAAATCACTAACCAACTTGTTATAATAAATTGAATAGCAATGTCATGAACTATAACAATGTTATGAAAACTAAATTACGATATTTGTGTTCGGTATCATGTATTGATTACTATAGTCACCAAACGAAACACTGTTATGCGCTCTATTGCTTTCTTACAGGAGTAAAATTGTAATAATTAATAAAGTATTTACAATGGGAGAAATGTAGTGTTAATAATATTCCTAGTTATGTGCATTAAATTATATAAAGCACACAAAATTATGAGTATTAATAATAAAATAGGTGATCACATATTAATAATAATAATAATAATAATAATAATAATAATAATAGTAATAATAATAATAATAATAATAATAATAATAATAATAATAATAATAATAACTCTAGGAACACCAAGGGGGGCTCGCAGCCCCCATAAATTATTTTTGCTATATTTTCTAACATTTCTAATTCCATAAAAATTCTTAAAAAATCATATTATCAAGTTTTACCCCATTAATCAAAAAACGTACTTGCTTATTTTTTAGTGTATTGTTTTTCTATTTATAAATAAAGAAGAAGTTGTGGGATTCAGAGGCCCTCCCCCTTCGTAGTATAAGGGGCTATTCAGCGCACCGAACTAACTGCTGTATTCCAGTGTTTTGGCTACTTATTATAGTTACGTTTGAAACAATTTTTGTATTACATTATGCAGGATAATCTCAGCTATTATTGTGGTGCAGTGTTGCCAACCGCACTTTATAAAAATTAGTATATATATTTATGTGATTATTTCTGACACCTAAATATTTATTTTCTGTTAGTTTGTTCCTTCAAGCCTGCTGCATAGGCACACACATAAACACTCACACACACACACACAGACATATATATATATATATATATATATACCAGGTGAGGCATTTAAAACTGTTTTTGGAAATATCTGGAAAACCACAAACCTGATTTTAAAAGAGTTTTAACAAAAGTTGTTCGTCTCGAAGGGGGACATCCAGTGATACCACACTCGACCCCCGACCCACACCCCCGGGGGCGGGAGGGGGTCAACTTTGAAATCTTAAATGGAAACCACCATTTTTTATTGCATGTTCTGATTCTCCGTGAAAAAATAAGTAACTTTTGTTTCGAACATTTTTTCGTTGCGTGATAGATGGCGCTGTAATCGACAAAAATCAAAATGGCTTACAAACACGAAAAATGAGGCATTTAAAACTGTTTTTCAGAATATCAGGAAAACTACAAATCGGATTTTGAAAAAGTTGAAATTAAAGTTGTTCGTCTCGAAGTGGGACATTCAATGATACCACACTCGACCCCCTACCCCAAGCCCTGGGGGCGGGAGAGGGTCAACTTTGAAATGTTAAATAATAACTCCGTTTTTTATTTCTGATTCCCATTCTCCATGTAAAAAAAACATAAGTTTTGTTTTAAAAAATTCTTTTTTTTCGTGATAGATAGCGCAGTGATCTTCAACACATCAAAATGGATAAAAACTTTTAGGGATGGGCGAAGTCGAACTATGAGTTCTGAGTCGAGTCATTGTTTATGAACTCGAGTACCGAGTCGAATCGGGTTTGATAAATAGCTCTTTCATTCAGCTCGTTTTAACTTGTTTTGAAATGATGGCCTGATGAGACTGCAAAGTGAAAGTCATGTAAAATGTATCAGTAATGTGTAATACTTTTTGTGCTGCTCACGAGAGGGGACACTTGTTGCTTCTAGTCTCGTATCGATAACAAGACGACAAGCGATTTTTATAACTACCTTAGTTTGCCTCGGCGCAACTGAGCCGATGCCTCGAGTCAGCTAGCTTGAGGTGAGCCATTGGCTCGGTCGTGATAGATATAGCCCATTTCCTCTGTTTTGTTGAATTGAGTCTAGAACTCGAGCAGGGTCGGTTGGGTGAACTGTTAGCTCGGCTTATTGTTCGGTTCGGCTCGTTAGTGAATGAGATGTGAGCCGAGCTATTTGAGCGGTTGATAGGCCTAAGCCCGGCCCGAGCAGTTTTGAACTTATTTAGCCGGCGCCTTATAACTTTTAAGTTTTTGGCTCGAGCCGGAATACTTCCTCCTCTGAATCTCAAACCCCTATGTCCTTGCTTCCTAAACTTCATGACTACCGAGGTCGGAAGACAACTAGTTTCTAGTATTTCTAGTATCTAGACACAAAACGTATATCTTTCATATTTATATGCGGTGTTGTAATAATAATAATAATAATATTAATAATAATAACTATTATTATTATTATTATAATTATTATTATTATGCAATAGTATCATTGATAATAATTATATTGTCTATGTAGAATACTTGAAGAGAGTACTTGAAACTACACACAGGATTTGGCTCGTTTTGTGTCGACGCGACTCGAAACTCGACCCGAATTCGAGTCGAATTGGAGGGAATTTTTCTAGTCGAGCTCAAATATGTTTGTTTCGAGTAGAGATCAAAGAAATCTATTTCTAGTCGAGTTGAGTTTCACAGAAAACTCTCTCGAACTTGCTCATGCCCATCCCTAAACGCCGTTGACAAGTGATAAGAAAAATTTCTGCGATACATTCTTTATCATTCAAATTACAGTCTATGAAGCAAAGACTGCGATCGTGCGTCGCAATCCATGGTCAGACTCTCGCTGTACATGTAACACTTGCAATGTGTGTTGCAGACTACGGGCACCATTTCGAACATTTGTTTCAGTAAACAATGGAGATGTGTGAGAAACAAGGAGAATCTCCTAAAACAAGCACCACGATGGTGAGAGGCAAGAGGACTCGCCTTGAAACAAGCACCTCGATGGTCAGTGTCCCTGACATTTGGGGGCGAGACGTTTAAGTGCAGCCGTTTGGGCGCGAAATGTTTGGACACAAAACCTTTCATATAAATAGGTTTCCTACCTACATATACTGTATTTCATAACTTGAATCCGGTTATTTAGGAACTAAAATATGAAAATAGGCACGGAAAATTTCAAAAAACTTCTACAACAATTTTGCAAAAACTAAAAATAACATCTTGAACACAGCAAAGTTCCTGCACGTCATGCACAACTTATCTGTACCAGTAAAAATAAATAAATAAATAAATAAATAAATGCAGCAGATTCTCGACTATCCGCATCTCTAGTATCAGATCTCCGTACCAGGCCCGTATTCAGGGGTCTAGGGGATTGGTTCCCCCGTAAATTTTTCCTGCCCCACTAAACTTTTCACGGCAGCCTTGCAAATGAACTATAATATGGTTGGATCGGGTCCCTCCTAACTTCAGCCGGGTCCCCCTACATTTTTAGGCTCGCTACCGGCCTGCTCCGTAGTATGCAATTTAGTTTTGGAAGAAATAAATTAAGATATATGTAATAAGAACATGTAATTTGTGTAAAAAAACGTCTTTTTCTTAACATCTAGTTATTTATAAATGTGACTTAAAATGTATACAACACTGCACATATTTTCATTTTTGCATTTTCTTTTTCCATAATAAATTATTAAAACGAATGTTACAAAACATAGGAAATGTTTATTAAGTAATGAATAAGAGCTGTTTTTGGAATAAAAATTAAGTTTTTAATGCTATGGGTGGGTGTTTCAGGAAGTGAGTATTTATTGAATGCTTTTTTTGTTATTCGATCTGCCCATTAGGCCGGATAGTTGAGACTATTGTATTAACAGAAAGTTATTTCAGATTTCATAAAAATAGGCACTAGCTATTCATTGAAATAGGAGGAGTGGTCCAAATAAAATTTACTGTAGTCAGCCTGTGACACCCCAAACTAAACTTCTGTCGTTTATAATATATCTAACATGAAGGAACGATATTGATCGAGTTGGCAGTTTATTGATGCACTTCGAAGGACAGAAAAAAGCAGAACTTAGTGTACGAGGCAATGCTTCGAGAAGAAACCCTCCCATGAAAAGAAGAAAATATATTCGGGCAGATGAAAAATTCGTACTGTTGTACAGAAATTTTGAAACTGTTGATATTGTAGAATACCGTAAGACACTTTGCACATCAGGGGTTACTTTGCACAAAATATGAAGAGTTTCACAGTTCTCTGTCGGCAAAAAAATGAAAAGAAAACAAAAATTTTCAACTGGTACCGTAAGATAGAACATGTAACTGTATTTTGGCTATAATGTTGGTGGTAACATCAGTTCCAATTACCGAGAGGGTTCATTGTTGTAGAGGTATGGAAAGCAGTCACTGTAAAGGCCGCCAAAATTTGAAAGATATCACGTACAAGATTTTCCGTCAAAGTTGATTCAGTTTCGTAGAATACTACCGTGTATAATGGAACTTTGATCAATAGTTGAAACTGAAAGGTGAAACGTTTTAAAGTCATTAAAAAAGTAAAACTGGGAGAAGGGAGTTTCAGTCTGTACTCGGGGTTACTTTGCACCGGTCCAAAATACCGCTTAGATAGGAAATTATTACTACTGGAACCTCCTGCATTCTAAATTTAGGTAAATTTCCTATTTAGGAAGATGCTGGAATGAATTTCTTGTTGGAAAATAAATTATGAACAATGGCGGATCCAGAAAAGTAGTTTGAGAGAGGCTTTACTCACAAATACATTTTTTAATGACTAGGATTTCAGCTTATACGCATAGGAATGACTAAAATTAGATTTTTAAAATAAGAAATCATGCAATTTGGGTGGGTTTCAACCTGAAAGTCCCAAATCCCGTAAATCTCCCACTAATTTTCTTTAAAATGGCTTAAATCTTGTGCAAAGTAACCCCGTCTTACGGTACTTGCTGGGTTTGGCCCATAATTCCGTCATGCAATGATAATGTCATGGTAAATGTAACAAGGTTTTTTTCTTCTGCATTAGGCATATACAACAATTTACTAGAACAAAACTAGGCCTAAGCATTTAATGCAACTGAGACTGTTTACCATAGGGCATATTGTAATAACGTAACGAAAATTTAGTTTTTGAAGATTTGTTTTTTTTTTTTTTGTTTTGTTTTGTTTTTTTTTAGAAAATTGATGTCAAATTTCATCTTGCTGTTGTGCAGTTATTTTTTTATGACAGAGTATTTGTGATATTAGTGTCTATTTTTAAGGCTTTTAGTGAGAAAACATCCGGGTTCTCGTTATAAAATACATTATAATTATAGCCCATTTAAGTAGATTAACCTATTTAGATATACGGCTTTGAGCAAAAACATCTTGCGCCGAAACGGCCTTACGCCCAAACGTCCTGCTCCGGATGTTGAGAGGCAAGGGAACTCATATTAAAAAAGCATCCCGAAGGGAACAAATTATTACTACATCCACGTCGTTGTTCCTGAGAAACGCTAAAACTAGATTTTAATACATTGATAAAAACAAACCTTAAGTGTTTCCAACTGCTCTCTCTTTAAGTGACATCTGTGACAGAAATTACACTAACCATGTGGACACAGTAGTGTATTAAGTTCTGAAGGAGCAAGTGTTTTTGCTATAAAACACCGGTTTAGAATTATAGATTTTAGAATAACTGCCTTTCTAATATGAGCTTGTAGAGGGAGAATCAACTATGATGTAATTTGGTAGTATTTCCGAAAATATCGCAAGTATTAACTTTTTCTAATCTGATGTGTATTTTGTAATTTACTTTAATTTTATCGAGTGTTTTTAACCCATCTTTATTTTGTACACTACAGCGCCATTTATCACGCAACGAAAAAATGTTAAATACAAAAGTTACGTACATTTTCACGGCGAATCAGAATATGCAATAAAAATGGTGGTTCCTATTCAAGATTTCAAAGTTGACCCCCTGCAGCCCCCGGTGCTTGGAGGTAGGAGGTTGATTGTGGTATCATTGGATGTCCCCCTTCGAGGTGAACAATTTTTATTACAACTTTTTCAAAATTCGATTCGTAGTTTCCCAGATATTCCCAAAATCAGTTTTAAATGCCACACTTTTCGTGTGTAAGCAACTTTGATTTTTGTCGATTACAGCGTCATCAATCACGCAACGAAAAAATGTTAAATACAAAAGTTACGTACATTTTCACGGAGAATCAGAATATGCAATAAGAATGATGGTTCCTATTCAAGATTTCAAAGTTGACCCCCTGCCGCCCCCGGTGCCTGGAGGTAGGAGGTTGATTGTGGTATCATTGGATGTCCCCCTTCGAGGTGAACAATTTTTATTACAACTTTTTCAAAATTCGATTCGTAGTTTCCCAGATATTCCCAAAATCAGTTTTAAATGCCTCACTTTTCGTGTGTAAGCAATTTTGATTTTTGTCGATTACAGCGTCATCTATCACGCAACGAAAAAAATGTTCGAAACAAAAGTTACGTATTTTTTCACCGAAAATCAGAAAATGCAATAAAAATGATGGTTCCTATTTAAGATTTCAAAGTTGACCCCCTCCCGCCCCCGGGGATTGGGGGTAGGGGGTCGAGTGTAATATCATTGGATGTCCCCTTTCCAGACGAACAACTTTTATTTAAACTTTTTTAAAATCCGATTTGTAGTTTTCCTGATATTCTGAAAAGCAGTTTTAAATGCCTCATTTTTCGTTTGTAAGCAATTTTGATTTTTGTCAATTACAGCGCCATCTATCACGCAACGAAAAAAATGTTCGAAACAAAAGTTACGTATTTTTTTACGGAGAATGAGAACATGCAATAAAAAATGGTGGTTCCTATTTAAGATTTCAAAGGTTATCCCCCTCGCGCCCCCGGGGGGAGGGGTCGGGGTCGAGTGTGATATCATTGGATGTCCCCCTTCGAGACGAACAAGTTTTATTACAACTTCTTTAAACTCCGATTTGTAGTTTTCCAGATATTTCCAAAAACAGTTTTAAATGCCTCACCCGGTATATATATATATATATATATATATATATATATATATATATATATATATCAAAAAGACAGAAAACTTTCAATAGCTTCAATAGTGATGAAAATTAACTATGCCTTGCAATTATTCCTTTATAATATTCATGACCCTGTAGTGGTGTTAGTGTACAAAACTGACAGACAAGTCGTAGGTTGTTTGCTTACGTCTTACATGTTCATTCCATAGGTGCAAAAGCCTGACCTTCTGCTAATAGAAAAATTGTAACTTTTTGTTGCGCTGGAGCACTGCTTCCTTGGTGACATCCTCTATAATATCTATTGAACGTCCCTCACACTGTCCATCTTTCCGTGGAAAGAAAATTTGTAAGAATTTCGCCATTTCAAGGATAACCGGGATGGAATTGCACAATATTTATCCTGAATTCAATGGAATACTGAAGTATACCTCACTTGTCCCCTTTCTACCCCTTTTAACTGTACCTCACTAAAATGCTTTTAGAATCCCCCTTTATATACACAATACACTGTACTAAGTTGCTATTGATCTGTTTGATAGTTTCTCTATACAAACAAATAAAATAAATAGGTCATAGTTAATATATAAAAACGATAACTTAAACAATTACAAACATATAAGTTTGCAACACTTTACTTAGAAACATAGAAGCAATAGAAAATAATAATATACGATGTCTTAGACACCCCAAGTTCATATCACACAAGATAAATTATTTTCCGTGAGAAATAATGACCTTTAATCTGTGGGCCTTAGAGGTCCCCCGTTGGTGTTAAATGTAACCCAAAAATACCTTGGTGTTTCTAGGGACAATATCAATCATCATGTTGCAACGCCTTTAAATGTTAGTTCCAATAATAACAGAATTCCTTATAACTTAATGTAATAAACCACCACTAAAAATGATAATGAGGAAACTAAAATAAGATACGTAAAGAAATTTGGAAGGAAAATAGTAATAATAATAAACATAAATTCGTGTTTTGCTCCCTACCTAACAATGCTGTAAATGCTATATAATAATTCGCCTATAAATAACTGTTTTTATAGTTTGCCTGCTATCCGACAGGAATAGACAATAGGGAGTTTATGAAGAGATGCAAATGGCCAAAGGAACTGAGACGAGAACTAATTCATTGTAGAGAGAAGTTACTGGGTATATTTATGTATTTCTTTCTTATACATTTCCAATGTTGAAACGAAATCTATTACAGTATTGGAACATAAAATGGTATATTGTGCAGTAAGAAATACTTTGCGATTGCTATTTTTTATTATTCTGCGAAACTTATGCTCATCAAGAGCTAAGATAAGTTGTTTCATACATTTGACAATTACCAGGAGGACAAAAGTTTTCAGTAACTAGATAAAACGAAATAAGCAGTGAATATTTTAAAAAATATATTCTAATTACAAAGTATCAAATGTTCATCGATCATCATATTTCATGTTTCCGGATTGGAGTAACTGGCTGTGTATAATGCGTTAACATTGAAATACATTAAAATATATATTTTTATGACGTTACTACATTGAAGCTATAAGATATAAAAGCTATAGAAGCTATTTTCACTTCTTCTTTCATTCTTGTAACCTTTATTATAAAGCGGCTACATACGATTTTAAATTATTATCAGGTAGTTTCTATACGTAGTTGACAGATTGATTAGTAATATGCTTGACACATGGAAGCTTGCAGGTTCAAACCCTGACCAACATATTATGAGGCTTGATGAAGAGACAATAGCATATACTATCCTTGTAATGTTTGCCACGTAGACTGACGTTACCTTATAATCAATAAGACAATACCTGTATGAAGAAAATCGAAGGATAATTTAAATTGTGCCTATACAACTCTATTATCTGCATTTGTGAAAATCAATTACAGTATATAATTTGAGCTCGGTTTCAGTTCACTTTCGTTTTTCAGCATTAAAGCTATAGTAGGCGTCTAGCAAAAATTTCATAGGGATTTGAACTTTGAAGTTGATATTTACTAGTTTGTTTCTCAGTACCTCTCTCAAATGGAATATAATTCATAGAAGTAAACTTGACTTCAATATCCTGAGCAGCGAACTGGAAAACTGGAACTAAGTATTAACGTTTCCCTGAATTAGAGTTCCTTTAGGAATTAATAATTCTAGAAGATGCAAATACAATGTTATAGTAAAATAAATTTCAGATAGTTGTATTGGTAGATAATACTATTAAAGGTACCGATAATGTGCAACTTCATGGATGTGATTAAGAATATTATTACATTATTCAAACTCTCTATGGAGGCGCATTACACTGCTACTTGTTCTTACGGTTCATGCCGGGAAAGCAACCTTATTTATAAACACTGAATATGACTTAGACTACTGTGTCCCTTTTTCCTTTTGTGTCGGTGATTTAGTTTTTTTTCTTTTCTTTCTGGTGAGTGAGTTATAATTACTTGCTTAATGCTTTTAATGTTATTAATATTTGTAACATCTGAGGTTGCGATGGACGTATGAAGTCATTTGGAGTCAAAGTTGTTTAACTTCACAGATGCTCCTTACCAGGCCCGTGCTGGCCCACCGGGACACCTTTATTGGTAAAGAACCCGTGAAAGTTGCAGTGCACCCTTGCGAAACCACATCAAAGATGAACTATTTTATTCACTCTTCTAGTTCTGTACAATAAATAGCGTACTTTCAGTTACTGTTGGTAAAGAATCCGTGAAAGGTACAGTGCGCCCTTCACATAAGGCGCCCTACGAAACATCACATTACAGATAAGTGGTTTTAGTTATCCTGTATACCAGCTTTAGTGACTTAAAAAGGAACCTGTAAAGGATACAAGGCGCCCTTTACATAAGATGCCCTGCGAAATATCACATTATATTTTTATTTTATTTTTATTCTTTTGCATTTCAGTTTTATATTATAAATTCATACAGTTGTTATTGGCAAAGAACAGGTAAAGTGTGTAATCACTTGCAAAAATATTATAAAGTTATGTAGGTATAAAGCGAAACAATGTGATACATCAAGATAGTTCGGATAGTCAAACGTACGCGCATTCATGAAATAATACATTGACACTAGTCTCTAATTTACGATTTTCACGGCATCCAAACTTTCACAGTCTTAATATGCATCCATATATCCGAGAATATTGATTGTTCCTTTGTGTTTTAAAGCAGTGTTCAGATTAATCAGTACCTATTGTATTTCTAAAATATAGATATATTTCCGTGAAATATGATCTTCCTGTCACCACGGCATGGCGCGTCCTCAGGTTGTGAATCAAGGAGAAGGCCTCTAGATATAGAGGTTAGCTGTGAATACACTGAATAAACAGGGGCAAACAATCTAATACTCTAAAAAGAGGCTTGTTCAGATATATTCGCAGAATCCTCGGATCAGAATTGATAACTCGGCACGAACTCCGCAAAGTAAAATCCACATAAGATTTAGAACATGGAATATAAGAAGTCTCTATAGGAAAGGCACGTTAAAATTTGTAACGAATGAGTTTTGAAATAAAGGATAGACCTAGTGTGATATCAGGAAGTTAAATGAGAAGGAAATAGAGGAATCAAGTCGGGAAATTTTACACTCTTTTACGGGAAACGAATTAAAAATTACCAACTAGGAGCAGGGCTTTTTGTTCACAAACGAATAATATCAGCAATTACATGGGTTGAATTTGTTAATGATAGATTTTCTTTTACTTCTCTTAAGGGTCGGTGGTATAATATTATTGTTTTAAATACACATATCCCAACAGAAAATAAGGATGACGATAAAAAAGACAGTTTTTACGAAAGAATAGAACGGGTATTTGATCATCTCCCGCAATACCATATGAAAATTCTGTTAGGCGATTACAGTGCGAAGGTAGGACGAGAGGGTATTTTCAAACCGATTATAAAAAATAAATGTCTGCATAAGGAAGATTGTGACAACGGCGTTAGACTCGTGAACTTTGCAGCATCCAGAAACCTTATCGTGAAGATTACAATATTTCCACATCGTAACATTCATAAATATACTTGAACTTCCTCAGATGGAAAAACACATAATCAAACTGATCACGTTTTAGTAGACAGAAGAAAACAGTCTAGCACAACTGATGTTCAGTCGTTCAGAGGAGCTGATTGTGATACTGATTACCATCTGGTAGCAGCGATAATAAGTGAGAAACTGTCGTTGAATAAAGGAAATATTCAATATCTGAAAACGGAGCGGTTTAATTTAAATAAATTGGAGGAGAGTCAGGAAGAGGGGAGCCAGATTGAAGTGTCGAATAGATTCACGGTTTTAGAAGGTTCGGAATGCACTAGTGTTCAGGATACTTTGTTGAAATTAGAGATACCATTAAAGTTTCAGAAAAAGAAATATTGGAGCACGCACAAATACGTGGGAACAAATCATTGTTCAACCAGGAATGCAGTAAAGTAACAGAGAAGGGTAAACAAAAGAAACAGCGTTGGCTACAAAATCCGAACGAAATAACCACATAAAATTTCATTGTCATCTGGCGGAAATCTTACAAAACTTTTAGAACAAAGAAACGCGAGTTTTGAAAGTTAAATTAATTAACTTGAAGATAGTAGTAAAAACAAAAACATTCGGGACATGTATAAATGCATCAACGAACTTAAGAAAGGCTATCAGAGTCGTGCTTATACATTAAAGAAAGCCAACGGAACAGTTCTCACTGATCAGGATAGCAGCTTAAATAGATTGAAAGATTACTTTGAGGGTTTACTTAGCACATAACCAAAAACTAATGTTCGTGGAGAAAGTGAAATGCATACAGCATAACCGTACATTCCAGAACCTAACCAGACAGAAACAGAAATCGCTATTAAAAAATTAAAGAAACACATATCTCCGAGTGTACACGAAATTCTGGCTGAGTTAATTTTAGTGGAGAGGAAACATTATAGAGCCAGATACACAAACTCATTCTCCTTATCTGGAACAAGGAGGAATTACCACAAGAGTGAAAAGAATCATTGCCCCAGTTCAGAAGAGAAGCAACAAAATTGATTATAATAATTATTGAGACATTTCTCTTCTGTCAAAATCCAATAAAACCTCTTAAAAATTCTATTAGCAAGATTGACTCCGTACACAAATGAAATTATTGGAGATATCAGAGCGGATTTAGGTAAAACCAATCAACTATCGACATTCGACTAATACTTGAAAAGAAATAAGAGAATACAACATCCTGGTACATCAATTATTGACTTTAGACTCGGGTAGGAGGGAAAAATTGCACATGTTTACAGAATTTGGAATACCGAAAAAGGTGCAATAATTAAGATGTGTTTAAATGAATCCCAAAGTTAAGTCCGGGTAAGAAAATTTTTCTCCACGAGCTTTCACGTCGAGAATGGCCTAAAACAATGAGATGCGTTGTCGCCATTATTATTTAACTTTGTTCTGAGAACACTATAAGGATAATCAAAGACAGCAATCAGGTCTTAGAGCTGGATTATATTTACCAGGTTATGGCATATGCTGATGATATAAATTTAATAGGGGATGAGAACAATAGAAAGGAATGTAGAAAATGTTAATTTACGTTTGCAGAGATATGGGTTTAGAAGTAAATGCAGAGAAAACTAAATACATGGAAGTTTGTCGGGATCGTAATACTATATTGTATGATTGCGTGAAAATACCAAGTAATATTTACTTTCGACAAAGTGGATACCTTCAAATATCTAGGATCATTATTAACAGACCAAACCTATAATCACTAAGAAATTTGATGTCAACTGAAAGCAGAAATTTCGTGTTATTATTCAGTTAAAAATCTTTTGTTGTCGCGAATTCTAGTGAGGAATTTGTAGCTTAAAATATAAAACGATAATCATGCTTGTAGTTCTGTATGGTTGCGAAATATGGTCACTGACTCTGAGGGAAGATCGCAGACTGAAAGTATTTGAAAACAAGATTCTTAGACCAATATTCCGACTCCAAAGAGGAACAGGAATGAGGAATGGCGGAAACTTCATAACGAGGAAGTGCATAATTTATACCTTTACCAAACATTGTTAGGCCCATCCCACCTTCTTCAGAGCCGTTTTGACATATGATTAGCATCATACTAAAGGCCTGACTACTGCAGGAAACAAATGTTAGTCGAACTCTTTAATACAGCGCTAATGACGCGTCAGAACGACTCTGCATAAGGCCCATCAAGTCTAAGAGACTCAAATGGGCAGCCAGAATGGGTCATGTAGCCCGAATGGAAGAAAATAGAAACGCTTTCAAAGTTTTAAGTGAAAATTCAAATAGGAAAACGACCATTAGGAAGACCGAGGCGCAGATGGGAGGACAATATTAAAATGGTTCTCGCACAGATACAGATTCGAATACAAAGTAGAAACTTTGTCCAGTTGGCTAAGGACAGAAATCAATGGAGAGCTTTTGTAAACGCGCCACTGAACCTTGATATATTTAGCTTGTTGTTATTCAACAGAAATGTTATTACAGGAACTAACAAGTATTTCTCTAGTAAACAGGATTTCGATTCGATGCAAGTTTCCACAAATTAGCTATTTACGTTAACACTAAAACAAATTTGGTGATGATTTTGATATAAAATGGCACCCATACTTTCTTTCAAGATATATATATATATATATATATATATATATATATATATATATACACCTGTTTGCATGGGCGCCCTTCTAGTAGACCTGTCCACCGCCCTCATCACTATCCCAGCACGGGCCTGCACCTTACTGCTGATGCGGATGATGTAACATTAATGAGATGAACAATTTTTAGAATATTGGATTGACGTGTTTATTGAAAGAAACATCTAGAATTGTGATAACCTCTGTTTACGAGTACCTTTTCCTTGATCAGGTCATTTCCGGGTACTAGTACAGAATTTTGTCTAAGGTGTTCACTAATACGTTTTTGCCCTGCAATACTGGAACAGTAATAGAAACTTTGTTTTCTGATTTTTGTAGTGGCTCAACGCGTTATCTAGGATCACAAGCACTTTGTGTTGCTTTGGCAAGTTTCTGGAAATGACACCAAGAAATAAATGAATGAGTAGAAAACATGAAAGAACCCATGAGAGGGTCATTTTTTGGCCGTTGAAATTTCCATCACAAATTGTTCTTTATCACTGCCAATGATTTAGCCAATTTGCTTTATATCTACGTCTGGCAATTTCTAGCTTCAATAGGAAATAATAATAATGCGTGTAAGAGTTAAGTTTCGTTCAAGAATTATCAGTGTGAAGAGTATCGCGGTGAGTACGTGCTTTTAACTAATGACCAAACAGATGTAATCATTGGGTGCGTGTATTCGATG